>NC_054830.1:30835909-31138939 GCF_018345385.1 Vulpes lagopus | reverse complement strand
GCCTCAGTTTCTACTTTTGGAAAGGAGGGCTCCTCATGCTTTATGTTATCTAATGGCAGATAGAGCGTGATGATTGAAGTGTTTTGAAATTTTTGTTTATTGAGACGTAATTCACCTAGCATAAGGCTCACCTTTGTTAGGTGTCCAATTTGGTGGATTTTAGTATATTCACAAAGTTTTGCAACTCTCACTGCTGTCTAATCCCAGGACATTTTCATTACCCCAAAAGAAACTTTGTATCTATTAGCAGTCATTTCCCTTCTCCCCCTTCCTGGCAGCCACTAATCTCTTCTCTTCATGTTTTCAAATATTCTGGACATTTTACATAAGTGGAATCAGACAATGTGTGATCTTTTGTGTCTGACCGCTTTCATTTAGCCTAAGGTTTTCAGAGTTAATATGTCATAGTGTATCAATACGTTATTCTTTCCAAAGGCTGAATAATATTCAGTTGTGCGTATAGATCCCATTTGGTTGAGCCATTTGTCAGGTGAGAGACATTTAAAGTTCTTTCCACTTTTTGAGTATTATGATCAGTGCTGCTATGAACATTCATATGCAGGTTTTTGCATGGACTTTTATTTTTAGTTTTCTTGAGTTTATCTGTAGGAGGTGAATTGTTGGGTCATGTGGCAATTCTGTGTTTAACTTTTGAGGCAATGCAGACTTTCTTTCAGAGAAGCTATACCATTTTATATTCCCACTCTCACTGAAGAAGTTTCCAGTTTCTCCACATCCTCCTCAATACTGTACTTTTCATTGTAGTCATCTTAGTGGGTGCAAAGTGACATCACATTGTGGTTTTGATATGTATGTCCTAATGAGTAATAACATGGAGTATCTTTTCATGTGTTTGTTGGCTTTTTGTGTATCTTCTGTTTTGGAGAATGGTGTATTCAAATCCTTTGCCTGTTTTTTTGTTTGTTTGTTTGTTTTTGTTTTTTTAATTGGGTGATTTTTCTTTTTATTGTGGGGCTACTAGTATATTCTGGATATTAGCTCCTTATCCGATACATGCTTTGCAACTTTTTCCTCACACTTTGTGGTTACATTTTCACTTTCTTGATGTCTTTTGAAGTTTTTAATTCTGATGAAGTCTAATTTATCTGTTTTTTTTTTTTTTCTTTCGTTGCTCACATTTGTGGTGTCCTAGCTAAGAAACCATTGCTTAATCCAGGTCCTGAAGATTTATATTTGTGTTTTCTTTTAAGCACTTTATAGTATTTGGCTCTTTAGGTCTCTGATCTCTTTGGAATTAATTTTTGTGTACAGCTCGGATTCGTTCTTTTGCATGTGGTTATCCAGCTGTCCCAGCCACATTTGTTGAAAAGACTGTTGTTTCCCCATTGAATGTCCTTGGCATCTTTGTTGATAATCAGTTGGCCATAAATGTTTGGGTTTGTTTCTGGACTTTCAGTTCTCTTCTATTGATCTATACGTCTGTTTTTATACCAGGACCACACTGCCCTGATTACTATAGTTTGTAGTAAGCTTTGAAGTCTGTGCTTTGAAATTTTAAAGACTATATTAGAGGTCAAAACACAAGTGCTTCTGAGGGCAAGGCAGGTTTTGTACATGAAGGTAACTCATTTTAAGACAACAGTGAGTGGTGAAAAATATGACCGAATTGGAGAACTCACCACTCATCTGGAAGCAGCAGCAATCCTTCTCAACTACTGTGTTTTTGACAAAGAAACCAGGATTCTAGGTGTTAATATGACATTTCCTATTTTTAAAAAGATTGTGCATCAGCCACGTAAAACATGTATGTGTTTCCAAAGTGCCCATGAGCTGTCAGTTTCTGATCTTGCTTTATCTTCTTCAGGGTAGATTATTTCTTTTGTTAAAATGTAGTTCAATTAATATCTGGCCGGGCCAAAAACTGAGGTTAATTGTGCTTGGGGCAAATCTTAATTATGTAAACGGATATAGATCTGGAATACTCATAGACATAGAGATTTTTGTTAATAATTGGTGGGAAGGACCTGCTTTCCTATCCTTCTAGTTTGGGGCCCCTATAGCTGTTTTCTTTTTGAGTGCGTTCTCAGGGCTGGGTCTTAAACACTCATCATTTGGCTTCCCCATCTCCAGATCATCTTTGCAGACGAATGCACAGAAGCCGAGGGACGCCACTGGCACATGAAACACTTCTGCTGCTTTGAGTGCGAGACCGTGCTTGGTGGCCAGCGCTACATCATGAAAGAGGGAAGGCCCTACTGTTGTCACTGCTTCGAGTCCTTGTATGCAGAATACTGCGACACCTGTGCCCAACACATAGGTGAGGCAGCCCTTGGTGTTTGACTCAGTCCTACTTAGTGTCTGATATAGTTAGAAGCCCTTTGGCTAACTCATACTGGCTGAAGCCAACAGGGGAATTTCTTGGCTTCTGTTACTGGAAAGGCCAAGGAGTATTCTTGCTTCAGGTAGGGATGGCTCAAGGGTTTAGACAAAGTCTGAGGGTTTTTTGTGTCAGCTCTGCTTGCCTTCTATTGCCATTGCTAAAAAGGAAGTTGTCTTCACATGCTGGCTAAGAGGACTCCCCGCTTATACATAATCTTAGCACTCACATTCTCAAAAGGAATGGGGCCATGTCTGTTCTGGTATCTAAATCAGTTCCTTCCAATAGGAATCTTATCATCCCTGGTTTGGTCATGTGTTGCATCCTGGAAAAAAAAGAGAATAGGGTATTTTGGTTTGTCTGCCTGCATCATAACCCTCACCTCCCACCCCAAAATAGGGTTATGTGATATACAGCCCCACTACTGAGTGGACAAGGAGAGGTCTCAGAAGGAAACTATGAGGGAAAATATAAGCAGATGTCTTCCACATCTTGGAAAACTTGAGGATCAGTGGAGGGAGGAACCAAAATAGCCCTCTTGGTAGGAAGAGGTAGTCAAGAAAACCAAATGGTTTCTGGCAAGCATGTCTTTAAAAAAAAAAAAAAATCAGCAAAAGCTGACCCAGCCAAATACAAAGCAAGAGAACCTGAAATAGCTTATAAGCTCTCAACTCCCCAAATAAGCAGCAGATCTGAGATGGTGGAAATCATTTCCCTTTTACAAATAACCGATTTGTTCAACCCTTCAGTGCTATTCCAAATCATGCTGCATCTGTGGCTTCTTCATTCAACTTGCCTGTTCTGGCACCTTGAGAATGAGCCACCCTTTAAAAAGGAAAAGAAAGAGTTGGCAGGGGATGAACGTCTGTGAGACCAGCAGCCTGCTCTTCGCAATGGCTTGTGCTCTTCCAAGAAATCTGCTCAGAAGCTGCCAGCTTCTTACCTCTAGAGGGGAGATGGGGAGATAATCAGTCTGGGAGCCCATTTTGCCCCACTTCAAAGATTTTATCAGGAACAGAAAGAGGTGACTTTGTCTCCTTGCTTCATCAGAAGTGATATTAATCGAATGAAAACCTGGCTAGTAATGTGGAGAGCTTTGTGAGCCGATGAAAATCACAGCTTTATGGACTAGGCACCTACTATGTGTTCAGTGGTCGTTTGTCATTGGGAAGTCTGTCCCACAGACTCTGGCCTGCTTCTGTGAGGGCTTTCTGAGCTGGGATCCCCGTAGGCCCAGAGTTCACCATTGCTATGCAGCAGTATTATCCAGCAGTATTCCCTGCTGGGGGCCTGGGTGATGTGCAGATCCACTTTCCTCTGAAGGCCTCACCCTCTCACTGCCTGATACCTCAACCAAGGGCCCACCAGCTTTCATTTCTCACAAGATCAAAACAGTGAAACAGACCTGCTCTGATGGTAAGAGTTAGGAGACAGGGAGATGATGTGGACAGGTCGCTGGCCACATGAGGAAGGACAGGATGGGCTGTGTCAGGGGAAAGCAGTGAAGCTTTCAGACCCAGTGCTGCTCACCCTGGATTCTGGTCTGCCAGCAGGTGCTGAGTGCACAGATAGTTTACCTGCAGCCATGACACCTCCTTCTCACTGGTGTTGCTGTTTCTTCTCTTCCTTTCCATTGAGGCTTAAAAGCCTCTCCAGGAACCACCGCTTAGAATTTTTGCTCACCAACTTGGAAGAGAGAAAATATGTCTGTCACCACAGCATGCCTCCCTCAGAAGGCCCCTCTGTTTTCTTCTCTTTCTCCTTCTAGCTATTCGAGACTTTGATTGGCATTCCCTCCTCCTCCCACTTAAATCCATAAAAAGGCATCAATGTTTTACCAGAAAAGGGGACCTCCGTGGCCTGCAGTATTATCATTGCTGTAGTTAAAATACAGCCCTGGATATTTTTTTTCTCCTCAATCTACTTTTCTGTGAAACCTAATTTTCCTGCAACAGTGAAAGGGTGTGCTCTGTATATCATGCATACCACCATCTCCTGGTGCTTTGCTCTGACCATATTATACAAATATTGCATATTTATACAGCCGCCCAGAGTGGACTCTGCATCAGGCAGCCGTTGCTAGGGCAACAGTACTTTTGCCTGCGCGCAGCAGAGTAAACAGTCCTATAAACAGACTGAGGCTAGAGCAGCAGTAGACACACACACCCTCCAAGGAGGGCTTACAGGGCTTAGAGGGGGGAATTAAAAAGGAACGCTTAGATGTGGAACAGCAGAGCCCTTTTCCAGATGTTTCGAGTTCAGGACTAGTTCAGAGGACTATCTGACATCAGGGATGTTTATCAGGGACCACGTTGCATTGCCTGCTGAGCCATTTTGTCCCCTTTTTCCTCTCTGCTCGCCCCAGCCCAGGCTTCTGCAAGACCCTTTCTCCAGAACTGGGCTCCTGCTGCCCCATCTGAGCACACGTCCTCACAGAAGCAGGGAAAGGCAGCTGGCAAGGGCCCATACGGGAACTAGGCTTCCTGCGTGCCTCTGACAGTCAGCCGGTGAGGCTGCAGCTGCTTGGGATGCAGGGCAGCCCAGGGTGTGAGCATAGCCTGCCGCAAGGGAGGGCAGAGAAGACCCAGCCAGCCTTTCTTGGACCACATCCAGGCCGTGGCCCTCAGTACAGAGAGGGAAACGTTAGGCGTTAGGACCTAACAAAAATAGAAGAAGAGCACTGGCGATGGCTAGCAAATGCAGGCCCAAGTACCCTCTGCAGATTAACTCACAACAACCCTGTGAAGTCACAACTATTATTATCTCCAGGCTCCTACAGAGGGGACTGAGGCACAGAGAAACGAAGCCGCTTGCTTAGGGTCACACAGCTGCAGAGCCAAGATTGGAAGCTCAGCAGATGGGTTTCAGCTGGGATGGGATGGGAACCTTGTTTCCTCTGACTCCTCAGGAACTCCTGAAGCGTCACTCCTAACAACAGGGCTCTGCCCCCATGTGCGGCCTGCCCTGCTCACTCCTAGAAGCCCGGGGAGAAAGCATGGATGGAGTGGTGGCTCTGGGTCCTGTCTCCAGCCCTGCCCCACCAGTGCCCACCCCTCCTGGGAATGCCCTGTTGAAAGGGACTAGATCCCCACAGTGGCCATTCTGCCTTGGAGTACCTTCATGGCTGCTCCTGTCCCTCTAAAACTCCCCTCTTACTCCCTAGGGCCAGATTCTCAAATAAAAACAGAGACCTCTTAGTTTGGGGTGGAGCACAGAGGGGAGGAAAGGCCCTGTGCCTCTCTCTTCCAGTGCTCCAGGGACCTGAAGGTAGGCGGCAGAGAGCACAGGAGGCCAGGACCACTGCTTTGCCTTTTTGCCCTTTATTCTTGCCTTTCTCTTTTTCTGGTAGAGATCGCTTTCCTGTTTCTTATTGACCACCTCTCTAGACACGTCTCTCAAAGTTATTTCTGGAAAGTCCAGGCTCAGGACTGTCGGCCACTAAAGGTGAAGGTTTACATTAGTACTTCCTTTCTGAGAAGGTTTTTATTATCAAAAATCAGGAGTCTTGCAAAGGTCCCCTTCCATCCTACAGTAATTGCATGAGACTGAACACCCCACAGGCTCTCCTCACAGGTGGGGGACCCCAATGTGTCCAGACTTCCATTCTGCCAATTTAGTAACTGCTGTCAAAATAGAGCCTCTCTACATCACACTCTTAGCAATTGTCCCAGGGAACTCTCCCACTGGTCTAGTGCAAGCTATGTACCCAACCTCTGAAGCAGTCACTAGGGTAGAAGATACAGTTTTTTACTGGCCAGTGCTTAGGTCCCAGGCATGGCTTTAGGCCTGCCCAAAGCTCATGGTCCAAAGCTGGCAAGAAGATGGCGCCCCACAGGAAGATGAAGCCCTAGAACCAGCAGGGGGTCGAAGAGATGCCAAGAAGCAAGAACACTTGGGCCTCTGGGTGGTTCCTGCAGGGCAGGTGTAACAAGATAATGCAAACCAGGACAGCCTTGGCATGGGGAGGAAATGTGTTTCTTCCTTCCCTGGCGACATGAAACAAAGGGTGTGCGTGCTTATGGAGGGTGTCTTTGATGAACCACACCCAAGTTTTTCCTTACTGAGTGTCGAAATCCTTTTTTCTTTTCCACGGAACTGTTACAGTGATTTCTTCATCTGAATGGCCTATACTGGTATGGGATTCAGTTCATCCAGTCAATATATAAAGAGCCCCTCTGATGCATCAGGCCATGTTCCTGGACATGCCACAGAAAACTAATGACTCTGTTGTCCTAGAGCTTCACTTCTGGTGGGGGAGAGAATTAATAAGCAGATGCACCTGTGTAGTGGTGCAATGTCAAGCAGTGTTCATGCTGTGAAGAAAGTACAGCAGGTCAGGGTGAAGAATGGGGAGTATATGCTATCAGAGGTACAGAAAGACGTCTCCAAGGAGTTGGTGTTTGAGCGGATCCCCAAGTAGAGTGAAAGAGAAAATGTCAGATTCGACAGGTACGAGCCAGACTTCCGGATACAGATCTCACCTGTGATTCTTAGTTGTATTGAGTTAGGCAAGTTATTGAACCCTCCTGAACCTCTGTTTTTTCATCTGAGAATTGGAAATAATATTAGAAACCTACCTCATATGGTGAAGGAACTAAATGACTTTACATATATGCAAAGGAAGCACTCGAAGCAGTGTTTTCTCCTGTGTTAGTATCATTATTGTTACTTTGTCTGGAGGATTTTGTCCCAGGCAGAAGGATTCATGGGCAGGCCATTTTGATCTAGTTTTTTTTTTTTTTCTGCTCAGAGCAAATGAGTTAAGAAGCAGCTGAGTGGTAGAACAAGGGGGCTCTCATAAGAGGACATGAGGACCATTTATATGAGGTCCTGATTATTGATTTATTGTTATTTTATTCTGTTCTGTTTGGAATCCTGGGCCAAACCAGGATGCTGTGTGTTTCACATCATAATACAGGGCTCTAAGCAGTTGTCAGCCTCTTCCATGTCTTTTCTGTCCCCAGGGATTGACCAGGGTCAGATGACCTACGACGGCCAACACTGGCATGCCACCGAGACCTGTTTCTGCTGTGCTCACTGCAAGAAATCCCTCCTGGGGCGGCCATTCCTCCCAAAGCAGGGCCAGATATTCTGCTCGCGGGCCTGCAGTGCTGGGGAGGACCCCAATGGCTCTGACTCATCTGATTCGGCTTTCCAGAACGCCAGGGCCAAGGAGTCCCGGCGCAGTGCCAAAATCGGCAAGAACAAGGGCAAGGCAGAGGAGCCCATGCTGAACCAGCACAGCCAGCTGCAGGTGAGTTCCAACCGGCTGTCAGCCGACGTGGACCCCCTGTCGCTGCAGATGGACCTGCTCAGCTTGTCCAGCCAGACGCCAAGCCTCAACCGGGACCCCATTTGGAGGAGCCGGGATGAGCCCTACCATTATGGGAACAAGATGGAGCAGAACCAGTCCCAGAGTCCTCTGCAGCTTCTCAGCCAGTGCAACATCAGAACGTCCTACAGTCCTGGAGGGCAGGGGGCCGGGGCCCAGTCCGACATGTGGGGCAAGCACTTCAGCAACCCCAAAAGGAGCTCATCACTGGCCATGAAGGGGCACGGTGGCAGCTTCATGAAGGAATGCCGAGAGGACTATTACCCGGGAAGGTTGAGATCCCAGGAGAGCTACAGCGATATGTCCAGTCAGAGCTTCAGTGAAACCCGAGGCAACATCCCAGTCCCCAAATATGAGGAGGAGGAAGAGGAGGAGGAAGGAGGCATATCCACTCAGCAGTGTCGGACCCGCCATCCGATCAGTTCCCTGAAATATACTGAGAACATGACGCCCACTGAGCAGACCCCTCCGGGCTCCATGGAATCACTGGCCCTGTCTAATGCCACAGGTAGGTTCTGTTCACCTGGAAAGCAGAAAGCAAGAGGTAATAATTTCTGGGTGACCTAATGCTGGTTGTCAGGACTTTCATGTTGTTCCTGCCATGTGCCTTCCTCCGACAGGTGTTCTAGGAGGGGAACCGCAATTTCAGATGGCTTCTCTCTTTGAATCGCACTCCCTATAAGCAGGGCCTGAGACAGGGTTGAGGATGCCTATGACACATTCAGTGCACGCTCCCAGGGAAGGGGAGTGAGAGAGACAGGCCAGGGTTGGGGGAGGAGCCAACTGGGTCTGGAATCTAACCTCAGCCTGACCTCACAGGAGGCTCTGGAGGATGGGCTGCATCATACAGTTGGCTCCCTCTTTCAACAAAGGGGCTGACGTCTCACACCACTGTGTCTGTCAGTCACCGGCTCTGAGCTACTAGAGAACAGCTTTGGGACAAGGTTGTGGATATGGGCGGGGGGCATGGCAGGTGCTATTGGCCAAAGATAACATTCAGGAGAAGAGGCAGCTGTGAGCTGGAGACAGTACTCACAAAACTGAGTAGTGCTTGAGACACCAGAGCACCCATGACAGCTTCCAAAGCTGTTCTGAACCCCAGTATCTCATTAGGGAGCTCATTTTAATGTGTAAGAGGTTCTCAAAAGAAATGTAGATAGACAAGAGAAGGCAGGCAAGCTGAAAAGGACCCAAGTGGGGAGAGAGAGAGAGAGAAGGAGAGAGAGAGAGAGAGAGAAACAATCCAGAGCCTGCCTTCTCCAGCCAAATTGTCCATCTGGTTTGCATGCATGTGAAGACGGCTGTAGATATTCTCTAAGATGGTGCTACACAGCATGGAGTCTGAGGATGGAAGCTAGCTGCAGTCTGCAGTGAGATGGGTACTAAAAATGACAATGTTTAGGAACTCTCGAAACAATTTGACACTGCTGCAATGTCCAAGTGCACGCTCAATGGGCTCTGGTCCAGGTACTGACCAGTCAGGGTCTTGTACAACCCATGAGTGAGTTGTATGTGGCATGTGCTGTGTGTCACTCAGGCTCAGGAGGGTCTCATATTTGTCCACAGTGGATTGAAAATTAAAAACAGGTCCTTCGCCATGGATAGCTGAGAAGTACTGTCCTGAGATGCACTTCCCTTATGGGCAGAACACCGAGGAGGGAGACACACCCACTTATATCAGGGACCCCATGGTCAAATGGGTCTTGGTGGTGCTTGTGATAAGCTTGTGCATGTCAGCCCCATCTGGAGGTGACAGGCACTGCTCAGCTCCAGCTGGTTGTTGCCACATGCAAAGACATTTATTTATTCAACTAGCAGTTGGGTAGCTCTTACCATGTGCCAAACTTTGTTCTCAGCACTTTATAAATATTAACTCACTTAATTAGACCCTCACAGCCCTACAAAACAGATATACTATTGAGATTCCCATTTCAGAGTTGAAGAAACCAAAGCACAGAGAAGTTGAAGGATTTGCCCGAGTCACCCAGCTTTTAAAGGGTGGTGTGGGGACCTGAACATGTGCATATGACCCCAGAGCAGCACTCTTAACCATACCAGGTTGCCAACAGTTCCACTTTCTTCAGACAAGTTAAAGATGAAAAATTTTTAAATGAGAAATCTATTTCAACTCTCTGCTAGACAAGCAAAACGTGGCTCTAAGTCATAAGAGGTCGCTACAGTGTATTTTTAACCTGTATCCCTCCCAGATGCGTTCCCGCCTGTGTTCTCATTTGTCCTAGAGGACAAATAATAGCAGATATCCTTACCCTTATGTTTCATATGAAACGAAAATGAGGCCTTAGTGACCAAGCACTTTACCTCATGTCATAGAAGTGAGCAATTAGTGCAGAGTGATGACCGCCTGGCTTTCAGCCCAGTTTGTGCTATCCTCCAAAAAATGTATATGCTTTAATTATTTAAGAGGCCAGGAGATAAATATGTAATTCAGCCTCTAAAGCAGCGTTTCTCAAAGCTAGACCACCTGCATTAGACCTTGGCTGCTTGATTCAAATCTGGGATCCAGGGCCTCTCCTCAGACCTCCTGCATCAGACCCTATAGAGGGAGTACCCAGGAGCAGGCATTTTAACCAGCTCCCTCCTGAAGCTAATGTGACCACTGCCTGAGGACAGTTGTTCCTGGGCTTGTCTGCTTTGACTTTATTGTCCTCATGCAGCGAGTTAGGAGAAAATCAGGAGATCTGGGTGTTGGGAAATATTGGGAAGGCCATGTTTGGTGTGTTTGAAAAATACACATATTGGTATGTGGGGAAGATAACCAGACTTCTCTCACAGGGCTGTTAGGAGGATTTAAAGAGATGTTACATGTGAAATCATCATGTGAGACCACACAGTCTATGGTCTTACGGCCATAGAATATACCATCTCTCATCCTAAAAAAGAGACATGGAGTTTATCTCCATGATTTTCTATGGGCTCCTGGGCAAAGCATCCTAATGTCCCTCTGTCTCTGAGATTTGGGGGAAGCATCCCTAAACCATGTCTGATACAGCTAAAAAAATAAGTTTCTGAGATCAGCACTGCCCAGTGAAGTCAACAGTCACATGGGACTCTTGAAATTTTGATCCGTGCAAATTAAATGAAATTAAAATTTTAGGCCATCAGCCTCACTAGCCACATTTCAAGTCCTCAACAGCACTGACCAAAATTTGAAACTACATTTAATTTCAGTAGCCACATATAGCTAGCAGCCGCCCTATTGGACAGCACAGATGGCAAAAGGGAGTTGGTAGGACGGGCACAATTTTAACTTCATCTTTAGTCTCTTTGGAAATTCTCCCACGAGCCCCAGCTTTTTGGATTGTCAATTAATGATTCAGAGTACCAGTTCAAATCCACCCTTCATCATGTTGGAACTATGTGGCCTTGAACAAATTGCTTACATTCTGTTCAGTTACCTCATCTATGGAATTTGGTGAATAATAGTACTTCCTTCATAGTGTTTTTGGGAGAATTAAATGATAATACATTTAAACTCATTAGTATAGTCTTTGACACTGAGGACCTTCTATTATGGTTACCTGATACTTTTTGTTATGATTTCATTTTTATCATTCTTATCCCAAGCATACTGGTGCACACTTTTGGCCTCCAGGGATGTTTTGGCTACTGACATCTCCCAGCGTCCACCAGCTGTGCAGGTTTGCATTTTTAGATTTGCAAATGTTCCCATGGGATCCTCTTTTTTTTAACTAGCATATGAAGAGCATGAGAAATAGGAAACTGAAGAAATGCATTCTGTGCCCCTCTGTTTCCAGAGATCTGTCAGACACAGCAGTGTGGAAGAAAGATTGCAGCTCATATTCTAAGCACTGCTTCATCCTTGGTCACTGGAGCAAACCTTTAATAGCCTTCAGGATCCTATGCTGCACGTGCGCGCTCGCGCACACACACACACACCAAAGACATGGTATTGACTAGACTTAGAAAGTTGGCCGTTGGGCAGCTCGGGTGGCTCGGTGGTTTAGTGCCGCGCCTTCAGCCCAGGGTGTGATCCTGGGGACTCGGGATAAATCCCACATCAGGCTCCCTGCATGGAGCCTGCTTCTCCCTCTGCCTGTGTCTCTGCCTCTCTCTCTGTGTCTCCCATGAATAAATAAATAAAATATTTTTAAAAATTGAAAAATAAATAAATAATTTAAAAAAAAAGAAAGTTGGCCGTTTTGCTGCCAATCCGAACTATTGCATTTAAATTTGCTATGTCTCTGCCTCTCCCTCTGTGTCCCTCATGAATAAATAATAAATAAAATAAAATAAAATAAAATAAAATAAAATAAAATAAAATAAAATAAAATAAGACCCTACCAGTTCTCACAAGATCTCAATCTAAAACTGTGCTTTTTCCAGGTGTATCTTTTCTCTACAATACAAATACTGTAACTGGCACAGTTTCACCAGAACAATTTGGAATTGCACTGACCTTTTGGGGGGGCTTTTAACGTGAACAAAGTCGTGCATTTAGGAAGAACCTAAAACAAAAAGTGAAGAAATCTTATGAGGAGATTCTTTGTCTTGTTTTTCTAAAAAAGAAATATCTTAATATAGGTGGTATCCTGTTGTTCCTTCCCATACTTCAAAGAATAGCAAGTATGGGCTTTTTGATTAGATAGCTTGATAAAATTTTAAAGCCTCCAAGTTACTGTCTAAATCATCTGTCCTTCTTTATAATACATGTCAAAATTTGTTAACTGCATTTAAATTTTTCTCTCAATTAACTTGATCTTATGTAAATAAGTTAATAAAGAATCTTTGGAAATCTAGACAGTTTCTAAATAAACAGATACAAGGCGTTAGTCAAAAAATAAATAAATAAATAAACTAAATAAATAAATAAATAAACTAAATGAATGAATAAATAAATAAACTAAATAAATAAATAAATAAACTAAATGAATGAATAAATAAATAAATAAATAAATAAATAAATAAATAAATAAATAAGACTAGGAAATTCCCTAGTCTTTGGAGAAGGCAGTGCTCAGAACTGTGTATCTTTAAATCCTGGAATCCCACTCTGTGAGTAACAAGTATGTGTCATAGAAGGCTTAGTCAAAACACCTTGATCCTTGGGTGAAAGCTGGTTTTCAAGATAATGGATTTTTTTTTCTTCCTCGTCAATAACTCATGTTACTGAGTAAGTTTGTAGTGTTTAAACTGGCACGAAGCATGATCATTTTGTAGGCAGCATTTTTCCTTTGAATAGATCTGGAAAAACAGCCCCAGTGACTTGCCAGCCTCAGATCTGGGCTTTGCTACCCCCTGATTTGTTTAGAACCAGGAGCACACTGCCCCTTGTCCCTGGAAAACACAGTCCATCCATTATGCTCACACAGAGTGAGTCAGGCGAGCACAGTCACCATTTACACTAGCACTGTGTGGAGCCTCGCAGAAGCTCTTGAACCCTGCCATTGCCTAAACATGCCTGCCAAGCAGCTTGCAGCCTGGGTGATCACAGGATTGCAGATAGTAACGGGTGACAGCCGTAGGACCGTAGACTGTGGTCTGACATGATGGTTTCACATTTAACATCTCTAAATTCTCCTATCAGCCCTGTGAGAGAAGTCTGATTATCTTCCCCATTTTACAGAGAAGTACGCTTGGGTTCACAGGAGTTGTGGCCTCCCTGTGGTCCCCACTGACAGACTAGGACCTGAACCTGGATATGAGTCTGCAAGGCCCTGCTCTTAACCTCCTTGATAGCATCCTCACACAAAGAGTCATAGTCACAGTCGGGATTTGCACAGGACTCAATCTGAAGGGATGAGGATTTCTTTTCCTGTCGTAGCCAGTTTGTTAATGCCCATCTGGCCCTGGCGGGGCTGGAGCAAAGCTGGAGAACATGGCAGAAGGCAAGGCTGGCAGTCCACAGTGATGTGCTGGGTCAGAGGCACTTACAAGAGACAGGTGCAGATTGTCCCGGGGTTGGCGCCCTCAGAGAGGAGAGGAAGCCTGTAGTGCGAGTTAGGGCCATGGTTCAAGTCACACTGGGGCCAGGGAAAGAGTAGAGTTCAGATTGGGACCAGTGGCCTCAGAGGCCACACCAAAAGACAATAGGAGATGGTCAGCTGGAGCCCTGGAGCACAGCAGTGAGGCTGGGAACACGGCTCTTCCTTGAGGATCAGCCACATGCCATAAGGAGTGGCTGGGTCAGAGAGCTGGGACCTGAAGGAAGGAAGTGCGGGTGTGGACGGGAGTAAAGAAAGGATGGTTTCCATCCATTCATTCATTCATTTGGCCAGCCAGTGTGACTTGAGTGCCTACCCTGTGAGTTACCATAGAGTGACTGAGAGCATGGTCTGTAGACCAGTCTGCCAGAGTTGGAAATTGGACTTTGTGCTTTGATACCTCTGTGACCTTGGGCTTATCTTTTCTGTGTCCCCATCCTTGAATGAAATAACAGCAGTGCCTTCTAGGGTTGTCATGGGAATTAAAGGAATTAATTCCTGTAAAGAACTTAGGACAGTGCGTCTCCTCTAAGCGCTCAGTGCCATTAGTGGATAATACTTTTAAGTAGGTGCCACTGCCTGTGCAAGGCACTAGGGATACAGTGCTGAGCTAAGTGGACAAGGGGCCTACCTTCCTGCCCCTCATGATCTAGTGGCGTTTGGTGGATAGTAAGCATATAATTGTACAATATGAAATTGAATCTGTGGTAATTGTGGGCTAGGAGGGCATACAAAAAAGGGGTATAGCCAAGTCAGGGAGGTCAGATAGGGTATCCTGAAAAAGTGAAGCTTAAAAGACAAGGGAAGGAGGATTCCAGGCTGCAAGAGCAGCATGTGTAAAGGCCCGGTGGTAGGAATGTATGGCAACTATAAACACATGAAAGAAGGCCCACGGTATAAACAACAGTGAAGACTGATATAAGAGGATGGATGGGGGCGACCTAGGAGAGAATATTGGCCGGTTTATAGTGCCCTTGGGGGATGGGTCTGGAAAGACAGAGAGGATAGAATTAAAAACCTAAAAATGTATAAAAGTTTGCCAACTCCATGATTAAAAATGCTGGCCTTTTAGTGCTGAAAGCACATGTGTCATTGGCCTGGATACGTAGAGACACAGTAGAAATGGAAGTCCAAAAGGGCTTCCTGCTGCCTTTAAAGAGTGTTGCATGGTTGTGACACCTCCACACCTGTACCACCTCCTCATCTTCATGAGGAGACACTTCATCTTGCAACATCAAGATACATTGATTGCTAGGGGGTCACAGAGTAACTTTTCAGCATTGCTGGCAAACTGGTAGAGAACAAGAGAACAACAGTGTGGGGATCTAAAGCAACAACTGGATCAGCTCACTTGACCAAGAATGTCTGAAATGTTTTTTAATCCTTGTAATGCAAAACATTTCTATATTTAATTCTGGGCAGGAACATTGCTCCTTTTCTTCTGCATAGTTTGGATATGCATCCGCTACCCCAGTTTCTTTATTTAAATTGTTGGGTAAAACCTCCTAACCAGCTGGTGCCTGTTACTTGAGCAGCCACACCTCACTCATGCTCATGAATCTTATGGCCCAGATCCTTTGTTCATCCCTTCCCCTGGGAATGATGGGTGGCCCAGTCTGGAGTTACAGATTAGAAAATCCAAAGTCCTGTCAGTTGGCCTCAGGGCCATCCTAGAAAATACGTAGGGATTGTCTTCCTTCATGGGAATTACAGAACTCTTGTTTGCAAGTGTCAGAATCGCAACTCGGCTAGTATAAACAAATAAGTTTTGTTTTTTTTTTTAATCAAGTGTCTACAGAGTTCATAGAATTTTGGTTCTGGGAACAGCTGGATCCAAGAGCCCCAATTGATGTCCTCAGGACCCACCTTCCTTCCCCCTCTCTCTCTCTATTCTTTTTTTTTTTTTTTTAAGATTTATTTATTTATTTATTTATTTATTTATGATGCGGGGGTGGGCAGAGACACAGGAGGAGGGAGAAGCAGGCTCCATGCCGGGAGCCCGATGTGGGACTCGATCCCGGGACTCCAGGATCGCGCCCTGGGCCAAAGGCAGGCGCTAAACCGCTGAGCCACCCAGGGATCCCCTCTCTCTATATTCTTATTTTCTCCCTGAAGACTGGCTTGGTTCTCAGGCAGGCTCTTCCCAGTGGTAGCAGAGATGGCTGTGGGCAGCTCTAGGCTAACATCCATTAGCTTCAAATGAAAGGGAATGGGAACTCATCTTTCTTAATAGTATCACCAAAAGCCCCAGAATTGGGTCTCATTTGCCTGACTTGGGTCACCTAACAGTTCTTAAACTAACTTCTGTGGTGGGAGGAGAAGACTGATGCTCTGATTGGTCCATCTTGAGTCATGTGCCCATCGGAACTAGGCAGTGGGGTCAAGCCCATCCCAACTGCAGGGACTGAGAAGGGAGATGGGCTTCTCAAAGAGAAATCAAGGTAGTATATTCAAAGGAAATGGGATAGTACTGCAAGGATGTAAACAGCACAGGTGTCTGCTACTGAGCCCATCCCATCTAGTGTGTCCCATCCATCTGAGACTGATCCCGGATCTGGTTCCTTCCTCTAGAAGCCCCATCATGTGAACTTGAGGTCATATGTCTATTATGTAGGTTCGCCATGGGTTTCTGGAGACAGGGGCATGTCTCTGTGGTGATTTAGATGTGGGGAATTCAGGCCAGCAAGGAGATGTTTTGCAACGGCAGATTGGACAGAGCTCAGTGTTGAGGATGTGATTTGGGTTTCTGACGGGTCCCAAGGGGTGACTTTCACTGTGTTCCTTACGGAGGCGGTGCCCTCTTGCTGGTTCATGGCTCTGAACAAGACTCACAGACCAAGGGCCAGATGAAAACCAGCAGAAAGTTGTGACAAAATCTGTTCAACTTACTTTTCTCTTTTTGGGTCAATTCCGTGGTGTGGAAGCAGAGGATATTCTTAGAGCCAGGTGAGTGGAATGGGGGGCAAAGGACAGACCAGTCTGGACAGAGCTCACCCTAGAGGGGCCGATGCATCCCTGCTACAGGTCATGGTCTCACATTTCCTGGGTTCAGGGAAATTTTTCCAGTGTCCTGGTTTTTAATAACCATTCAGGAGGCTTATTTATAACCTCCCTGGGCGTGAGCAGTCATCTATACCCAGAGTAAGTAACCATGGTTGCTGACAGGAGAGAAAAGATTGCTGATTTGATTCATTCTAGTACTGAAAAGGCAACACTGGAAAATGGATCCGGGGTGGAGGCAGGGGGCTGATGGGCTCTTCAGACTGGTGCAAGATTTTGTAGATTTTTTAAGAACCTGTGTACATTGCTCTTGGAGGTTTGGAATGTGGGACTCTGACAAAGGGAAATGACATTGTTCTCATCCACTTGATAATGGCTTTGAAATGCAGGTTTTCAGGATTTATTTTTGTGATTATGGGCAACTAGGAAAATGTACAAAAGAAAAATTAAGATAGAAATAGAGGAAAAATATATCCCAGCTCTTTCCATTTGACTAACACTAATATTTTGGTGAATTTTCAAATTTTTTCTTTATATACCGTTATGTTATTTCTTCTGCATTGTAAACATACTGAATGTTCTGCGTCCTAGATTTTTTCATTTGCATTCTGTCATTAGCTCATTTTCATAGCTTATGTCACCATCATGTGTAAATGACTGCATGAATATTCAGTTAAATGGATGTCACCACATCCCTGGAATGGGACATTTCAGAGGTTCCCAAATCTGTATTTAAATCTTGATTTCCTTTGACTTGCATCCACAAAATGTACTTTTTTGCCCCACTCTTTCTTTATAAACATAATCAAACCTTCTAAATAGTTTGGCACACTTTCTAGCCAGATGCTTGACCTTCTCACTTGAGCATCTCCTCCATGGAGTGTTCTGAGGGGACTAGGAGGCCCATCAGCAATTCTGTGCCAACCATCCCTGGCCTGGCCACCCCTCCTCTGCCCCTACATGAAGTGCCTCCCAGAGCAGTGGAAAATGAATGTGATTAAAACCCCACTTCCTAGTACAAGCCACCTGGGACAGCTTTAAGAAAACTAGTTCTCCATGTAAACAGTCACCATCCCCTCCATCAATTAGAGCAACCCGAGGACCACCTACAGCACATTCATCTGGGATGCTTGTCAACAGTGCACATACTTGGGCCCATCCCAGTCCTACAAACAGAATCTCTCAGGGCCCAGACCTGGGAATCAACATTTCTAACAAATGCCCCCACAGAACTCTTAGGTCCCCTAAGTTTAAGGAACAGTGAACTAGAGAAACCCAGGCTCCCCACCTCATGCCTGAGTGAGCAGCCCTACCTACCACCTCATCTGTGGCTAGAACTCTTTGCTTGCCCATGGCGCCCCTTTGCCATGAGTCCAGCCTCCTACTTAGAAAAAAGAAAAATTAGACTATGCTTTTTTCCAAAAAGCTCTGAAAATGTCCCTGACATCCAATAGCTCTTGGTACAGTAAATAGTATCTTAGTAAGTTCAGAGCACATTATCAAAAACACAGATGGTGTGTTTCGTAATTACACAGTGTGGACTAAATGTGAAAGAGAGGTAAGACCGGCCGAGAGCATTTGGTGGTTTGGGGATTGTCCTTGACTGCAGCAGGAAAAGTGGACAATAAGATACTCTTAACCTCCAGATAGGGCCTGGTTCAGCTGAAAATCAACATGCAAGTGAAAAGGCCAGAAGGCCAGAGTTTCCCATGAATTCGAGGGAGTTTGATTGGTAGTTAACATAGAATAATGTTCACAAACATCACCTTGAACACCCAGGTAGTTTTGTGTGTGTGTGTGTGTGTGTGTGTGTGTCTGTCTGTCTGTCTATGTATTTCCCAGCCATGTTCCTCCAGGCACCTCCTCCCGCCTGCCCTTCCCAAATCAAAACCAGACCCCGACATGTTTCTGGGAGGCAGCTGTCACAAATCAGGCTGAGTAAACAGGCGGGGCATCGTCTAGAAGATAAAGTCTGTGTCTTCCAACAGAATTACTAAGAAAAAGCCGAGTGTTTTCTTTAGTACAACAGCTTTTAACAGCTTAAAAATGTCATGCTGAATTCCCCATCCACTTACTAAAACGAGCCTATTTCTCCCATTCTTTTCCTTGGTTCCAGAAAAGAGCCTTTCTCAACTCTTGGCTACCCAAGGGTTTGGTGTCCCAGTTTGCAGATGACCCAGCTCCTGTCTTCTCTTTTCTCTTTTGTTCTTCCCATGTCCAAGGAGTGGGGGCAAAAACGTGTTCATTTTGCTTTTTGCAGAAAGCAGTAGAAAATGTCCTCTTGTGAATTTCTGTTCTCTGGGCCTTTTGTTGGAACAGATGCTTGACTCTCAAGTGTGCGAAGCGTAAAGGGATTCTTGCTTCCTGGAGTCCGGCATCCTGCCCAGTCCCGCCTGCCCCACTGAGGGTGTTATCAGTCCAGGGCCACCTGTGAGGATTAACTCCGACTCTGATGGCACCACTCTTGGTGTGACAGTCCCTGGCAGGGACTCTGCTGCTCAGTAGTGAGCAGTGTGGGCCTTGCCTGGATGTCTCAGCCTGGCAGGAGCAGACCACCCGAGGGCTGCCTGTTAAGTTAGTTACAGGTGCTGATTTTCAAAGGCAGAAAAGTCCAGTTCAGGCTTTACTTGTGTCTCTTCCTTGGGAGCAGATTGAGCTGAGAGCAGAAAAGGAGAGGAGTGAAGAGAATGGCCTAGAATAACTCAATTTTTTTTTTTTAATTTCCATCTCTATATCTGGATACTGAGTCCTAGGTAAAAACACCAGGAGAGAAATCCCCTTTACCAGGGATACACATTCATACACAAACACCCTTGCAGTGTGAGCATGGTGGGCTAGGTCAGCGGTTCTCAATAGGGGTGAGTGGGGAGGGGTAGGGACATTGTCAGCTAGGGGACGTGTGGCAATGTCTACCAATTTTTTTTTAAGACTTATTTATTTTAGAGAGAGAGAGAGAGCAATAGCAAGATGGGCAGAGGGAAAGGGAGAAATCTCAAGCAGATTCCATGCTGAGGGTGAAGCCTGGCGCGAGGTTGGATCCCAGGGCCCCAAGAGCACAACCTGAGCTGAAACCAAGAGTCAGACACTCAACTGACTGCGCCACTCAGGTGCCACATTTGATTGTCACAATTTGGGGTGCAGAGTGCTAGTGGCTTCTAGTTGGTAGAGGTCAGGGATGGCGATGCACAGAACAGCACCTCGCCTCCCAACCCGAGTCCTCTGCTCCCATAAGACAGCAGTGCCAAGGTTGAGAAAG
Source organism: Vulpes lagopus (assembly GCF_018345385.1). NCBI lineage: Eukaryota > Metazoa > Chordata > Mammalia > Carnivora > Canidae > Vulpes > Vulpes lagopus. The sequence goes on along the minus strand of NC_054830.1, from coordinate 31,119,050 downwards.
CCTGGTCTAGCACAGGGTTTCACATTAGAAATCACCACTTCGCCCATGGAAGGATCCCATCTGAGGAGGGCCTGAGGGCATGTGAAGGAGACACCCAGGCTGGACATTTCCAAAGCAACCCTTGCCGGGGAAAGAGACCTTTTTGCTTCTTGCTCTGACCCCAGCTGCAGCACACATTGGAGTTTAGTGTTTAAGGATCTCACTGACCTGGTTGAAATCCCACTACTGTGTGGCTGTGTGACCTCAGGCTGGTGGCTTAAATCTCTCACCCCCTCAGCATCCTGGAGGCTGAATGTAAATGTCTGCCACATGGGGCTGTTGTGAAGCATGAGGTAATATGCAGAAAGCACTTAATTGCATGCCTGGCACATGGCAAACTCAATATTTGAGAGTTATTTTTATTATCAGGTGCCCCAGAGTGCCGACCTCCTGCCACCTTCCTTTTAACTGTGTCTCAGCCCATTGCTCACTTACCAAGGAGAGGAAAGATGGAATGGAATTCAGATGTACAGGGATGGAAGGAGAGGCTGGAATCGATGGATGGGCATAGTACGCGGCGGTTCTGGAGATGTCTGTAATCCAGACCCACACTGACACCCACAAGTGGGGAGCTCTGCTGCTTGGATCTTCAGGAATGATTGCAGCAAGAAAGACAACCCTTTCTCTCTGGATCTCCATCTCCAGCCTTATCTGAGCATAAAGAGGCAACCACAATCTGTGGCCTAATTATGCCCATGTAACACCTATTAGTGCTAATGGAGCGCCCCCCCCCCCCATGTGCGGAAAGGCCTGCCAGCTCCCAGACCTCAGCCCTTTCTTCACTTATGTCCCTTCCCCCCAGCATCAATTAACTTCTCAGAGAATTCCCATTCGCCACAGCTTAGAGGAGTTAATTTGTTCTTTGAATCTGCGATGAGAAACAGGCTGTGCTTCGTCCTTTGGGGCTCTGAGCAGGGGAGAGACAATGGGGACAGGCAACAATGGAAGTTTCCTGAGGAGATCACTATCGGCCCCAGGAACAAGCCCAGCCAGGCCCTTGGCTGCCGATGTGTTTTCAAGCTTGGGACGGGCCCCAGGGCAGGGAGAGGAATTCCAGCCCATCCGGAGGTCCCCAGACTGTTGAGTGCAGCCCAGATCTCACCATCCTTGAGTGGACCATGACCTGTAAGTGGCTGGGCTTTCTGTCACCTTGAGCATTGTCCTTTGTGACCTGCTTTCTGCTCAGGATTAGGGCTGCATAAGAAGCAGATGGCCCCTCTGTCCCTTTTTGCCCTCTGAATCTGTTCGTTGTGTGGGGCCTTGGTAGTGGGGGGATGTGGGTGACACACACCTTTATCTAGCAGTATTAGCTAAAGCACCTCAGGTCAGAGGACATTTTTTATTCCAGTTTTCCTCTGTGCCCCAAGACCACAACAGCAAAAAAAAGCATTTTCAACACTTTTTCATGGGTGCACAGAAATACCATCTCCTTGCCACCCCTTTCACGAGCTGAACCCCAGGTCCTCCTGGGAGCATTGAGATTGAAATACTCAGTCTCAGCCCAGCCCCTAATATCGCACACCTCAATTGTATACACAAAAGATGCCACATCCTCCTTCATGGCATTCTCCCCAAAATAGATCTCCAATATGCGGGGTTTCTAGAGTGGCCATTCAAAAGAAGACCATGCTTGTGTGTCTCTCCCACCCACCCAGAATCCCAACAACCCTGTTTTATCTATTTTCTACCCTAGGGTTTAATTCAAGATTGTTTTGGAAACAGAATGGAGAAGAGAAAGACATTTTTAAAAATCTTGATTCTTCATTCTTCTATATTCATTTAGTCAATAGATATTTATTGCACACCTACCGTGTGTCAGTTATACATTGGTGAATAAATCAGACCCAGTCTCTGTTGGGGATCAGGCCCCCCGCCCCCCCCCGCCCCTCCCCCCGGCAGGAAATAGGTGGCATGTGAAGTAAGGCCTCAGGGAGAGAAATACAAGCAAACTGCAGCCTGGCGGAGGGACCCAGAGGAAAACCTTGACCTCCTCACTCTATGCCCTCTGGTCTCCTCCTTTGAGTCAAGCCCCACCCACTAGAGGCCAGAGGGTAAGAGAGCCGGCCATGGCAGCTTTCAGGAAGAACAGGATGGAGATGGTTTATAATCTGGTAGTCAACACACACACACACACACACACACGGACATTTGTAATAAGTGCCATGATGGAAATGACCAGGGTCAAGAATAGAGAATATTGAGGGTTAAGCACCTAAAAAGAATGATCTGGAAGCTCTCTGAAGTGATATTTAAGCAAAGAATTGGAGAAGAACTTGGCCTTGCACAGAAAGAGAAGGGGAGGGAAAAGAGGCTATTGGCCTTAAGAATGGCACATGCAAAGGCCCTGAGGCAAGAGAGAATTTGTACATTTCCAGCAACTGAAAGCAGGCCAGTGTAGTTGTCAAGGGGGAGATAACTATATTTAGACCTGTGAGGCTGGCTCCAGTTCAGCCTCCTGGAATCCCTCTGAGAACACTGTCCTCGTCCCCTTTTTCAGTGGGGTGCTTAAAGTAGAAAAAGTCAGATGACTTGCAGAGTGAGTTGAGAAAGTAAATGCAAGCGTACAAAGAAGCATTAGGTCAAAAATATCATGTGTTACAGAGTGTGAGGGGAGAACATGCCATTTAAAACAAAAAAGTTTTGTTAAAAAAAAGTCTGTGAACTCTTTCTGTTGATCTTTCTATTGCTGTAGCTTACTTTTACTTTCAGTGCTGATTTCTGACTTAGTCATATCCTGGGTTTCATGTATGCAGTACATTTGAATTTTACCCCAGGTATCCAGGCTTAGCCAAGCAACTAATGCATAAATCTGATTAATGCAAAAGTCTTTCCTTAAGTAAACAGTAATCCTTCAAAACATATGCTCTGCAGAAGTATGATTCACAAACCCCCTTCTTTCTTATCACACAAATTAGCGGGTATTGGCCCTGGCAAACAGACTCCAGGGCTCTTTGGATATGTTTGTTGATCTTTAAGAAGAAAAACTGAGCAGCTGTCATTTTTTCCCCTGTGGATGTTGCCAAAATTATAGAAGGCTTCCACTTAACCTTCCACCTTTCCTCAAGATCCCTTTCTGAGGTCAAGGTCCAGAAGTTCAGCAGGAGGATTTTATATTGTTGGTAAGGGAAATTGTCATGTGATATTGCCCTTCTAGAACCTCATCACTATGATGGGAGAAGAGATGGGACCTTCAGTAATTCACAGTTAGGTCATATTCACTGAGTGGTGACCAAGGCTTATCCTTGGCAAATGTCAGGAACCGTCACATGTTTTGGCTGCCATTAACATGGAAAAAGGATCCAATGACTCATGGGATTTCCTACCTCAAACTCGAAAGGTTTAGAGTGAATACTTAACACCTACTCTAAGGAAAGTGACCACCAAGTCTTCTCCATCCTTTCTCAAGGAAAGTGTGATTGGACACCTATTGGTGAGATGTAACATAGATGCTAATACTCAGACACTGGTTCTCAATCTTGGTCATACGTGGAATCATCTGGGGAGTGTAAAGAATACAGATGTCTGGGCCCCATCCCTAAGAGTCCACTTTAACTGGTCTGGCATTTGGTTTGGGCAAGGGGATATATTCATGCTCCCCAGTAATTCTATCGAGGAGACATGATTGAGAAGCAAAGCATTAAGGCAAATCCAAATTCTTCATCAGGTGCATTTGTTTCTAGCTTCTGGGATGATCCGTGAAGTAGTTCTACTTTTATTGCCCTAGCTTGGCCCTTCCTCTCTGTGAAGTACCACATCTCAAGAGAGAGAGTGCTCATTTATGAACACACTAAAATGTTCTCTAGTAACATCTGTGCTCCACCAAATCCTACTCAGCGGGCCTAGAAATTGCTATTAAGGTGACAGTCTCAAGAGTCACATAGACCTGTTAACTCCTGGCTCTGTCCGGTACCAGCTCTGTGACCTTGAGCAAATGACCTAAACTTCTCGAGCCCGAATTCCCTCGCCTTTATCAACCCTGTCATAGGATTAGAAGAGAAGACACTTAATACAATGCATAGATCACAGTAAACACTAAAAAGTATTTGTTGTTTCCGCATTTGCAGAGATGCAGAATATTCTCAGGACCCGTGTATTGTATCAAAATACTTGGAAAAGCCAAGCGGCAACGGTAACAACAACCGTTACAGCTATTATCCCCTTCTTGGAGATGAGAGAACTAAGAGTTAAAGAATTTAAGGTCGCATAGCTAGTTAATGGGGTTTGCTGGTCTACACATGAAACCACTATTCCGTATTTCCATCTATCAATTAAAAGCTCTGAAGAGGAAGGAGGGGAGCTCTCAGTAACATCACCTATTAATTGTACCTGAAAAAAGGGAATTTACACAAAGCTTAGGTCTTTCTCTGGTGGGAAGGGTTCTCCAGAGAGTCATCAGCATTTGAAGCCAAAATGGACAGAGTCCACCGACTGCCACAGGCCCCTCCAAAAATCATTTTCCACACCTTCCATTGTTTGCTTTCCTTCCTCACAGCAGCCAGCCTGGGCTCAGCCAAAACAACCTCCCTAGCTGCCATTGCAGGATGAGAGCAGCCCGCTGGGACAGGGGAGTCCCACCTCTTCATCCCCCTGCTCATTGCTTTTCCTGGTTCCAGTAGAACCAAGAGCCTCTGCGGCTCTGTCCCAAACAGTACTGATTCTGATGGGTGTTCCCCAAGTTTTGTTGTTTTACGAATAAGGCATGCCCTCTTTTTAACACACTAAACACAAGCCTCTGACCACCCCCCTCCCCAAGCCAGAGTTTCCAATTCTTTGCACCCCCACCCTCTTGTTCAGAGACCATCCTCTGTACATCCCCAAGGCAACAAAGATCTACTGTCATAAATAGAGCCAACAGCTGTGAAGCCTCTTAAGTGGGACACTGTGTTAACTAGAAATGCAGACTTTTCTTGGTTAATCTTGATAATGACGCCATAAAACATACATATCATATCATCTCCATTTCACAGATAAGAAATCCAGGACTTGGAAGTGTTGAATGACGTGTTCAGGATCACAGTACAGCCGATGGCCTGAACCAAAATCCACGCGCTTAAGTCCTGAACTTGTAAACATAACCTGGTGCTTCTCAGTGAGGGAGATTTTACTCTTCACAGGACATTTGGCAGTGTCTGGGAACATTTTGATTTGTCACAATGGAGTGTGGGGTACTACTGCATCTAGTGAGCAGAGGCTGAATATGCCTTTTATTTTTTTTTTAAGATTTTTATTTATTTATTCTTGAGAGACAGAGAGAGAAGCAGAGACACAGGCAGAGGGAGAAGCAGGCTCCATGCAGGGAGCCTGACATGGGACTCGATCCTGGGACTCCAGGATCAGACCCTGAGCCGAAGGCAGGAGCTAAACCACTGAGCCACCCGGGCTGCCCTGAATATGCCTTTTAAAGTGCCCATAGCCCTCCCTGACTATACATCTCTCCCTGTACCAGGGAAGCATAGCCACACCAATCCCCACCTTGATGATCCCTGGCTTGACTTTGCCAAAAACCCCTACAACCTCTTAGCAATGGAGGACGACTCTGTCTCCAGAAGCTTCTTTCTCCCTAGGGAGAAGTTCCATATATGTGTTGTACCAGCTGCAGGGACTCCATGGTGCTGGGCGTGGAGAGAGCAAGTAGCACTCCTTGCCCTGCTGATTGGCCGTGGGCACTCTCAGACCACGCCAGCCTTCCTGCTTCCTTTCTCCTCTTTCTGCTCTTCATCTTCTGCCACCAGCACCTCGTCTCTGTGAGATTGGAGGCTCTCTCCATGGGGGCAGCCCAAAGTGCAGCATGAAAAGGAACAAGGGGAACTTTTTAAATCATATAATCTATGCAGGAATCATCTAGAGATCTAGCCTCAACTGTTTAATTAATCTGCTCGCACTCAACCCCGACTCCCTAGCTGAGGGTTCTAGTTTAATCAGTGCCTACTGCCCACTTCCTGAGTCTGTTTATGGGGAGACCCCAAATCACAAAGTAGGACCAAGAGAGAGAAAGCTGGTCAGGACTCCACATTTGCCTCAGTCAGTTGTCTTCAGCATCATGGGCCGCCCGCCACCATTCACCAGGCAGGAAGTGGTGCCATAGGGCATGTGGGCTCGGTCGCTGGATTCCCAGGAAAGACATTATCTGCTCTACGCTGGGCAGGTGGGTCCCAGCATTCAGGCCTGGGAGGTGGAAGAGCTCTGCATTCAGTCAGGCCAACTCGGATTCAAATGCTTTCTGTGTGATCTCCCCGCCACCACCACACTGTCCCTCCCTGCACAACCTCCCTGAGCCTCAAATTCCTCTTTTGAAAAAAACAGAAGTAACAAAACCTACTCTTAGGGGATTCATGAAAATCAAATGAGGTTGGATATGTACAGTTGTTTAGCGGCATGCCTTGTCCACGGTAAATATACAAAAAGGTACCTCTTGTGAAAATCAATGGACCAAAACTTACAAAGGACAGGAATTGGCTGCAGATGGGGGGGAGGAGGTGGACAGTGGTGGTCACAATGGTAGTCTTGGTAGTAAAGCCATTAATGACTAATTGCTATGGATGGGGCTATGCCTAGAGCATTACATCCTTTAGCTCATTTTGTAAGGTGAGGTCTATTCCTATTCCCTGATGCAACCCTCCACAGAATGCTTCCCTCCCCTCTCCCTGCCTTACATTCCTCTATAGCATTTAGCACTGTTTGCCACTTAACACTTATTTTGTTGATTGTCTCCCTCACCTACTGGGAGGAAGGCTGCTTGAGGGCAGAGACTTGTATCTGGTTTGCTTTTGCCATGGTTGCCCCAGCAGCTGGGACCACTGTCTGACACATGGTGGGTATTTGTTAAATCTCATTAAATGGTACGAGTTCATGAACTATTTGTTGTTGTTTTTTTCTTTTTTTTTTTTAATTAATTTTTATTGGTGTTCAATTTACCAACATACAGAAAAACACCCAGTGCTCATCCCATCAAGTGTCCACCTCAGTGCCCGTCACCCATTCCCCTCCAACACCCGCCCTCCTCCCCTTCCACCACCCCTAGTTCGTTTCCCCGAGTTAGGAGTCTTTATGTTCTGTCTCCCTTCCTGATATTTCCCAACATTTCTTTTCCCTTCCTTTATATTCCCTTTCACTATTATTCATATTCCCCAAATGAATGAGAACATACACTGTTTGTCCTTCTCCGATTGACTTATTTCACTCAGCATAATACCCTCCAGTTCCATCCACGTTGAAGCAAATGGTGGGTATTTGTCGTTTCTAATGGCTGAGTAATATTCCATTGTATACATAAACCACAGCTTCTTTATCCATTCATCTTTCGATGGACACCGAGGCTCCTTCCACAGTTTGGCTATTGTGGCCATTGCTGATAGAAACATCGGGGTGCAGGTGTCCCGACGTTTCATTGCATCTGAATCTTTGGGGTATGAACTATTTGTTGAACAAATAAGCCTCCATTTTTCAGATGGGAAAATAGAGGCTAAGAGAGGTTAAGAGATCTGTCCAAGATCACACAGCTAACAAGAGGCAGCCTAAGTCCAGAGAGCCTTTAACTACCAGGACACAGTTTCTTATACAGCGTTGTATGGCTAGTAGCGATGACCACTGGTAAATGTCCTTGTGGCTCATACTTAAAACCAGCTGAGAGGCAGCATGTCCTTTGGGCTCAGAGCTTTGCAGTAAAGGTGTGGGTAGAGATGGGACAATTTGAGATATGGAACAACCAGCCCAAGTTTCCCATGCCTCCGTGTGAACTATGGATATTTTCCCATCGCAAACAGTTCTGACTAACTTAGCACAAGATTTGGGGTAGAATTTGTTGTCTTTGCTGTATCTTGTAGTGTTCTATAAAAGGTAGACTTTGCGCTTAATATCCTTGTCCTGAGCTCCGTTTCGGCCCCAGAAAAAGCATCTTGCCTCTAGCTCTCCTGAGAAGTGGGCCAAGGTGAAAAGGGATGAGCGCCCAACTTTTTCCATGTAATTTTATTGTCTTCTCTAAATTACAAACAAAAATAGTTTTTAAAATATTAGAAGACTAGAGAAATGTAAACAGTTGACCCTTGAACAACACAGGGCCAGGGGTACCGAATCCCCGTATAGTTGAAAGTCTGTACATAACTTTTGACTCCTCTAAACTTAACTACTCAAAGCCTCCTGTTGACTGGAAGTCTTACCAATGACACAAATAGTTTAACACATTATTTATATTAAATGTATCCCATACTAGGTTTATGCAATAAAGTAAACTAGAAAAGAGAAAACCTTTACAGCACTACACTGTATCAAAAAAAAAAAAAATCTGTGTATAAGTGGACCCTGCACAGTTGTAACCTGTGTGGTTCAGAGGTCAATTGTACTATTGAAATTGAAATTGCAACCTAATTTGCATCCACCCACCAGTAGGTGACTTTTCTATTAGTATTTGTCTCTGGGCATACACTGACAGCTAAATAATTATGAACAAAAAAAAGTCATCATACCATTTTGCAATTTGTTTGTTGGTTTGTTTTTTTTTTTTTACTTAACAGTAGACCTTGTTCATCTTTCTCTGTTGGTGTAGATAGTTCTAACTTAAAGGAAGCAACATAGTGTTTCATTGTATGATTGTACCAACGTTCTTTTAACACATCCCCTATTGCTGAACACTTGGGTTTTTTCCAGTTTTTCACTGGTACGATTTGTGTTTCAGTGCAGATTCTTTGTATTTGTGTGCTTGTTCATGTTTTTCCATAGCATACATCCCCAGAAGTGGGACCTCTGGATCAAAGGATATGCCCATTGCAAGTTTCTATAGATGCTGCCAAATTGCCCTCTTCTAGGTAGTATAAATTTGTACTTTCAATTGAAAGACGGGGTCCTCTGAGCTGGACACTTGGTAAGACCAAATCATGCTTGAAGACGAGGACTATAGAACATGCCCAGTGTGGTCACCCATCTGCTCTGATATTTGGGGGTTTTATGTGCTTGCAGAGCAGAGAACAGCTCTGATGGCCCAAGGGCTGGAGCCAGACCAAGTAAAATCCCTCCCTCTCTACATTCTCCAGCAGCCTGATGGGTTTCTCGGGAGCTAGCCATCTGAACAGTTTCCAGAGGAGCTGGGTTGCCATCCACCCTGGCTGGGTTGGCACAGGGACCACACTTAGTGACAGGGGCTGGGGAATTAAGTCATCAGTCTTCACCAGCCAAGATCTGGTGGGAAAGGTAACACAAACTGTCCTGGAAATCCTGCGTCTGAAAGCAGCTCAGGGTTTGGCAGGTTGCAGAATCCTCGCACCTTGCTTGGCACTAGCGAGGCAGAGTTATATAACAGGCGGCTATTCAGACTCTGAACTCCAAGGTTGCTGGCTAGTGAGGGGGCTAACCTGTTTATTTATTCACATTCATCTGACTTCAAAGCAGTGGGTTTTTAAATTTGAAATAGGCATCAGAATCAACCAAAACACTTGTTGAAAATTCAATCTTGAGCTCCATTCCCATAAATTCTGATGCAGTAGGTCTGGGACAAGAACCAGGAAACTGCATTTGAACAAGACGCACAGGTGATTCTGAAACAGGTAGTGTCAGGACCACAGTCTATTTTAAAGTGAGCCTTGGCCATTCCATTTTGGCTTTCTGGGGACAAAGCACATGCTAGCAGGTACAATAGGATCCACTCGTGAGCTAGCAATAAGTTTGACATAACAAGCAGTGATGAAATACACAAATCTTGGGTTTAGGTTTCTCCTCTCTTTCTTTTCTTTCGGTCAATGGACTACATCCTTAAATGTTCCTTGACTTAGGGAACCTCCTAAGTGTTTTCATTTCAGACAACACTTCAGTATTTCTCTTTGCTCTCTCATTTACCTCCTTGATTGTTTGATCGAGGAATCCACATTCCTTTGGGGATTAGGCTCTTTTCTGGTACCTATATGGTAATCAATGCTGATCCCATAATGGGAGGTATCTGTCTTGGATCATAGAATCAAAATCACAAACTTTCACAGAAATGAATAAAGGGGGTCAAAAAAAATGTTTAAATAATAAAGGGGGTCAAAAGGTACAAATGCCCAGTTATAAAATAAGTAAGTCCTGGGGGAGTGTCTGGTCGGCTCGTTGATTAAGCATCCAACTCTTGATTTCAGCGCATGTCATGATCTCAAGGTTGTGATACTGAGCTGCATGTTGGGCTCCACACTCCGCTCAGAGTTAGTTTGGGGTTCTCTTCCTCTCCCTCTGCCCCTCCCCCTGCACATGCACTTGCAGGTGCTCTCTCTATCTCAATTTTTTTTTAATTTAAAAAAGTAAGTCCTGGGGATATATTTATGCAACATGGTGACTGTAGTTAATAGTACTATATTCTATATTTGAAAGTTGCTAAGAGAAAGATTTTAAAAATCTCATCACAAGAAAAACCTGAAACTTGATATGGTGATGAACGTTAACTAGACTTATTGTGGTGATCACTTTGCAATATATACATATATCAAATCATTGTGTTGAACACGCAAAACTAATACAACGTTATGTGTCAAATATCTCAATAGAAACAAAAGACAAGCCTTTTGAACATCTCAAAAAAAGAAAAAATCACAGACTCTCAGCTGGGAGAAGGTTGGAGAATCTCTAGTGCAGGTTCAGAAGAGGAGCTGAGGTTCAGAGGGGGGAAATGATTTATTCAGAGTCTTCCTGGCATGTGCAGCAGAGCCGTGACTAGACTCGAGGCCCTTCTGTATCAAGACCAATTACTTTTTCACTACCCCAGTAAACACAGTTTATAGGAAATGTACAATCCATGGAATTTCACAAAGGAAATGAAAGGTTTGAATAAGGCAAAAGGGGAGTGGCCTGTCTGGTTGGCATGGACCAGGAGGAGGCATGAGGCACCTCTGTGGGTACATAATTGGAAGGGGTGCCAAAAACACAGTAATCAAGATAAGCAGTAGTTTGGGGTATCTGGGTGGCTCAGTCGGTTAAGCATCTGCCTTCAGCTCAGATCATGATGCCGGGGTCCTGGGATGGAACTCCTCATCGGGGTCCCTGCTCTGCGGAGAGTCTGCTTCTCCCTTCTCCCTCTGCCTGCTGCTGCCCCTCCTTATGCTCTCTATCGAATGAATGAATAAAATCTTAAAATATATATATATATATAAGCAGTAGTTCATTGTGGTATTTTAAGAATCAAAATTCATGGGGACACCTGGGTGGCTCAGTGGTTGAGCGTCTGCCTTTGGCTCAGGACATGATCCTGGAGTCCGGGGATCAAGTCCCACATCAGGCTTCCTGCATGGAGCCTGCTTCTCCCTCTGCCTATGTGTCTGCCTCTCTCTCTCTGTGTCTTTCATGAATAAATATATTAAATATTTTTTTTTAAAAATCAAAATTCATGCAAAAATCCATGGTTAACAAAACTTAAAAATTCTTAATAAAGGATCCATTTTACTGATAATCTTCTTTTTGCCTTAACCTTCAATTTCCACTGCCCGTGGCACTGTTCCAGTGACAGGGATAGAAATTGTAAGCAGATATGTTTGGCTTTTAACAGGAAATCAATGTTAAGCCACTGTTTCCCAAAGATGTATCCTTCTGAATGAGGGTGGAGCAAGGTGGGGGAGGGGACCTATTGTCAAAGTATCTTCTTGTACTTCCTACTGCACTGAAGCCAGTTAAAGGTTTTGAGAAGTGCTTCAGAAATTGCCCAATTTAAGTGCTTACAGAATCCTTTTTCGAATAATCCAGAGAGGACACTTTGGAACAGCTTCCTTAACTCCCAGGCTGGGATATGTGTGCGATTGGCAAGGGAGGAGGAGAGAGATTTGAGTGCTTTGGAGAACTCTGGATTCCCAGCTCCTCCTGGGCTAGCAGCTGCTTCTCCCATCTGTGTGGAGGGTGAGTCTCGCCAAGCCCAAGCTGCCTCAGGAAGCCTGGTGAAGGGCACAGATCGAGAGCAGGAAGGGAAGTTTGCACGGCCAGGTTCAGTGTCTTTCTGCTTTCTAAGAACTCAGTCCTGGCTGTGCTCTTGTCAGAAGCAGGGAAATAGGTTGGTGGCAGCTTCATTTATGTCGATGAGTGAAGAAGAAGGGAACAGGGTAGAGCAAGATCATACTTTCTCTCCCTGTTTGTCAGAGTTCTTTGGTTCCCTGGCCAGAGATTTGGGGGCATTACATGCTCAGGAACAGTCCTCTGCTTGGTCTGGGATCCACACCTTCCTGGATGTGTTAGGAGGAACAAGGGAAACCAGGCTTTCTTTCCAAATTCACAATAAAGGATAGGACCCAGGCCAGTGCTGTTTCAAGTGGGGCCTGTGGACCACCAACATCAGCATCACCCCGGGGATTTGTTAGAATTTCAGAATCTTGGAGCCAGCCCCAGAGGCAGTGGAGCCAAATCATCATTTTAAGAAGATCCCTGGGTGACTTGCATGCCCACTCAAGTTTGAGAAGAAGCTGCCTTTGGAAGTCTGGAGAACTAATTCAGTCCCTGCCTTTGTCACTGATTCCCATCCTCATCCATGACCTTGGGCAAGTTGCTCTTTTTTTTCCCCCCTTTTTTCAGTTCTTCGTCTCTACCATCCTGCCTTCCCCTCCAGACATGGAGGGAGGCACCAGTGAGGAGTATCTTAAGTGTAAATTAATAACAGAAGTAATAATGATTCCTTGAAAATTTAATTCTTACCCAAGAACTGTATTCTGTAGCTTGAATTTGTAAAAGCTTGATAAAAATCCCGAAACCATGTCTCTTTCTACACATGTATCATTTTGCATGCATTTATTCATTCATCCACTTTCTATCCCCTCCCCGCCCTTTCAGCTCTTCGTGCCATCCACCCATCCCTTTGAAAACCACTCCATCTACCTGTCCTTCATTGTATCTTGTCGCCCATCTGTCAGTCCAGGAATTGGCTCCATCACACATGATGTCATGAACTTTTATGCTAAGAACAGCACTTTGTCAACTCCCAGCTATGTGTAAATAGGATCTTGAGAAGCAAGGATCCCAAGCTTAAAAGAGTACTGCCCCTCAAGTCCATAAACCAAACTTCTACCCTCTTGTCAAGCTGGCCCACGCTGGTGGGAAATGCATGTGCCTAAGAGGGAAGAGAGGCTTGTGGACAGGCAGATTAAGATAAATGTGTAAATGTGCCCGGGGATGAGCCCATAGGTGATGAAGGTCCCCGTGCTTTCCAATTTAAAGAGGAAAGAAAGAAATTGAACCCTTCATACCAAACAAGGTCTAGCATATTAGCTGCCAGTTTGACCCACAGGTACTAGCCGTACAGTCTAGTACACCAGAAGGGGAGTGCGTGACACATATTCACCATTCAAACTGTCATGAGTATATTTTTGCCTCTCTTTGTGGTAATTTTTAATAAACATTTGATAGGTGTGTAACAAGCAGAGATATGCAGGAATCATAAGTTGCAGCTCAATGAATTATGTCACTCCTGGCACCACTTCCCTGGTCAAGCAATAGACCATCACCAGGGCTACAGAAACTCCCCAATGCCCCTTTCACCCTCCGCCCCTCCCTCATCTCCAAAGCAAGCACTATCCTAAGTTCAAATAGGTTGGATTTGTTTGGGATTTGTTTTATTTTTATATAAGTGGGATCGTACTATTTGTGTGCTTTTGTATCTGGCATCTTTCACTTTATGAGACTCATCCGTGCTGTTGTGAGTAGCGGTAATTCATATTTATGCAATAGGAAATTATCCATTGATGAAAAAGATTTTTTGAATTGTGGCCACTGGTTCAAAGCTCAATTGTGGGAGCAGTTCTTTACTTCTCTCTTTGCCTCCTGTCCCACAGATCTCTAGCAGCCCTGTGGCCATCTTCCTTGTACTCTTTCTACTCACAAAAATAAAAGGCAGGAAGTAGTTGTGAAGTGGCTGCCGTGTGACCCTAGTGCATGATTCCAGCACTCTGTTACCCATCTGAAAACCTTGCATATCAATGCCCAGCAATTTCATATATGACAACATGCAGAAAAATACTTAAAGTAACAAATATGAGGTGAAAGTGAGAATATTCCATCTGATGTCACCACACCAGCACCACTAAATATTCACTGTCACCCGAATGAGGTGGAGTCCACTCTTACTCCCATTTTACAGGTGAGGGAACTGAGGCACAAAGCCAGCCAGGGGCTTGCCTGAGGACGACACACACTGTGTGCACTGTGTTCCGGTGACACTGCCCTACTGTCACTTCTTAGAGCACTCAGAACTTTCTCTGGTACAGAATGTTCTCATGCCCTCTGCCTGGAATGCTTTCTCTCATTCTTGGTGGGGCTGGCTCCTTCCCATGCTTTAGGTGTTAGGATAATTATCACCCACCAGCACAGGGTTCTCTGCCAATGCTCAGTCTAGGTAGAGCTAGTCTTTCACTCCCTGTTAGAGTGTTGCGCTTCCTCCCTCCTGTGACTACTGTCTGTAATAGCTGTACATCATGATATGCTGATTGGATTATTTGTCTTTTGTGTACAGTATAATATCCTTTCGAGGTGTCACCCAAAAGGGCCTGGTTCACAGAGCCTGGCAGTGGCAGGGCTTTGTCTAGAACCTTTAAAGAACCCAAATGGATCTCCAAGTCCCTGGCTGCCCACTCTCTGCCCCTGGAGAGCCATTGAGCTTCTGCCCCATGTCGTCAAGTGTTTCCTAAGCATGGACCCCAGTGTGGGTCTCCTTGTTGACTTGGGTAAATGGATTCTGGAAAGCAGCATGGGGTCAGCAGGAGCCCAGAGCAAACCCTGGCAAACAGTCTTCACCTGGTTTGAATTTTTTATGCATCCTTTCAATTAGCAATAGGCTTTGTGGCTACACAGCCACAATCCCCCACGGAGCTGAATAGGAGTTAAAATTGACCCCACATGTTTCTAAAAATGTTACTTCCTGGTCTGCCCCTTCACTGTGTTTTACACATCGGTCTTTATTGGGGTAACTTTATTAGGAAGTTAATGAGCAATTCAGCAGATAGAAGGGAAGGGACCTCCAGTCTGAATCGGGGTTTTGATCTTGACCGGCCTCTATTTTGTAACTGTCCTGGGTCTGCACGAAGAGTGGTTTTAGTCCTGTTGTGACACTTGTCACTTCCCAACTACTCTGGCTCAAAGACAAGTCTCTGGAATGAATGCTGCTAAAAACCAATGCCATAAATAAATAAATAAATAAATAAATAAATAAATAAATAAATACATACATACATACATACATACATACATACATACATACATACATAAATAAATAAATACCAATGCCTCTGTTGTTGGGGAAACCAGCATTGGTCATGGGCTTCTTTAGAACCAGCTGGTTATAAAGCAGCTGTGCTTTACTGTGGGTCAGTCTCCCCAAGTGGCCAGGGATGGAGAAATGGCCCTTCCCTGGAGGGGGACCCAGGCAGGCAGTGGGGAGGTGTGAAGTCAGAAGCGTGTGCCTCTCCCCCCCAGCCTGCCTCAGCCTCCCTCTCGGCAGCAGCTGCCTGAAGGAAATTGTTTCTTGCGTCTGCCAGCACTTTTCCTGGAACCACAGGAGCAGATGGCAGACACGTGACTGTAACCACTTATGACCAGCTCGTCACTGGGGACCCACTAGACAGGCTGGTGTCCAGAGTAAGGAAGTAAGAGATCTGCCTCAGGCCTCGAGATTTCAAAAGCTTCAAATGGGGGAGGAGAATGAGACAGTGAAGGCCTTAGCCACAGGGAACTCTTGAAACCCGCTGAGGGAGAGACAGACTGTCAGGAGTGGGTTTGTTAAGGGGAAATTAGAAAACAACTTTGCAATTCCCTGATTTCGGAGACATTCCACCCCCAACCTTGTGGAAAGCACGAAGCCTTCTCTAGAAAGAGAGGGTGTTGTGTCCCCCCCCCCAATCTGGTGGTCAGACTCATGTTTGCATTTGGGGTGGAGCAGGATTAACCCAGTTTTGCTGGAAGATCAGGAACCAGAGTCCTTAGGCTATAATCAGAAGCATCCCAATTCCGGGAGATTTGATCTATTCGAGCAGTAGTCCTCAGCTGGGGCAGTTGTACTCCAACAGGACATTTGGCGGTGTCTGGAGACATTGCGAGTTGTCACAACTTGGGGGGTGTGCTACTGGCATCTAGTGAGCCGAGCTGGGATGGTGCTAAACATCCTCCGATGCATACAACAGCTCCCACACAGGGAAAAAAAAAAAAAAAAAAAAGATCCTACCTAAGATGCTAATAGTTGAGAAACCCTGAATCAGTGTCTGAGGGTGTGGGGTTGCCTGGTGTCTAAAGGCCTTTAGTTGCAAAGCAGATTGTACCTGAAACTCTGTCACAACTCTGGCACAGTGTTCCTCTAACCCTCAAGGGCGTGTGAATCACCAGAGGCTCCAGTGCAAATGCAGGTCGGGATTCTGCAAGTCTGGTTAGGATGCTGTTGCCATTGGTCACAGGCCACACTCTTAGTAGTAAGGAATTTTGAGTGTGTCCATAATCTCTCCCTTCCTTTCCTTTTCCCTCTCCTTGTCTTGCCAGCCCCACCCCTCAGCCTTCCCTGTCCTACTCTTTTCAAACATTCTGTGCCCTGTCACTAAGGAACATGTGGTGGTGGTTAAACTCCACTGCCCAGATGACAGCTTCTCTCCAGCTGTTGCCAATTTGAAATTCAGAGTGTTGATGAAATCAATTGACTTAGTTGGAAAGAGGGGATCCCAAGGGATCCGATCAGTCTACCCTCCCCACCCCCGACACACTTGAATCAGCTTGTCCCTCAAAGACGGTTTTTTTTTTGTTTTTTGTTTTTTGTTTTTTGTTTTTTGTTTTTTTTGCATGCTCTGAGAGACTTAGACTGTGCAGAGTGCACGACTTTGGGGATGCTTAGGCTTGAGACAGCTTCCCAGCACATTCCCGTTCTAAACCAGAGGTTGACAGTTTCTAGAAAAGACCAGATAACAAATATTTTAGGTTTTGTAGGTCATACAGTCTCTGTCACAACTGTTTATTCCTGTCATTATAGTGGGAGAGCGGTTCTAGACAATATACAAATGAATAGGTATAGTTGCATTCTAATAAAACTTTATTTACAAAAACAATTAGTAATCTGAATTTGGACCATGGGCTTTAGTTTCCAAACTCCTGTTCCAAACAGTTCCTATTCATGTCTCTACTTCAGGGGGAAAAAAATTAAAAAGTCATATAGGGAAAACCTTTCTCCAAGTGAACTAAATCATCAGTGTGAGTTGTAAATGTCTAGAGGTCTAAGGTGAGTAGTTACTCTTTCTTTTACTACACTGAAACGTAAAATGAGAATGCACCATTTAGGTTGGCAGAAACACTACTGTGTCTTTCTCTGCCAGATTCTGTGGAGGGGAGAAATAGGACTAGAAAGGCAATAAATAAGGAATGGAAAGATGTAGCAAAAGGGCTGTTGTTACCTTGAAGTCTGCATTGTCGTCTCTCTGGACTCGAGCATGTACTTTCTGTTCTCATAATAAACAGAGAGAGGCAACACCACAAAGATTGTCTTTCTTCCATCAGACCCAGGGCATTCTTTGAGGGTATTGATTTTTCTCGCTGTCACTGGCTTCTCTGAGACCTTCCATTTGCCATGCAGGGATATTGCTCAGACTGACATGCTGGCATTGCTTATAGCACCCCGGCTGGAGCTTCGTGTTGACAGTTTAACCACAGAGAAGCGTGGGCTAAATCCCGCGTGGACCTCCCCTTGTGGGGCAAGGCCTACGGATGTTGATGAAAACCTACAGCCCCTGGACATTTGTGTAGCTCCTGGCCACACTGATCGCTGAGATAAGGATAAAGGCAGACCATTAGTTTCACAGTCACGGTGTAGCACCTCTCACAAATTCTGCATTATTTGGAGAGGCAAAGACTCTGTTTGTCTATTAGTAAAACAGAGTTCCACTGGAGAAGGAAGGACCTAACATCCATGTCTCATGCAGTCACATGGGATGCTTCAGCCAGGTTCTCCAGAACAGGTTGGCGCACTGTGATCATGCCAATGTCACATATGAGGTCAGACTGTATGGGCTCCCCAGAGAATTTAGTTTGCAATCTCCACCTCCCCCACCACACCCTGCTTGCAGGCATGCACGTGCACACATCGTAGCTTGGGCAAGAAAAGTGTCTATTGCAGCAGGAGAGAGTGACATTTAGAGCCCCATTTGGTTGGACTCTGTCAATATGCAGCGATTGACACTGAGTTTCATGCTGCCCAAATGGAATAAAGAGTTGAATTTCCTCTGTGTGGAGAAGTAGTCCCCAGCTGCAGTTTGGAGACACAAATTATTTTAAGAGTGGCTCATCTTCAATGAACATTGCCATGTGTCTGGCCTGTGTGGGTCATCTTTCTCGGATTCATTCATTCATTTACTCATTCATTCATAGAATCACACCTTCAGGCATTTGTTTGCCTTTACAGTTGGCTGGGTATAAAAATCTTGGGACATCCTTCCTTTCATTGGCAGTTTGGGGTCTTGCTTACTACTTTCTTCCAGCATACGGAATACCACAATACCAGGCAGTGAGATGGGGGCTAGCAAACAGGAGTCAGTTCCTGCCCTCCAGCCGAGGAGTTGAAGGTGAAATAGAGACAACACAAAGTTATGACAATTGTGATGAGTCTTAATAAGGAAGAGTACATTTCTCCTCATCTAATGTCACTACAACTTCTGAACTCAGATTTGTTATACCCATTTTAGAGATGTGCCTCTAGAGGCTCAAAGATTGTCCTAAGTCACCCAGCCAGGAAGTAGCTCTCTGGTTCAGGGAAAGAAGGAGGGTTTCTCAAGTTGAGGTGTGATCTGTGATAGTCTTGGGGGCATGGAAGCTGCTAATTTAAACACATTTCCAGAGCTATGATTAATAAACCCAAACACTTTGTGCAGATTGAGGAGCTAATTATAAACCACACGTTCTTCAACTTTAAAATTGGAGAAGCCCCAGATGGTAGACCGTATAACAGAGCACCACAATGAGATTGACATGTGTGACCGTGTGTTTCTGTTCTTGACGGTTGGCATCCCACCCATCCGAATTACCATTGGTAGTTCTTTAAGTCCTGGCCCACTCCAGGTCAGGCGGCAGCTGCTTCTTCCTAGCTGTGGCAGAGTGAGGATTCATTGACCTTAATTCCGTAAATACTTACTGAGCACCAGTGGGGCACTCCTATTTCAGGGGGAGTCCAGGGAACAGGGGACATGATCCCTGCTCCCAGGAGACATCCATTCAACTGCAAACATAGGAACTTAAAAAAAAAATTAGTCAGGGTGGGGCCCTTAAAAGTCAAGGCTACAAAGCGACTGGTTGTTGGGGGGAGGACAACTTGCTACTGTAGAAAGTATAATCAGGACAGGTATCTCTGAAGAGGTGACATTAATGATCTGCAGAAATCAGCCATACAAGGGGAGAGTTTTCCAAAGAGGGCTGAAATGAGCTTGCAGGTGGGTGTGAAGGTATAGCTAAAACCAAGTAAGCTGGGAAGAGCATCCAGCGGGTGATCTTGGAGAGACCTGAGGGCTTTGAGGTCTGCATAAGGACTCTGGATTTTGCCAATATTGAAATTAACCACAGAGACACCTGTTTAAAGGCAAATGCATGATTGTTGCTCATCAGTGGGCAACATTGGCCATTCTGTTCATGTTCTGCGTGCAGGAAGACCCTGGGGAAAAGTCTGAGTTAATCAATAAGAAGGTTTATTAGTAAGTAAATAAATGTATTAATGATGTCTGCACTGTGCAGGTAGCATTTCCAATTCCACCCACGTATCCCCCAGGGAATAGCCTATGTTTGGGGTAAGTGATAGTGGTCGGTGGTGAGTTGAGCAACGGGCCCCTCCTGTTCTTGAGGAAGCACGTTTCTTTTCTGGGGAGGGCCAAGGTGGTTACGGTTATCCTAAGATTGCCCAGAACACAGAAGTACAAGAGAGGGCAAGATCACCTCCCAGCAGGACAGAAGCTGCCCATCTTCATGCTGACCTCCTCATCGAAAAAAGAATCTGTTCACACATGGGATGTCCTCAGAAATGCTTGACTTAGGGGCTTATAAATGACAGGGTCAGGAAAACGGCTTGTTTGGGAATTTATGGTATTTGCTTGCTTGTTGACGCTGACGCCGATTCCACTCCGGAGCTGGAGGAGAAAGCCGGGAAAGCTCATTATGCCCACCTGTATAGTTTTTGCTTCTCCCTGTAATTGGAAGAATCTTTTCCTTCCCTACTGGATGGAGTTCATCCGCTCCGACGACTCATTCATCATCCTTGGTTGCTGTCCTGTCCTCTCCGCCTTCAGGTTGGGGAGGTTCTGGAAGTGATTAGGCTGTTGTAAATCAGCTTTTATGATGTGTGTGTCAGAGATAAGCAGCAGGGAAAGCCGGAGTTAAAGCACTCATCCCCTCCTGCCCTGACAAGTACCCCAGCAATGAAGCTAAAAAATACATATGAAAATATCGTGGTTGGCAGAATGGTTTCTCCATAAGCATATCTGGCATTCAAATCTGGCGCTTTAATGACAGTACTGCTTTATTTTTATACCATTTTACTGAGGTATGACTTATGTAAGGTAAAGTAAACAAAATATTAAAACTACACCTCACAGAATTTTTCCATGTGTATCCTTTTATAACCATCATCCAGACCTAGATATAGAACATCTCCAGCATCTTCGAAGTTGGTCTTATGTCCCTTCCCACTGTCCTGATCTCTGCCACCATAGACAGCCTCAGGCTTCGCTTGAGCTTCATGTCAAGGGCTCACATAGCATGTGTGTCTGCCAGCATTTTCTATGACATTCAGCCTTCGGGTATTGCTGGGTATAGTTCATTCCCATCATCACGTGGAAACCATCATCATGGTTTCTTAGCTGTGGCATTACTGACGTCCGGCACTGGATAAGTTTTTGTTGTGGGGACTGCCCTGTGTGTGCATCGTGGGGTGTTCAGCAACCTCTCTCTGGCCTCTGCCCACTAGACACCAACAGCATATGCCACCCACCCCTGCCTCCTGCCTCCCAGCCCCCAGTAACTTCCCCATGCATCGAAAAGCAAACCATTGTATATGCATACACTATAATTTTTAGGAAGATTTTACTTGGCAATGATTTCAAATCTACTGAAAAGTTGCAAAAAATGGAACAAACGATACCCAGAATGTACTCTACCTACCTAGATGTACCTGTGGTTAACAGTTTACCCCTTTCGTTTATTAGTGTATTGTTTGTTCCATCGCATGCGCGCACACACACGCACGCACAGAGAGACGAAATCTATTTCTGAACCATTTGAGAGGAAGTCACATCCAGCTCTGTACTATCATATCCTTTCATGGGTATTTCCCAAGAGGAAGGATCTTCTCCAACAATTATCATAATTACCACTGTTATCAAAATTACCACAGTAAATTTAGCATAATATGTTTATTAATTGCCCATGTCCCATTTTTTGCCCACAGTTATCCTTTCTAATATTCTCACTAGAGAATAGGTTCCAGTCGGGATCAGGTATTCCATATAGTTGCCACGGTTCCTTAGTGTTCTTCGGCATAGAGCATTCCCTCAGACTTTTATGATACTGAAAAAGATATATGTTTAGGAATATAGTCCTCTTAAAAAAAAAGAATTTATTTATTCATGAGAGACACAGGCAGAGGGAGAAGCAGGCTCCCTGCAGGAAGTCCAATGCAGGACTCCATCTCAGAACCCCAGGATCATGACCTGAGCCAAAGGCAGACGCTCAACCACTGAGCCACCCAGATGCCCCTCGTCCCTTTTTTTCTTAATAGAATTTTCCCCATTTGGGAGTTGTTCTAATGTTTCCTTCTGAATCCATTCAGGAAATGTGTTCCTGGCTGGAACACTGCATGAGTGAGTGTGTCCTTCTAGGACCTATGTCGGGAGGCACACAATGTCCAGTCCCACCTCATCAATGTCGTTAAGTTTGATCTCCTGGTCAAAGTGCTGTCTGATTTCTCCATTGTGTAGCTACTAGGTTTTTCCTTACAGCTAATAAATACGTGAAGAAACACTTAACACCACGCAAATATCCTGTTCCTCCATCAAATTTTACCCCCTGACTTTAGCGTAATTCAATTCTTGCATGAATCGGTCTTTACCTAGAGTGGTTATGAAATGATGGGCTTCCAAATCCAGCACCGCTTCTGTGTGTATTCATTCTGCCCAATATTCTGTGTAGAAGAGCCCACTTTTCTCCCCCGTTAATTTATTGATGTTTATCTGCTATCAGTTTGGACTCATGATTCCCTCTTTTTTTTCAGTGGTTTATAAACCATTACTGTTTAAAATGTTTTGATGCTCAGGTTGCTCTGCTTTAGCTAGTGGGAGACCCTCATTTTCAATTTGTAAGACTTTCTTCCTTTTTTTAAAAAAAAAAAGATTTTATTTATTTATTCATGAGAGCTGCAGGGAAAGAGGCAGAGGGAGAAGCAGGCTCCCTGCAGGAAGCCCAATGTGGGACTCGATCCCAGGACCCCAGGATCATGACCTGAGCCAAAGGCAGGTGCTTAACCACTGAGCCACCCAGGCATCCCTTTCTTCCTTTTTGACATAGCAAAATATTCCAGGCTTCTATTTTACCTTCACTTCTCCTGTCCTGGAATCAGCCACCTCTCTAGACTCCTAATTCCTTTTAAGAAGGAATGGTAGAAAATACCACAACTTATTTATCCTTTTTCCTATTAATTGATGTCTGAGTTGTTTCTAGTTCTAGGCTATTATAAAGAGAGCTTCTCTGAGTACCCTTATACTTTTTTGGACCTACAAGCTGATTTCTGTTAGGTATATAATCAAGACTAGCAATGGAAAATCACAGAACCTCCATTCTCATTGTACACCCAACAGAAATAATACAGGAGTACACACACACACACACACACACACACACACACACAAAGGACACACATATTCAAAGCACCTTCGTTGATAATTCGTGTGTGTGTGAGGGTGTGTTTAGCTAAAATAGATATTGCTAAGTAGTTTTTCAAACTGTTCATAACATTGGTTTTGTCAAGGGAGTGGAAGCTGCTGGCTCCAGCAGGTAGGGAAGCATAATCAGTGGCAGGGGTCATAATGGGCCATTGCGACCCAAAGACAGGTTTTCTGCAACCAGCAATGGCAAAACCGCTCATCTTCCAACAGATAATGAGTAAAAATGCTGAGATTTTACCACCTGGGCCATTCTTAAGCTTTTCTTCAGAGTGTGTTGCCTTAGGGTGGGCAAAATGGAAGTTACTTAAGTCAAGAATCTCCTGCTACCTGCAAAACAGTTTTTATTTCAGCCATGCCAGTGATGACACTTAGGGGCTCCACATCCATTGCTAGAGATTACCCGCTGTTCATGATGTTGTTTTAAAAAGTGCCTGCCCAGAGGAGGAAGGAGAGCCCCAGAGCTCCATTCACATCTTCTAGCTGTTAGGAGCCCCTTTAAAACTCTGGAGCAGTCATTCACTAAACAGCCTGAGAGAGCAAATATCCCTCTGCGTACACCCAGGGAGTCACTTAGTGTACCAGACATTGGAGATGTGGTGCTTAGGGACTGCGGGCACAGGAGGATTTGCTTGGGCATGGTCCAGCCTCTGTAGCTGAAACCCTCCACATCCAAAACATCTGTCCTGCGTACTTAGAGTGCAGCATCAGATCAAAAAGGTAATTGAAGCACTCTGGAAAGTGAAATTCTAAACAGAGGAAGCATCATGCATAAGATGCACAATGAGCCTTTGGAGGAATTTGTAGCTAGTAGAAGTACCTCTGTGGATGCATTTTTTTTTTAAGATTTATTTATTTATGATAGAGAGAGAGAGGCAGAGACACAGGCAGAAGGAGAAGCAGGCTCCATGCCGGGAGCCCGATGTGGGACTCCATCCTGGGACTCCAGGATGGCGTCCTGGGCCAAAGGCAGGTGCTAAACCGCTGAGCCACCCAGGGATCCCCCTGTGGATGCATTTTAACCAGGTGCCCTACCCGCTGTGGAGTAGAGACAGAGAGAGAGAGAGCCGCCGCCCCCGCCCCCACCCCCGCACGTCCTGAGACAGCCTCTGTGCAGTGTACAAACTGCACAACCGTATGCAGCGATCTCCAACAGGGCATGGTTCAGATGAACAAGACTGCACGTTTGCGTTAACCTCCACGGTCCTCTCTTCCCTCTCTCCCCCCCCAGGCCTGTCCGCAGACGGCGGCGCCAAGCGCCAGGAGCACCTGTCCCGCTTTTCCATGCCTGACCTCAGCAAAGACTCTGGAATGAACGTCTCGGAGAAGCTGAGCAACATGGGCACGCTGAACTCGTCCATGCAGTTCCGCAGCGCAGAGTCGGTCCGCAGCCTGCTCTCCGCCCAGCAGTACCAGGAGATGGAGGGGAACCTGCACCAGCTGGGCAACCCCATCGGCTACAGAGACCTGCAGTCGCACGGGAGGCTGCACCAGAGCTTTGATTTCGATGGGGGGATGGCGGGCAGCAAGCTGCCGGGGCAGGAGGGCCTGCGGATCCAGCCCATGAGCGAGCGCACGCGGCGGAGGAGTGGCTCCCGCGACGACGGCCGCCGCGCCCGGCCTCACCGCTCCCGCCGCTCCCGCCGCTCCCGCTCCGACAACGCCCTGCACCTGGCCAGCGAGCGCGAGGCCCTGTCTCGGTTGAAAGAAAGGCCCCCGCTCCGAGCCCGGGAGGACTACGACCAGTTCCTGCGCCAGCGGAGCTTCCAGGAGAGCCTGGGCCAGGGGTCCCGGAGGGACCTGTACGGCCAGTGCCCGAGAACCGTGTCGGACCTGGCCCTGCAGAACGCCTTTGGGGAGCGATGGGGACCCTACTTCACCGAGTACGATTGGTGCTCCACGTGCTCCTCCTCTTCGGAATCCGACAACGAGGGCTATTTCCTAGGAGAACCCATCCCCCAGCCGGCCCGCCTGCGATATGTCACGAGCGATGAGCTGTTGCACAAGTACAGCTCCTACGGCCTCCCCAAGTCCTCCACGTTAGGGGGCAGGGGACAGTTGCACAGCAGGAAAAGACAGAAGAGCAAAAACTGCATCATCTCTTAATAGGATGGGGGCCAGGGGAATGGGGGGAAGATGGGAGCTGAGAATGTACGTGGAGAAACTTGCACTGTTTTAAATCCTAAAGCGCTTTTGGGGGGGTGGTTGCTGGAGGAGACAGAGGGAAATGAGGGAAATGCTGGCGGTGGTGGAGGCAAGGTTATAGAGACTGACTCAATAGGTAGTCACAGTTCTCGGCATGTTGAATATTATTTGCACATTTCACTTTGGGAACGCTATAGACTCTGTGGAGGCCAGGGTTGGTCACCTCCTTCCCTTCCCGTAAGTCTGTGTTGAGTCGCCTTTCGCAAGGTGGCAAACTGTTTTCCCCGCTCGCTTATATCCTCTCTGGTTCTCTTACTTTTAGGAACCCTCCCCCCTTTTTTTTTTCCAGTAAGTAATTTGTTTATTAGCCAGGACCCCAGACTAAGTTATTTACATGTCCATTGTAAATGCAATGTAAATGAGAGTTCTGATAAAATATTTTTGTATTTTGTAATATCAAAGGAATTTCTATATCGTAGGACTCAGTGAAGACTTGCATGCACATCCAGCGTCGTCTTTGAGTAGTACTCACAGGTGGTCCAGGACCGCCCTTTTTTTTTTTTTCTTTCTTTTTTCTATACAAATTTGTTACATGTCAGTGAGACCTTTTTTTCAAAGGAGTTTATTCGATTTGGCTTTTTGTGGCTAAAAAAAAAAAAAAAGTATTATTACACCCAAAGCATTTTATGCTCCATTCCATCTTAAGGAGACATCCTTAAGTCTGCTCCCACCCTTGGTAGAATTTCTTCCCTACAAAGTGATAGTAATTTTTTTTTTAATTGCAAACGTTAACTTTTGCCAATTAGAGAAACCAACCAGTGTCCGTAAAGTCCCGTGAGCAACAATGCTGTCCCCACTAGGAATGTGGAAGTTGCTCACTCTTGATCTGTCCCTTGGGGAAAATGAAAGTGACTGTGAGTGGTACCCGTCGTGTGATGTCAGCATGACGTTGCTTTGAGTGTGGCATTATTTTCTGGTGCTCATGTTTCCTGGATTATATTATCTGCTTTCCTTTACCAAGGCAGACGGAACAGCTGCCTTAGCCTGACAACCGGTTGTCCTCAGTGCAAATGAACTGAAGCTGTAGACATTTAAGGACAGAAGGTTCTGTGGGGCTCTGGGAGTGATGGGGTGTCCTAGGTTGTACGTCATGCAGGGAGAAGGACCGAGGAAATTGGAAAGCGGGAGGCAGGTCAAGCGTAGAGGCTGAAGGGGAAGGTCAGAGCAAAGAAGTACTTCTGGAGATGCAGTAGAGTGGAAGTGACTGCCACCTTGAAGAACGCCCCCCACCCCACCCCAGTGCTTGTGGAAAGAGTCCAGTTTAACACACCCCACAACCAGAGTGTCTGGGTAACCCAGGAAAGGGAGCTGCTCAGGAGATTTCAGGGTAATGACCTTGAAAAATAAATGCTATTTAGAGGGGGATTTCCATGTTGAACTTTGGGGACTGTTGGTCAGACAGAAAATGGGCTCAAAAAAAGTGAGTTTGCTTGAAGAAGACATTTAACGGTTGTGTTGTTTATAGTAAAATGAAACTTCCTACCTTGCTTCAGTTCCGAATGAAGCGCTTGCTTTTTGTTCCATTCTCCTCCTCCCTTTAATGGATTGTGGCAGTAGAAATAATCCATCGGAGGACCCACCTTTAGTGAGATGTACTGTTGATGTAGTACACGGTGTATCTCAGTGGCCATCTGCCATGGTGAGGTGAGCGTGGTCTCTTTTCAGTATAGTAGTTAATATTTTCTAGTATTTTTTTATGGAGAGAATGTGAAAAGTGGCTTTTCAGACACCATCCCAAATGGGTCTGGGGAAAAGAAGGCTGTAAAGGACGTGAAAATGGCACTCCATTCAGGATGTATTAAAATAATTTGCTTTTCAGGTATTAATATGACATTTGTCATTGTCACTGATTTTTAAAAAAAAAAGCAATGCAAATGTTGGTTGTGGCTGTTTTCCGCATGCTATCTTCATATCTAAATGCTTCATTAATTATCCAAGCCTCCGGAAAATTAACTCTATTACGTTTGTATAGTAAGTTTGTAAACTGCTTGGCAAAAACCGATTAAGAAATAATGTGCAACACCATGCTACTGAAGTGGCAGGTTTCTGGTAGAAATCGGGCGAGTCCAATTAAGAGTTTCGAGTTCCTTGATTGACTGAGAATAAAAAAGGCATTTTGGAAAAAGAAAAGAGAGACAAAAGTAGATCGCTTAACATAGCAAAAAAGCTGAAAATAATGTCTATCCTCTGCGGCCTGGAATCCATTGAAAGAAATTCTCCTGGTAAAAGCTGCTTTCTAACTCCATCCTTTTCAAAAGTTCCTCTTACTTTCCCCAGATGAGGCTTGAGCCACTATCAGCAGAAAGAAGAGGGTGGCCGGAAGTCCACAAGTAGCCACATCCCATGAAGGGATGGGAGGAAGAAGCGATTTCAGAGCTAGCTGCCCAGGGAGCATCCGGCCGCTGAACTGGCCAGAGCTTGAAGCATAGTGAGATGCGAGCCTCAGGGTCGCACCGTCTAGAAACAAGATCACCTCCACGTGTTTCACCGCTGCTTCTCCCCACCCCACGTGCAGCCAGGCACCTTACAGACAATGCCCGTGAGGACGGTCCAATCACCACAAAGCTGATGGGACCTCCCAGTGAAGGCCCTGGAGAGAGCAGGATGTCATTGTTTTAGGAAGTCCACCTGTTAATGATAACTTACACCTAGCATCACGGAATCCCGTCCCCTAAAACTCAATGCGTTCTCTTCTGAGGCAAGAGCTTAATTAAGGTCGTTACCTGATTCTTCCGTCATGACCACGAGCTCTTCCTTGTCGAGTTTGGCCTGTGAGTGGGGCTTACACTCACCTCTTCCTGGATCATCATTTCATCTTTGATAGACTGTCCTAGAAAAGCAATCTTTTGCTAGTTTCCTCTCATCTCTAATGCCTTTGGGTTTGCTTTTCCTACCTCTCTTCATATTGGTCTTCTAGTCTTTTGGTTAAAACCACAGCTTTGGAGTTCAGTTCATTTCCTCTCGCTGCCCTCAATTCAGTGGCAGCAGAACTGGCTCTTTCCCAGGAAGAAGTAGCCACCGTCCATCTCCTGAAAGGCACTGCCAATTCATACAACCCTTGATACCGGGAACAGGTTTCTTAGTCTGGTGGCACTGAGTGTGGCATTCAGGTACCCTTCCTTCTGTCATGTAGTTCCGGGATCTCTATCAAGTGTGAAGGTGAGTGGGGTGAGACCATGCTTCCTGGTCCTGTGCAGGTTCAAGGCGGGTGGAATTCCTAGTGTTGCTTGTTTGATGCCTTCTTTCTACATTCACCTTCTCATGTCTCATTCTTCCTTTCTGCCCTCAGCCAGCCCAGGGAACAGGCAATTTTGTATTTGCAATAGGGGATCAGAAGGCAGCTCTTTCTCATCCTCTTGTCCCATTCTGTGGCATGCTTTTGCACTGCAACAAATGATCATTCCTTCTCCTACGGTGGCTTTCCACTTCTTGGGTACCACTCGCCATTGCTGAGTTCAGGAGCAGCCGGTGATGACATGTATGTTGCACATGCTCTGCTATCCCTGATAGCCTGGCAGATAAAACCAATTTGTCACTGTACACTTTCCCAGGGAGCACGGATGCAGCTTCAGAAATCCTTGTGACACTCCCACTGGCTAGGATCAGTCTATCAGAACTGAGGTTATTTGATAACAAATCTCATTTGTGAACTGATTTTTGTCTTTCCATCTTTTGCCATTGGCCCCAAACAGTACACCAACTTTTTAGGAAGCATCGTTCATAAATGACTGTGAGAGCCCAGTTCCTTTGTGGATGTGAAAGTGGAGGCTGACTTCTTTAAGCAAAACAAAGACAAATCTCTGGCCTCCTTTTGCATTCCCGTGTTCTTGGCCAATCATTACAGGCAGCCTTCTGTTCATCCTTTTGCAGAGGTCAAATAAGAGGCCATCTTATTCTTCGTCTAATCCCACCTTCTAACAAGAAATAACACAAATATTTAAATTCCAAGGAGAAGTGCTCTTTGTATGTTTCTGTCTAACAGAAACCAGATGCTAAATGCCTAAGGAGGAGAATCTATCTATGACAAAGGAAAGTGGGAAATAAAACCAGTTATCTGAATATTCCATGCCAGAAGAGTTGCTATTAGCAACCGTTTAGCACCTTCAAGGCTTTGAAATGGGCTCTATGGACAGCCCTCCAGCTGCTGGACTCAGCTAAGCCTCCCCTCCTGATTTTGAAGGCAGTTACAGATTGCCGCCTTTTGAGATACAGCTCTCAAAGCTCAAGGGAAGCAGAAATGAAAACAGCTTTGCCTTGGTCCTATGGGGGCATCAGCAGACACCGGGGCTTGTTTGACCACTTGGAAGTAGTTGTCAAGGGTTAGGACCAAGAAAGGATGGATTCCTTTTCCATTTTCTCATAATAGTAGCCCAGTCAACACAAGACTGCCATAAACCATGACTCACTATTGGGAGCTATACTCTTTTATAAGCTTACTTCCTGCTGACAAAACTAGCTTTCCCCAAAGGGGAATAAAAAAAAAAAAAGGAGGGAGGAAAGTCAAGTAGTGTAGGAAAACATTTCTGGTGATTTAGATATGATGGATCTGTAGGATAGAAAAAAAAAATTGTTCTATCCTGAGAGTTTTTGGAGACATCCCTTCACCCTACTGGGCATTTGGCCATCCATGTTCAATAGGTCACTGACCCACGTTTTAAAAAATTTTTGGAGAGTTTTACCCACTAGTAGGATCTGTTCTCCAGCCTCTCTAGTTGATATTCATGTGTTTCCAGAGAGCATTTTGATTCTACCATGGACCCTGACTTAACATTCTAAGGTCTATGAATCTTTCATTTTCCTTAGCAAATTAGGACTTTGGCAGTTTTCCCTCTCCTAAACACATTCTTTCCTGTACAGGATTGCTCTGCCCATCTCCTGCTTTAACTCCAAGTGCATAAACAAAACCTCAGAGGGTCTGAGAAGGTGAGGCAGGCCAGACTCTGTTTTGTGTGTCGAGTGTCAAGCTATTTGTAAAGAAGGTCCCAAATGGGCCTTTGGTGTGGGCTCTGCCAGAGACTGTTGTGAACACTTTGCTTGAGATCCGTGCCCTGTAAAATGGATATGTTTTACTGATGTCTGTAATACATTTGTAAACTTCCAATAAAATTTGAATAAAAGAAATGTTGCCCATCTTCTCAGTCCTCACTCCCTTTCCAGATTTTTAAAAATATTTGCCCTCGAGCATCAAAGAATACAGAGGCCACATGAGTCAGGGAATGAGGTTTACCAGGAAGGAGGAACCTGACTGTGTAAACTGGGAGTTTTCAACTTCAACGCTGTTGACATTTGGGATCAGTTCATTCTTTGTGGCAGAGAACTGTCCTACACCTTGTAAGATGTTTAGCAACATCGCTGACCTCTCTATGCACTAGATGCCAGTAGCATCCCTCCCCCTCAGTTTTGACAACCAAAAATCTCTCCATACGTCATGCCCATTAAGATGGCTACTATCAAAAAATAAAAATTAAAAAATAGGGTGGGTGAGGAAGCAAAGAAATTGGAGCCCTGGTGTGCTGTGGGTGACAATGTAAAATGGTGTGTCCTCTATGGAAAAGAGTACAGCAGTTTCTCAAAAATTTATGCATAGAACTACCATAAGATCCAGCAATTCTACTTTTGAGCTTATACCCAAAAGAATTGAAAGCAGGGCCTCAGAAAGATATGAATATGTGCTATGTTCATCGCGGCTTTAGTCACAATAGCTAAAAGGTGGAAACAACCCAAATGTCTGTCCGTGGATGAAAAGATAAACGAGATATGGTGTATACATACAGTAGTGTATCATTCAGTCTTAAAAAGGAAGAAAATCCTGTTATATGCTACGACATAGATGAATCTAGAGGACATCATGTGAAGTGAAATAAACCAGTTAGAAAAAAACATCGTGTAATTCCACTTACGTGAGACACCTAGGGTAGTCAAATTCATAGCGATGGAAAATAGAATGGTAGTGTCCAGAGGCTGGCAGGGAAAGGAGAATAGAAAGTTATTTGATGGGTGTAGAGTCCCAGTTTTTCAAGATGAAAAATCTGGAGATTGTTTGCCCAAATATATTAATGTAATTAATACTACTGAACTCAGCACTTGAAAATGATAAATTGTATGTTATCTTTATTTTAACACAATTTTTTTAAAGTGTGGTACATTCCTGAATGTACCTTTGGGGCAAAATCACTCCTGGTTGAGAACTACCAATGTAAATGCTTTGTTTTCTTTGCACCTTTGTTCCTTAAGGATCCTAGAAACCAACTCCTACTCAGGCCACACAGTTAATTTTTAGTTATTAGCAGGAATTAAAACCAAACAACCCCAAAATATTTGTAATAGCCTCTAAGCAAATAATAAGTGGGTTGTCTAGAGAGTTATGTCCATGGCTGTGTTGTGGTTAGGATGGCATTAACATTGTCAAGGGGCCAGGACCAAAACCGTATGTAAATCAGATTTTCCCGTGTCTGATCCACAACATTTGGGAGTTGCTGGATACTGCAATAACATTTATTCATTCAACAAGTATTTATTGGGAACCTCCTCTGTGCTGGGCACTGTTCTACATGCTGGGAATACAGCAATGCACAAAACATAACTTCCTACCCTAAAGGAGCTTGCAAACTCGACTTTCCACCAGGCATAAAACCTGAAGTAGCAAATATTCTCACCCATGCTAACCATGAGGACTTGGGAGTTGCAGACGAGTCTTATTTCATCCTAAGGCCTTCTGAGAGCCTTTGGATGAAGGCTTGAGTTGTGTTGGAAATACTCTGCCTTCCTGGGGAGCATGGCCTTCAGGTAGCCACGGTTTTACCCTACGATGCACTCTCCTTCCTCCTCTTCAGCCACAATGCTGGAGTCAAGTATGGCACCTAGCCAGCAATCTCTAAGTGATGAAAGTGATGTAGCATGGTAGACTAAACCAATCAGATTACCTTTCTCAAGAATATAAATTAAGGGATTCTGAGAGACTGGGGCTGTAGGCAATGTAGGCTGAAGCTGGGACGATGTCTAGGGAGGGCAGCCAGAAGGCAGAGCTGGGCCCTCTAGCATCAGGGCAAGATAAAAGATGAGGGAGCAGAAGCTCAAGCTGAGAGCAGCAGGACAAGGAACAGAGATGTGTGTGAGCCCAGAAAG
This sequence comes from Vulpes lagopus, assembly GCF_018345385.1. Taxonomy (NCBI): domain Eukaryota; kingdom Metazoa; phylum Chordata; class Mammalia; order Carnivora; family Canidae; genus Vulpes; species Vulpes lagopus. The sequence goes on along the minus strand of NC_054830.1, from coordinate 31,086,813 downwards.
ATCTGAAGCGACCCAAGGGAGCTCGTCCCCATAACCTCTCACTTCAAAACAGACTCCAGTTTCTGCCCTGGAGGTACTCTTCTGGGATCACCACGCAGTTTGGGTCCTTCACACACCCCTTCCCCATGGTGCTTATGTATCATTACATTATGCACCATCACCAACTCTTACCTGTGTTCAGGTGTTCTTTGCAACCATAATTAAAGCACATGAAAAGCTTCCATATATTTTATTTTGCTCTGCTGCCCTTCAGCAATTTTTTAAAGATTTTATTTATTTGAGAGATACAGAGATTGAGAGAGCGAGCACGAGCAGGCGGAGGGGTGCAGAGAGAGGGAGAAGGAGACTCCCCAGATGTAGACTTCCTGCTGCGCAGGAGCCTGAAGCAGGGCTCTTATCCCAGGGCCCCAGGATCACGACCTGAGCCAAAGACAGACAGTTAATGGACTAAGTAAGCCACATAGGCAGCCCTCCCCTTTAGCAATTTAATCCCCTCTCAGCCACTTGTTCGTTGTATCATCTCGGGAAATGTGCATGTCTTCTCTGAGCCTCAGTTTTTATCTAACTAATGGGAGAGTAATGGGGTCATGTGGGTTTACTTGTGGGAATAATGCATGTAAATCTCTTAGTGCTCTGTCTGCCACTGTAAGAGCTCAAAACATCATCTGTTGCTGTGATTACTATCATTACCATCTCAAAGACAAAGAGGAGCAGAAAGTAGATACCATTGGTATCTGGTCTAACAGTGCTGATGTATTTTTGTTTAATGTAAGCATTGAACTGGAATTAGAGACATCCCAGGAAGTCCTGAATCTTTGTTTAAGAAATGCCTGCAGCTTTATTAAACAAAACAAATCTTCTGGTCCTAACCACAGACATTCTGGTTCAGTGGATCTGAGGTCAAACTCTGGATTCTGCTTTTTAAATGAGGCTTTGCACATCATTCCAATCCAGCAGGTTTGAGGACCATACTTCATGGAACTCTGACTTAGCAATTGTTTGTTTGTTTCCAAAGCAAACAAAAAACATGTCTCCCAGTCCTACCCACTTCAGGAGAATCTGATAACTGGTCCATTGGTCAGGTTGGAAAGATCTGAGGCTGGGGTTTACAATACAATTTTGGAGGATCTGAGATATATTCATTCACTTTTTCCCAGAAGTGACAGTCTTCACAAATAGAAGTGTAGTTTAACTGATTTTAATTTTTCTGAGATAAAGATAGATATATGGATGATATAGATAGATATAGATATAGATGGATATATAGACAGATATAGATACAGATATAGATATATCAGGACTGCACTGAAGAGGGTGAGCTCATCGTGAAATTCAGTCTAACAATTATGTTTGGATCTGAGAATTGTTACTTTTGGCTCATAACCAATGGCTTTCACACATCAAAATTACCTGGGTAGATTATTTAAAATCCAGAGTCTCTGTCCCCATCCCTAGAAAGTCTGATTCAGCAGGTGTTCAGCAGGACTAGGAAAACTGCATCTTTCATGTGCTTATGAAGGTAGGGATGGGAGACCAGCCTTGGGAGAAACTGCTCAGAGGCGCTCTCAATGTGGGAAATTCATCCTCTGAGAGCCCTTTGTGCTACCTGCAGTCCAGCCTATGTTACAGAGCTTTACTTTGGAAGAATCTTCTTCTCAAATATTCCTCTACCATAGGTGCAGATACTGGTTTGCTTTCAGGCCACAGTGAGAAACAGCAGCCCCTTTGGAAAACCCATACCAGTGGAGCTTCTAAATACAACTAATTTTGTCTGAGAGAGATGTCAAGACAAAAGCCCAAAAGGGAAAGCTTCTCAGAAGATGCAATAGATAAATAATCAGAAACACAGGCTGGAGTGTAGGGAGGAGGGGGGAGGGCTAAGCCCTTAAATGACACAATCCTACCCAGCAGGATAGGAGATGCTTTAAGAGCTTTCTCAGCAAATTACTAGCAGGTACTTGTTTCCCTGCTTGGTTGGTGATGTAGAGATAAAACAGATTATCAAGGTTGACACGCAGCTTTGTGCTGTGAACACACAAGTTAGCAAACAGATGAGACCAGAAGTACCAGAAAGTAAACCCCAAAACTTGAGGAATTGGGGAAGCTGTCTTAGGCCAGGTTCTCTGGATTTTAAGCAGGCAAAAGTGACTACAAAGTAACTAGAGCGAAAAGGGAAATGGAGGGATAGAGAATTGATTTGCAGGATACTACGTGTCTTACAAGAACCTAAGGGCAGCTCCTTCATGGGAGCCTGGAACCAGGAGGAGGAAAGCCACCAAGACCTCAGAAGGATTCAATCCCAAGGTTTCCCAATTTTCCAAGGGAAATCTGTAAGTGCCAAGAGAGATTATGGGCTTGGTCTTTTACACCTTTGAGTATCCAGGTTCCCTCTGATACCCCAACTTCCTTCATAGGTGAAGACTTTTTTCCTCTGGATGATGAGTCGCTGCAAGGCAAAATTTCACTCCCACTCCCTATGATCAGGTTTTCATTACTGAATTTCCCCCAAATTGGTGGTGGGTTTTTTTTTTAACTCCAGCTAAGCATAGTATTTTCGAATTTCAAGGAGTAATAGTGCCCATGGACTCCATAATGAAGCTACCAACGTTTCAAGTACTAGCAACTATAAATGCAAAAACTAAAGTCAAGGGCACATGCCCCTGAATTGTAATCAGATAATTTATGATATAATGAACGAACCATCACTAGGAAGTGAAGGTTTAAGAATAATCAAATCCATACTGATCTGGAAAAATGCTACCCAGGAATAAACTTATATCAGCAAATGGAACAAATTAACATATTTCAACATACTTCTTTCATGGACCTAGTGCTAATTACACCATCATTTTTTATTGGAAAATGTGCCTGAGCAGGCCAGGACAAAATCAGGGCACACTTAATAGATAATGGAAATCTACAGCTGAATTAGAAATAAATGAGATGGTACAACACTTAATAAAAGCTCCAATGGCAGAAGAAACACAAAGAAAGAAGTTGATGCTTTCTATCCAGTAACAAAAAGTCAGCCTGTATTATAATATAGTTATTTCCTATATTCCTTTCATTTCGGAATTATTTCCAGATAAAGAACTCAGGAAAGAAATTGGCCCATTTATTTGCAAAATCTATCCTCTAAATTTCATCTATCAACTGTGTCAACATTGTTTCTCAATTCTGTACAATAATGAATGGGGGGGGGGGTTGTGTAAAGAACGGGCATGTCTGAGGCATTTAATGCTCACTGAATGTCCAATGGAATGTTCCCTTCCACTCCCAACCCTCTCACAGCTGGGTAGGATCAAGAAACTGGTGCTGGGCAAAAAAGTGAGGGCAAGTGAGATGTCACTTCCAGACTAAGGTGATGAACCACCCCTATGCATTCATTTACCTACCATTGCTCCTTCCAAACCACAGTGATCTGGATGCCTCAGGATGAGATGCTGAGTAACTGGACAGAAGCAAACTTCCCTGAGTCACCATGTGGAAGAAGCCATGCATAACAAGCTTTGTGTAAACAAGAAATACACCTTGGTTGTATTAAACAGTAGAGATTTCAGGGTTAATTTGTTACTATAGGATAACCCAGCCCATTGTGACTACTATGTGGGGGTAAGTCTGAAATGACTTCTCAAGATTCTTTCTGGTCTGGGTGATCTGGTCCTGTGAGTCTCTGGATGACCATGCAAAGTTCTGAGGGCTGAAAAGGCCAATGCTTTGGATGTAGTTTCTTTTTTTGTGGCTTGATTGGTTTGGTGGGTCGGTTGCTTTGATGTGGTTAAATTACTCAGTTATTTTAGCCTCCAATCATGAAGGTGGGCTTAGAGAATTAGATTCCACAAGACTGTAAGCTCCAAGCAGGCACATATCTACACCATTGCATTTATGCATGTTAAGCTCAACCAGTGCCTGCAGAGAGTAGATTTTTGATAAATATTTGTTACACAAAAGAAATAAAAGAATTAAATAATCAAAATGGCCCATGCAAAGAGAACCCAGATGACATGAAGCCCTCCATTGACCTGAGTGCTGCCCTAGAAAGACTGAGGGAAGATTTTCTCCTCCACATAAGAGCAGAGGCTCTGGAGGGAAAGCACTAAGTTTAATTAAATGGATAGCATATTCATTCCTCAGATATTTATTGAGCACCCACTGTGTGCCTTATTCTAGGACTTGGGATAAAACAGTGAATAAGGTAGACAAATTTCCCATTCCCATGGAGCTCTCCTTTGCTTTTCCCTCATCTTTTTTTTTTTTTTAAGTCATATTTGACCTGCAGAAAGAACAGTTTTCAATTATCTAGTTATCGGAGTTATCCAGTATAAAAAAGCAAGTCATGGCAGAAGGTCCAATTATCTTCCAAAATGTTAACTCCATAAACCCTATTTCCCTGGAGCTCCCAATTAATAACCAGCCTTCTTTGCTTCACCCCTCACTTCTGGTGCTTTACCTTGGAGATTCCCACCTCCCTTTGTCTTTTGAACTGAGCAGTGACCCCTACCCTCCTCCTTGGCCAACTTCATTCTTAGGAGAAACTATTTCCTTCCATGGGCTTCTCTTAATCTACTTGTGAGTCAGTTTCCTGTGGTTTTTCCCTATCAGTGGTTTTGGAGACGGCTTGCTAGGCTGCCCTGTGTTAACCATCTTCAGCCAGGGGCTCGGAGCTATGAGTGTCTTCAAAGGGGTCACTGCATCTCCAGAGACATGCTCCCAGCAGTCCTAACTGAAGTCTGCCCTGAACTGGCCCAAGGACTCAAGAAAAAAGTTTGCTTCTTCCATCTGATCCTCAGAGTGTTGCCTAAGACCACACAGCGTGGTATCTAAGCTGATCACGGTGCTCAGAGGGGCAGCAGCACAGGGGCACGGCTGCTGATTACCCCTCCCTGCCAGTGCTCTTTCCCCTAACTCCCCTACCACAGCGACACCAGACAGCTCTCAGGTTGCTGGGATGCAAGGAACATCTCCATCATCCATTCCTGCCTTTGTGCCTCCTGCAGCCCCTTGACTGCTTGTCCAGTTTTGAGTGAATCCAAGCTCACCTATGAGATCCGTGTCACCAGAAGCACGTTTTCCCGTGAAAGGAGTCTTCTTGACATCATCAGGGCAGTTCTCTTCCTTCTTCCTCATTCCAGCTCTTTGTTTTGCAAATTAATGCCATCCACACAACCCTGTCATTCATTCATTCATTCATTCATTTTAATTTTATTTTTTTCCCCTGTCATTTAAATTTTTTTTTCTTTTTTTTTTTAGACTGAGGCCAAGAACTCAGCACACAATTCCCAGGCACACCAACCAGGGTGCAAACAAGTTTTCAACCTTGTGTGGCAGTTGAAAATAAAATCTTTAATGTGAACAGTAGCATGCCCTGCAAAGAACCAGCTAGGAAAGAAGTTTGGGATGGAATAGGACCCCAGAGAATAGGAACACTGGATGCGTCCAGGTCTTCATTTGCTCCCTTGGAGGATACCTTGCTTCTGTTTTCTCCTCTGCCCTAAAGATGAGTGAGTGACTCATGAGGGATAGCAAAGAGCCATTCCTGTTAGCTGGGCCACCCAGGTAAAGAACAGGTATAATAACAAATGAAACAACATCCAAAATTTTGAAGAAGCACTGGAGGAGACTTCGTGCTGCCTTCACCTAGGCAAGAGTGTGCCTCCCCTGCAGAGCCCTGTGAACCAAGATCTCAGACAAGAATGTGAGTGGGCTAGACCAACAGAGAAGGGGGAAGGGCAGGGAAGACATAGCCACCTCCAGGCCCCAGCACTAATGGTCCCACAAGTCTGAAATCTGGACAGGATACATCTCCAAGCATTCTCTGAATGGATCTTTGTCAAAAATTTTGAGGGTGTCAAGGGAAAAGCTTCTCGCTAGATTGAGCCAAGTATACCCTTTCATCTGCTCAGATGACTGCGCTAATGAGCAAACTTCTAAGTAGTAGACGTGGTTAATTTTTGTATGAGCCACACTCAGTGGAATGAAATTAAGGGAATTATCCTATCTTTGTGCATGCTTACCAGTTCTATTTTTGAATTTCAATTGGAAACATGATTTTTCTCTTGTCACTCCCTTCTCTGAGACTACGGCATGAGAAAGAAAGCTGCGTGGTAAGTATACCTTCTCTCCCTTGCATACATCACCTTCCATCACAAAGGACAGAAACTTAGCAGGTAAGTGATCATACATAACACCTGTCTGATAAAGGTGCTGCATTCAGGAGCATGAGGTCCTGGGGCCATAACTGGACTCAGGGCCAGCTGCAATGTGCACTAGAAGAACATTAATAGCATGCCCACATGTATGTGCATGTGTAAGGATCCATTTCTTCAGGAACTGTATGTATCTGCCAGGCAGAAAGATTTATTGCACTGGAATAAACCCACCAAAGATATTTATTTAAGGACTTGCCATACAAACGTTTTATAAAAACACCACTTTCTAGCATAACACACAGAGAAGTTAAATTACTACACTGTACACCTGAAATGAACATAACATTGTGTATCAACTACACTCAAATTTTTAAATACCACTTTTCTATTTCTTAAAAATAAGCTTTTTGCTAAAATGATATTACAAAAGAACATGTATGTACTACTAACCCCTGTTGCAAATCCTAGATATTGTAAGTGAAATTCCTTTTTTTTAGATTTACTTATTTATTTAGAAAGATGCAAAGAGAAAGTGTGCCCCTGCTCTCGTGCATTTGAGACTCTGAGAATGGAGCCTCAGCTTCCATCTCACAACCCTGAGATGATGACCTGAGCTAATATCAAGAGTTGGACATTCAACCAACTGAGCCACCCAGGCACCTTGATAAGTTTAAAAGAAGTAAGGGTGTTGTGATATGAAAGAGTGCATTCACCATTCAGTCCTAAAGAGCATCCTAAGAGTTTTTGTTATTAAATTTTTATATTTTGGGCAGCCCGGGTGGCTCAGCGGTTTAGTGCTGCCTTCAGCCCAGGGCGTGATCCTGGAGACCCGGGATCAAGTCCCATGTCGGGCTTCCTGCATGGGGCCTGCTCCTCCCTCTGCCTGTGTCTCTGCCTCTCTCTCTCTGTGTGTCTCTCATTAATAAATAAATAAAATCTTAAAAAAAAATTTTTAAATATATTTTTAGGGCCCAATTAGCAGAGGGTCTGACCCATACTAAATGCTCAACAAAATATTCTTTCCCAAAATCACATTAAGAACATCCCATGTGGGGCACCTGGGTGGCTCAGTAGTTGAGCATCTGCCTTTGGCTCAGGTCATGATCCTGGGGTCCTGGGATCGAGTCCTGAATCAGGATCCCAGCAGGAAGTGCTTCTCCCTCTGCCTATGTCTCTGCCTCTCTCTGTGTGTCTCTTTTGAATAAATAAATAATCTTTTTTTTTTTAAAAAAAAAGAAAAAGTTAATTTAAAAAAATCCCATGTACAGCCATTGGACTTGGTACCAGACATACTTAAAAGGATATCGCTTCCGACCTTAAGGAGTTCAAGGTCAGAGGTATAACAAGAAGAACAGACATAAAGGTTTTTCAAAAGAACCAAGTTTGATATTGAAGGATGTGTAGGAGTTCAGCAGGTAAAGACATTGTGGAAGAGCAGAGGAAACCACAGGGCTCAGCAACATAGAGCAGCATGATGTATTCCAGGAACACTGTGCCATTAGTGTGGTTGGGAGCCTTGGTGCCAGGAGACGACACTGAGGAGATGAATGAGGTGGGTAGTGAAAGGTTTTGGATGCCAGGCAAAAGAGTGAGCTTCATTTTCTGGGCAGTGAGGAGCCTTTTAAGGTTCTTAAGTAAGGATATGAAGTGATTCCATTTGTTTTGTAGAACATCTACTCTGGCAGTAGAAGGCAGGGTAGTTCTGGAGTGGAAGGAAAATTGAGTTAAAAACAGAGCGATTGTTGCATCAAACGAAGCAAGTTTAACCAGAACAGTGGGCATCAGGAAGGAAGAATTGGGAAGAAAAGCCAGAAAATTTGGTAAGTAAAGGTAGTGTAGTGAAGCCACTGAAGATGTGCAGTAGGAACCAACCAGAAGATAGTTTTCCTGCTATTGGGATGTTTCTTTCAGTAGCTGTGGCCTTCTGGGAACCTAGGATCCCTTAAATGGGAACTACACACAGATTCACATTCTCCATCGTGGATCTGTCCTTTACTGACTGTGTGCCCTTGGGCATATTTCTTGCTTTCTCTATGTCCCAGTTAGAAAAAAAGGCACAAAACATGAGAGGCAAAACGATATTCACATTTACTAAGAGGAGAAAGGGTACAAATGAAGCCCAAGTAGGCTGAGCCGAGGAAAGAAATGCAATGGGTCAGCTGGTTGGCTCTGGTTACTTCTCCTTTCTGTCCTCACTCCTATCAAACTTCTTTGTTTTCAGGTGAAAATCATCACCCAGCTTCCCAGCCTGGCGGCTGGCTCTGCTGGGGAATGTACAGGAGGTGTAGAAGGAGAAGAGGGGGTTCCTTCAGATATGCTGGTTGAACTGCAGGTGGGACAGGCCCCTGTTTATTTTCCCAGTGGAACACCACGTAGTTTACACTCAGTCTCTTCCAACCAAAATGATTGAGGAAAGAATGATTACCAAGTAATCTAGCCTTTGGATCTAATCCATATGGCATCCCATTTTTGAGCCTCAGGGAGATGCAATGTTGGCCAGTGTTGGTTGATGGAGATGAAAACTGGTGCAGCCACTCTGGAAAACAGTATGAAGTTTCTTCAAAAAGTTAAAAATAGAACTACCCCATGATCCAGCAATGGCACTACTAGGTATTTACCTAAATAATACAAAAATATTATTCAAAGGGATACACACACTCCAATGTTTATAGCAGCATTATTTACAATAGCCAAATTATAGAAACAGCCCAAGTGTCCATCGAATGATAAATGGATAAGGAAGAGGTGGTGTGTATTTATATATTTATATACCATGGGATGTTACTCAGCCACAAAAAAGAATGAAATCTTGCATTTGCAACAACACAGATGGAGCTAGTGTATTATGCTAAGCAAAATAAGTCAGTTGGAGAAAGACAACATAGGATTTCATTCATATGTGGATTTAAGAAACACAAAACAAATGAGCAAAGGGGAACAAAAGAGAGAGGAAAACCAAGAAATAGACTCTTAACTGTAGAGAACAGACCGATGGTTAGCAGAGGGGAGGTGCATGGGGGGATGGGTAACATTGGTGAAGGGGATTAAGGAGTGCACTTGTCATGATGAGCACCGGTCATTGTATGGAAGCGTGGAATCACTATATTGTACACATGAAGCTAAAATTACACTGTACGTTAACTAACTGAAATTTAAATAAAAACTTAAAAAGACACACAGAGTTGGCCAGTGCTGGAGGCCAGTTCATATTTATGGCATTTCCAGACAGCACCTTTTGATTGACATTTGGCAAGTACATGAGAAAGTTTCCTTAAAAACTGTTTTGGGGCAGCCCCGGTGGCTCAGCAGTTTAGCGCCACCTTCAGCCTAGGGCGGGATCCTGGAGTCTCGGGATCGAGTCCCACATCAGGCTCCCTGCATGGAGCCTGCTTCTCCTTCTGCCTATGTCTCTGCCTCTCTCTCTCTCTCTCTCTCTCTCTCTCTCTCATGAATAAATAAAATCCTTTAAAAAAAACTGTTTTGATTTCCAACACCGCGATGTCTAATGCCTGTAAGTCTTTCAATAATTATTGAAACTCATATTTAGTTTGGGACCTGTTAGAATGTCAGAGCTTTTGGAATTTGTCTTCCTGAGCAATAGGGTTAGACTATATTCCTGAGAGTGAGGCTAGGGTGGCGCTTCCCCTCAAGGCAATGGAATTCCCATTGCCAATTGACTTGGCCATAAGTCACTTTGGGAGAAGGGAGGATTTCCTTTATAGTAAAGATAGATGTCTGTTAGGCCAAGATTGGAGGCATGGAGAGATCCCAAGCATGGATGCACTCTCTGTCCATGTCAGAAGTGGGCAGGAATGACCCACAACATCAGGATTCTCCAGGAATAGAATATGTATGGTACCCCTGAAGTTATGTAGCAAGGTGGCCCCTTCACCGCTCAGATGCAAAACTGACTTATTTGGAGAGCCTGGGACAGGTTTGGGCTTGTGCATAAGTTGAGAGAGCATATTGCCACCTTTGGGGTAAGGTGGCAGAGAAGAAGCCCTATTTTCCCCACTGCTATAATCAGAGAGCAGAGCATTGGCACTAGGAGCAGCAATGGCCCCTGGGAGGGGGCCATAGCAGCACAAGGTCAGCACATAGCAGGTGCTAGCTTTATATACCATGGAGCACAGGGGCACATACCTTTGGGGCACAGGTTGCTGGCTTCTGGGGGCAGTGAGTGAAGTAGTCATTGCATCCTTCAGCTTCATGGGACAAGTATCATTTTTGAGCAATCAGGCATTTGGATGTGATTAATTATTATGCTTCTTAGACACGTGGGGTGAAGGAGGGAGACAGGCCCATCTGAGCAGCCAGGGTCATGGAGTCATTGTACTTGGGAGCATCACTGTGGGGTGATAATTCTTGTTCTTCATGCTGGAGAGTTAACATCCCAGTTTTCTGTGATTCCTTATAGCCCAAGGAGGGGGAAAAGGTGACTAAATGACTAGATTTTATGTTTATCTGTGGAAACAAAACAAAACTGGGAGTTTTAGGAAGATTTGGATTCTAGTTATTCTGGACACTGTGGATGGCTGAACTTTAACCTCCCAAAGGTAAATCCAAGTCTCAGCCCCAGGACCTGTGAATGTGACCATAACAGAGGGTCTTTGCTCTGTAATTAAGTTAAGGATTTCCAGATGAGGTCTCCCAAGATGTAAGGCTGCCCTATAGCCAATGACTGTTGTTCATATAAGAGGAAGGAAAGAGGGGGGCACGTGAGGAGACATGCAGAGGACAGTGTGAAAGCGAGGTGGAGACTTCCACAGTGACCTCGAGCCAAGGGATGCCAAGTGCTACTAGAAGCTGGAAGAGGCCAGGAAGGATTCTGCTGGAGAGCCTTTGGAGGGAGCGTGGCCCTGCCAACACCTTCCTTTTGGACATCTGGTCTCCAGAACCATGAGAGAAAAAAATTTCTGTTGTTTTAAGCCATGAGGTTTGTGGTAATTTGGTTTGGGTTTTGTTTTGTTTGGGGGGCTGGGAGGGGTCTCTTTTTAATTTTAATTCCAGTATAGTTAACATACAGTGTCAACATTAGTTTCAGGTGTACAGCATAGTGATTCGACAATTCTATACATTACTCAGTGCTCATAGGTTTGCAGTAACTTGTGACAGCAGCCCTAAAAAAAAATAATGCAGGCATATTCAGCATTTGTTGGTATTAAGTGAAAACCAAGTCAAGATGTCCTGCCTCGTGCTCTACCGGGAGTTTCTGAAAACCTGGCTGGGAACGTGTGACTGATTAAGTGTTCTCAGGCAGCGCTTCTTAAACTGAGCATGCATCAGAATCACCTGGAAGTCTTAAAACACATTGCTGAGCCCCACCCCAGAGTTTCTGATCCAGGAAATCTGGGGTGGGCCGAAGAATCTGAATTTCTGACGAGTTGCCAGGTAATGATGATGATGCGAGTTTGAACCACGCTCTGAGAACCGCTGAGCTTCAGTTCACAGCTCCTTCCTCCCCAGTAGGGAAACGGGGCTTCTGATTTCAGAAACTAGTGGAAATTTTTTACCTACTGAGGGTAACATTGGTGAATTTTTTTTAATTTGTTGTGATTTACAGGGGTTCCAACTTATAAATCAAACAACAACTGGGAGCAGTATTACCTCTTTTCTTAGTCAACCCCCTGCCATTATCCTCTGAGTGTAGACAAGGCTGTGGATTAATGTGCTGCTCTGTAGGCAGCCCTTCTGCGGTCCTTCTGGGATTGTGGATCTGTGCAGGAATTGCAAACTTGGTTAGAACTGCAGGATCATTTAACACCTGGACCCTTGTACACAACTTCACACCCACCCAGCCCAGCCTCTTAAGGCACCTGCTGCTCTGCCAGTGAGACCACAGGGCTTTAAACAGCTCCACGGCTGACTTGGCCAGATAACACCTCCCTTTGGACTTGGCCCAAAGCCACTTGCCTCTTGCTTTCTGCCCTGACTCTTCTCTGACTTTTCACCCCCTCCACCCAAAGTGTATAATGAGAGAAGTTAACATCCATCAGGACATTCTTGACATTGAGGAATTGAGCGGAAGTGTCAATTCCCCTTTTCAATTCCTAGGTGGACAATTCTGGCTTCTGGGTCATAAGACTTCTCAAAACGTCCTGTGGGATTTTTATTATTATTATTATTGTTCATAGAGCTTTCCAACTAAATTATTCTTAGAATAGATTTTCACTACTTTCTTGTTGATCCCTCCACCCCTCAGTCCTCCCTGGGATCACTTCCCAAAGAAGACCTACCTGCACCCAAGCCTTTGTCTCAGACTTCACTATTTAGAGAACCCATGTGTAGATCCAGACTGCAGTCCCCTTCTTCCTTTCCCACCTTCTGGAGATTGATGCAAGTCCAGAGATATGGGTGGGGGTTGTTGTTCTCTCTGACACTGAGAAATGAAGTTCCCTGCAAGTGCATCAGAGAAGTGGGCTACAGGAGCTGAAATACCCCCAGTCTGCCACCCTCCTGGGAGAAAGACCTTACACTTCACAGTTTTCATCAGAGAGAGGCCCTTTATTAGCTCAGATACCAAAAAAGACTTGGATTTCATTTGCACTCACAAGTTCCTGTATTCCAAAGGGAGGCCCTATGGTCTGTTTTGACTTAATACCATGCAAACGCTTTGGCTTCTTTAAGCCTTTCAAACTCTTAAAGCTGTATGATAAACGAGTCTAGTGGTTCTCCAAAACTGCTTTGTGGACTGCTTTGAAATCAGCTGGGGAGTTGTGGGTTTTTTTTAAATAGTAGTAAGATATACATAACATAAAATTTACCATTTTAAGGGTCCCTGAATGACTCAGCTGTGTCTTGACTCTCGGTTTCAGTTCTGACCATGATCTCCGAGTTGTGAGATCAAGCTCTGCGATGGGCTCTGCACTCACTGGAGGAGTCTGCTTGAGATTCGCCCTCTCCATCTGCTCCTCATGCTCGCTCTCCCTCACTCTCATATAAATAAACAAAATGTCTAGGGGTGCCTGGGTGGCTCAGCAGTTGAGTGCCTGCCTTTGGCTCAGGTCATGATCCAGGAGTCCTGGGATTGAGTCCCATGTCAGGCTCCCTGCAGGGAGCCTGCTTCTCCCTCTGCCTGTGTCTCTGCCTCTCTGTGTGTCTTTCATGAATAAATAAATAGAATCTTAAAAAAAAAAAAAAAGAAAGAAAAGAAAAGAAAAAAAAGGAAAGAAAGAAACTCTATTAAGCAATAATTCTCCATTCCCCATCCCCTTAGCCCCTAGTAAGCTCTAGTCTGCTTTCTGTTGTCTATTCTATTCTAGGTGCTTCACAGAGCTGAAATCCTGCAACTTTTGAACTTTTCTCCCTGGCTTGTTTTACTTAGCATCATGTCTTCAAGGTTCACTCATGGTGTGGAGCATGTATCAGAACTGCATTCCTTTTGCAGTAAAATAATATTTTCTTGTATGTATGTACCAGATTTTGTTTATTCATTCATCTGTTGATGGACATTTGGGTTGTTTCTACCTTTTGGCTACTGTGAACAATGCTGCTGTGAACATAGGTATACAAATGTCTGCCTGCTTTCAATTCTGTTGCATATATACCTAAAAGTAGAATTGCTGGATCATACAATAATTCTATGTTTAACTCTCTAGGAGCTACCACACAGTTTCCCACATCAGCTGTGCTGTTGTCCTGATCAGCAATACACAAGGGTTCTAAGTTTTTTTTTTAAGCAGCGGTTTTGGGGAGTAGGAAGCAAAAGGAAGGGGCAGAGTGTGAGTGAGAATCTCAAGCAGGCCCCATGCTGAGCACAGAGCCCAATGTGGGGCTCCATCTCATGATGCTGAGATCATGACCTGAGCCAAAATCAAAACCAGATGCTTCACCAACTGTGCCATCCACGGTCCCCAAGGCTTCCAGTGTTTCCTCATCCTTGCCATCATTTGTTTTCTATACATATAATGAGTTATCCTAATGGCTTCGTATACTTAACAGGTGTGAAATGGTTTTCTTACTGTGGTTTTGATTTGTCTGATGACTGACAATGGAGCTTTTGGTTGTTTCCATAGCTTGGCTGTAGTAAATAATACTGCAGTGAACATTGGGGTGTATGTATCTTTTTGGCTTAGTATTTTTGTTTTCCTTGGATAAATACCCAGAAGTGGAATTGTTGGATTATATGATAGTTTTATTTTTAATTTTTTTAAAATGTTTTATTTTATTTTATTTTTTTATGATAGTCACACACACACACACACACACACACAGAGAGAGAGAGAGAGAGAGAGAGAGTGAGAGAGGCAGAGACCTAGGCAGAGGGAGAAGCAGGCTCCAATGCACTGGGAGCCCGACGTGGGATTCGATCCCGGATCTCCGGGATCGCGCCCTGGGCCAAAGGCAGGCGCTAAACCGCTGCGCCACCCAGGGATCCCTATTTTTAATTTTTTTGAGGAAACTCAGTACTGTTCATCATCGTGGCTTCACCAAATTACATTCCTCCAACCATGCCCAAAGGTTCTCTTTTCTCCACACCCCTGCCAACACTTACTGTCTTTTTGATACTAGTCCTTCTGACTGCTGTGGGGTGATATCTCATTGTGGTTTTGCTTTGCATTCCCCTGATTACTGATGTTGAGCACCTTTTCATGTACCGGTGAGGCATCTGTATGTCTTATTTAGAAAAATGTCTGTTCAGATCCTCTGCCCATTTTTAAAATCAGTTTTTCTGCTGTTGAGTTGTGTGAATTCTTTGTATGTTTTGGATATTAGCCCCTTATCAGATACAATTTGCAATGATTTTCTCCCGTTCAATAGGTTGTCTTTTCATTTGGTTGATGGTTTCTTTTTTAGTTTGATCCCACTTGTTTACTTTCACTTTTGTTTCTTTTGTTTTGGGTGAGAAATTTATTTTTATAATTCCCCAAAATGTTAATGCAGTCTTTGCACACTTCTAATAAATGGAACTTCATGCTTTCTGGGGAAGCCCATTCCATTTGGACACCGTTTTTAGTAACTTGTCTCCTAATCGAAATTCATGTAAATAACAGCCATCGACCCAGTGCATGGCATCCAGATTTCCTTTGCCTGAAGTACCCCATTCTCTCCCCTCTGCATACCTGGCTCCTTCACACTCTACCTCTTCCTCCTGTAGGCTGGCTCAGACATCCCTATCTGAATTAGTGAACCCCTTCTCTGCTCCTGTAGCATCTTAATGTTACTCTGTCATAGCATTTCCACATGTGTTATCATTTCCTGTTTACTTGTCTGTCTCTGCTCCTACACTGCATTTTTTAAAAGCTCACAGCTGTCTACGACACAGTTTCCTGCAGTCCCCCCACCCCACACTGCCCACTGTTCTGTGTGCTACATAGGCTCAGAACAAATGGAGGTTGAGGCATTTGTGGAAAAGCACAAATTATGCCCTGGATGCACACGAAACCCCTCTGGAGATTCTTTAGTATGAAATAAGTATGCTTGCTAACATTAAGAGTTCCTCAATCAGCAAGAAGGAAAGATGATTGAATAAAACTTGCACTGTCTTCAAATCAGGTGATGGAATCTTAAAGCAATGAGCAATGCCATCTGTAGGTACAGGGAGCTGGGGAGGCTGCCTAATTTCTTTCTCCACTGTTTTCCCTCGAATAGACTTCTTGCAAGCACATGCATTTGCTCAAGCTGGACTTTCTCTGTGCTAAAGAAAAATAAAGCACCTTAGGGTGTATTTAAACAACCACAGTTATATTTTTACTTGTGCATTTTACCTACAGCATTGGAAAAAGTAATTTTGTCCCAATTAGGATAGGTCTTTTCAACTGCTGACACATGTTTATAGAGCATCTGGATATAATCTGTTTAGCATCTGGTGTAAGGCTGTGAGATACTATCTCCTGAGGTCTCCCATGGAGAAGGAAAGGCATAAACTTGCACTCATTTGGACCATCCTAGTGTTGACATCTGCCGTTGGGTCAAGGTATCTGGGCCTCCCATCTTCTGCCATTTTGCCAAAGTTCATGCGGACAGAGTGTCACCCTAAACTCTCAAGGTCCTGCATTAATTGGAGCAGAAAACCAATGTCAGCTTCTGGCTGGTACAAGACTTTTAACATTCTTTTTCCTCTGCGCACGTTTGGTCCAGCACGGAATGGATCACACGCATCTAAAAAAGCAGAAGTATCAATAATGGCTAGGTCTCTCCCTGCCACAGCTGTAGACGTTGCCAGCTTTTTGGTTTATGTGTTCCCCACTCATGTTCAATTTGTGTCCTCAGATAAGGATGCATGCTATATTCCGTGAGAGTTCCCTGCCTGGTTTTTTGGTGTTTTTCTTTTTTTTTTCTCTCTCTCTCAGTTTTGAGGCAGAGGCTTAAAGGAAAATGGTCTCATGAAGTTGTGTTTTGTTTTATTTTCTTATGTTCAGTTTTTGTTTTAGATTGAAGCAAATAGAAAAATGGTGGGGGGCATCCTCTCCTTGCAATGCTTATTTATTGAGATTTGATTGATACATTTAACTGAATTCGGGATGTGTGAGCAGCCACTTGGTATCCATCACCCAGCCTACTAGGAAGGATGAGAAAAGCTATTCTGTATAAGGAGGAAGGGGAAGGTGCTCTTAGGTGTTGATGAATGGCTAATTGTGCAGGATCTGATTTAATCCTATATTTGTAACTTTGTGTGATGGGTTTGGAGAGAGAGGATGGCTTGTAAATGTTGGGCTGAGTCTCACATACCCTTTACCTAATTAAGTCCAGAAGGGCCAAACAAACACTTTGACTTATAATAAAGACTCAGGCAACAGATATTTACTGACTATCCTTAATCTATCAGCACAGGAACATGTACAGAAGGAAATAGGTCCAACATGTCCCCTTGTCCTTACAAAAGAGGGTCTAGCAGGGAATATTGGTCATCATTGGTAGCTACACACATCAACATGGTGTCCCCAACTTTGGAGAAGTCATAAGTGAGCATATAGCCCAAGAAGAAAGGAGATGGGGAAGTGTTCCGCCTGAGGTAATGAGGATGCCTCCCTGTGGATGTGGCATTTCACCTGATGCTTGGAGTCATCAGTTAGTTGGGGAAGGAGAGTTCAAGATGGGGAACAACATACACAAAGCTAGGAAAGCACCAGACTCATTCAAGGAACTAAAAAAATGTCAGTGCAGGGTGAACAGAGAACAAGAAGGTAGAAGATGAGACTAGGGGGGTGGGAGAGAGGAAAGCAGTGGTGCCAAGTCACATAGGCATTTTGGCCTTAAATGGCTATAGTCTTCTTCAAAGGATAAAGTAAGCCATTAAAGGTGTTGAAATTGGAAAGTACCTATAATCCAAATTAGAAACAATGGTTGTTTGGAGAATGAATTCTATGAACAATAGTAGAAGATGGAAAACAAGACTAAGCATGGAAGAGTGCTAATAACCCACTTAATAAACTTTTCCCCCCTTCTACAATAGAATTCTGATTTTATTCTAATTGGTGGTATGATTATATCTCCCTAACTCATTCAAGCTAGGATTGAACAATGAGATGTAAGTAAAGCAAGTGAAGTTTTTAGTTAAGTCAGTTCCTCTCAAAGAACTTTCAGAAGCCTTATCTAAGAGGAGGCCTTTTTGCATTTCACCTCCTTCTCCTACCCTGTTGCCTAGAATGCAGATATGATGGCTAGAGTTTCAGCAGCCATTATGGATCATGATATCATCAACTTTGATGATAACTTGCACTATGGAAGTGATAGAGGGGTTGGTATAATGGGAGAGTGGGAAGAGGAGGGCATGTTTAGACATGCTTCTCATAAGAGATGTTACTTGTAGTGAAAAGCCGAGACACCTGCACCCCAATATTCATAGCAGTAATATCCACAGTGGCCAAACTGTGGAAGGCGCCTCAGTGTCCATCGAAAGATGAATGGATAAAGAAGCTGTGGTCTATGTATACAATGGGATATTACTCAGCCATTAGAAACGACAAATACCCACCATTTGCTTCGACGTGGATGGAACTGGAGGGTGTTATGCTGAGTGAAGTAAGTAAATCGGAGAAGGACAAACATATGGTTTCACTCATATGAGGAATATAAAAAATAGTGAAAGGGAACAGGAGAGAAAAATGAGTGGTTGAAATCAGAGAGGGTGACAAAACATGAAAGACCCCTAACTCTGGGAAACGAACAAGGGGTAAAGGAAGGGGACATGGACAGGCGGATGAGGTGACTGGGTGACAGGGTGACAGGTACTGAGGTGGGCACTTGATGGGATGACCTCTGGGTGTTATACTATATATTGGCAAATCAAACTCCAATAAAAAATATACAAAAAAAAGAGATGTTGCTTGCATAGCATTTTGAAGGACTAAATGATTTAAGAAACATTGGGGTAGCTATAAACATTTCTTGTTATTTTTAGAAGTTCAGTTTTGTGTTTATTTCAACATGCGTGAAGGATAAAGCCAGGGGTTGAAAATGGTAGCTCATGGTCATATCCAGCCCTGTGATATATTCTCTTTGGAGAAAAAGAGAAAAAGAGTTTGGCTTAAAAAAATTTTAATAGCTTGTTAATATTTAAAACTTAGGAGCATTCATATAAAAACCTGGCTTGGAGGGAATTCTCTGGAATTCCCCACATTACCACCCTGTTTGTGCAAGGCAAGAGAATTAGCTAAGTAGTGATTGCCCTATTCACCTGTAGTCCCCATTGGCCCACTCACTGCTGACCTTCCCCACCTGGCCCTGCATGCACTTGAGTTTGCAGCCCTAAACCAGGGTTCCCTGCCATCATGAGCATTAGGAGGCCCCCTATGCTGACCCTCTCTGATGGCAAGGAGGGAGGCACCAAGTGTTAAATGTGTTGGAGAATGCAATGCAGATGAATTAGGATTGCTACCCTGTTGTGTGCAGTCTTAGGTGGCAGACTGGCAAGGCTGTGTGGGCTAAGCTGTAGAGGTTTGAACATTTTCTGGAAAATGATGGAGAACCATGGAGGATTTCGACATGAGAGCCCCTTAATCAGGTTAAATTTTCAAGTCTCCATGTTGAAAGCTGGATGAAGAAAGGATTGGATGAGACCGTGTTGTGTTGTAAATGAGTATAATTACCGTTTTGTGTAGAGGTTACTAGCTTGTACATTTATTTGACTTTCATAACACTTCAGGAGTCAGGTAGTATGTATAGTTATTTTAAATATCAGAAAGCTGAGGCTCAGAGAGAAACAAAAATTGCCCAAAGTCCTATACAAAGTGACAGAACCATGACTTCCAAGACCAAAGCCCAGGTGATTTTTGCTCCCGGACCTCATTTGTAAGACAAAAGATGAAAATCTGATGTATTTCAGTAATGAGTTAGCAATAAAAAAGAAATATTATAAAAATTGAGATGATGAAATAGGCCTATTTCATGATTTTGAAGCCTACTTTTCTTCCTTTCCATTCTATTAAATCAAAGTGTCACCATAATAGTCTTGGTGGCCTTTCATTTGTCCTTTGTCTATATGTGTTACTTTCTAAAGACCCTCTCATCCACTTTAGTTCCCTTGGCTTCCCATTCTCTCTCTCTCTCTACTTCTCCTTCCTTTTCTGTATAGGCCTGTTCTAGCAGTGGGCTCTGATTCACATTCAAATCTAGAAGTTTCTCTGGAGTTCCTCATCTCCCCATTGCAGCTACCAACATGCCAGAGCTCTATGTTACTGGCCCCATGCCCACGCCCCATGTACTCACGCTACCCACCCCCAGAGCCCACACAGATCTAGGACTCTGTGAGCTGGGAGACACACCTCAAGAGGTCACTCCGGTTGTCTGGGCTGGCTGAGGTAAGCAGGAGAGTCAGAACCACCCAGGTGGCCCTGACCTCCAGGAAAGGGTGTTTCACAGCTGCCCGGGGCATCGTGTTGCAGGATCTGTCCACACTGGTGCTCAGAAAGTTTTCTCAGTCATTCACCTAAGTCATACCATGCATATTTGGCAAGGACAGTGGCCATTCATGCCGGCTTCTCCCTGTCTTCACTTCTTTTCCAGAAACGAAAAGCTTGGCCTTCCCCAGCCATACACACCCTCCGCTCTGCTCCTCCAGGGAATGAGAAATTTGGCTCAGGAATCAACTCAGGGCTCCCAGCTTGAGCTGGCCATCTGGCATGACTGCTGCTTCCAAATTATGTTCACATCCATGGATAACCAAGTGGATTATCTCCAAGAATCATCTCAGTGAGAAGAGAGGAGGCGGAGAAAATATCACGTTCATTTGCTTGCTCAGAAAAGACCATGGACATCAGCTCTTTGCCCTTGCTGGCAATACCACTTGGTTGCTGCTCTGTAATGCAAAGCCTAAATCAGACTTATTAGTGTGGAACTAAAAGGCCCGGGAGGGCAGCCAGAGTTTCCAGAACTGGCATTCACTGTAGTCTGGCACAGCCATGGAACTGACAGGCCCCAGCTTGGGAAAGGTCAGTAAGGGCTTAGGGCACCCCAAATGCTCACTAACCCATTAACCACCACAGCTATAATTAAGATACATGTCCTTCCATTGCTGGATGTCATCTGCTTGTTGACAAGTGGCTTAGAGAATGGAGAGTAATGTTTAATAATTTTCCCCAGCAAAATATTGTCAGGGAGGCAAATCTGGGAGAAGGACCATGTCTAGGTGGCCTCTCTTACACAAGTAATAGATCAATGTCAAGGTCTATAAAGAATCCCTACTCATAAACTCAAAAATAGCAGCCTTCCTTTACTTTCGCTTAAATCACTGGTTTTCAATCAGGTACCATCTGCCCCACCTCCAGGGACCATTTGGCAATGTGTGACATTTGTTATCAGAACTGGGGGCAGGGAAGTGATGCTACTGGTATTTAGTGGGTAGAGACCAAGAATGCTGCTAAACATCCTACAATGCAAGGGACAGACACCACAGGAAAAAAAAAATCACAACTATCAATAGTGCTGGTGTCAAGAAATCTTGCATAAATCAACATGATTGCTACTCCAAGTCTCCCATTCTGGGGCTAGATGATTAATGTCAGTTCCGACTGGGGTTTTAACCCAGGGCTGTACCATAGTTCTGGGGGCTTGTCCTGAGCTGAGGTTGGGTAGGGGGTAATATGCTTAGAAAGGGGAATATTTAGGGAAGCAGCACAAGGGCCCACCTGCTACACCCTGATGTTCAGCCCCTGCTCCTTGAAGTCTTCCCTTCTCTGCCAGATAGTTAAATGGCTCCAGAATCTGCAGGCTTTTCCCTTCTTCTGCCCCTAGCTTAGGAATAACACTTGATCTAGCCTCTTCCCCTGCATGTTCTTCCACTCTGTCTCCTCTTGGAAATCTTGCTTCCTCCTGGCACTGAGGAAATTTCCCAAATTCTGTATAGGACAAGAAACCTCCCAGGTCCCTTCCACTGTCTTCTTTGGCACCTCGTTCCTGTAAACTCCTTGCTTAAATAAAGGGAAGGGAAAGAATAGTGCAGAATGGGACAGGGGGAAAAATTAAAACCTCAAAACCTTATTCAGCAGTCACAAAGGTAACAGTGAAGTCAAATGAAAGAATTTGCATCATCCTTGACGGGGGTGGGGGTAAGGGGTGTCTTTGTGAGGTAGCCAAGCAACCTTGCCTTCTTCCCAGAGCACCGCTTGCCGTGCCTGTGGGTAACGTGAAGTTACCAGATAGGCCAAGCTCTGTTACCCCTACACGCTTGGATGAGAAAGGCTTCTAAGGTCTCAGCCCTGGAGAGAGTTTCTTGTAAACATTTCCATGTTGGCATAAGAAGAAAATGTTTAATTTGGGGGCTCTCACTGACCAGAGCTGACCTGGCTGTTCTAGAATCACCCCTACGTGTTTGGTTTAAACCCTAAAAACTCATTTCAGAAGTCATGTGACAGCATCTGTTAAAATGACAAGTAAGCAGACCCTGGGACCCAATCAACTTCTGGGATTCTATCTCCTAGAAATGAAGGCTTTTGATACATGAGCATTGTTCATAGAGGCACAGTGAATACAGAAAGCCCATCACTGGAGAAATGAATTGGGCCGTGAGTGAATTGGGCTGCATCTATGCCATGTGTGATGGTTAAATCTATGTGTCAGCGTGGCTGGACCACAGTGCGTAGATGTTTGGTCAAACATTCTTCTGGATGTTTCTGTGAAGGTGTTTTTGGATGAGGTTTGCATCCAAATAGGTGGACTTTGAGTGAAGCAGATTATGGTCTGTAATGTGGGTGACCCTCCTCCTTGATATTCCAAAGACTAACGCCTCAAGGCAAGAGAGAGTTCTTCCCGCAGACTACCTTTGGATTTGGACTCCAAACCTTCCCTGGGTCGCCAGCCTGCCAGCCTACTCTGCAGATTTTGCACTGACTAAGCCTCCACAGTCCTATCAGCCAATTGCTTAAAATCTGTTCTTCCCCCACCCCTTTGGTTCTGTTTCTTTGGAGAACCCTAATTAATACACCATGAGACATTATGCAACTATGAGTTATGTCAACACCTAGGGACCTGGAGAATTGCCATGATGTATAATGTGGAAATAAAGCAATATACAGAGATAAATGTGAAAGAGGCAATCGCCAAGAATGTGTGTGTGTATTAGCATATTATGTATAAGCATAGAGATGTGTGGAAGAAAATGTGACACGTTTTAACAGTGGTAACCTGGAAGGGGAGTAGGGAGGTAAAATAAAAAACTAGAGTAAACTAGAATACTCATCAGATAACGTTAATGAAAAGTGTAGATGCGAGAATGTAATCAGATTCAGGGGCACCCGTGTGGTTCGTCAGTTAAGCGACTAACTCTTGGTTTCGGCTCAGGTCATGATCACATGAATCTGATGTCCCCTGGGCATTTAGGACTGCACAAATCCTTAAATTTCACCTCGAGACCTCAAACCCAGAACTTCATTTCCTGGCCCACACTGTGGTAGCATCCTCCTCAGGAATGGCCCTGGCTCCTGGAGGAGAAGACAGATAGAAGGTATAGGTGTCCATGCATTTAGGTTCACGAGTCCCTCGAGTTGATCAATCAGCTGTGGCCATGGGGAGGCAGGAAACCCGAGTGTGTGACACAGGTGGACTGTGGAAGGAGGGCAGCGACGCTCCCTTGGTGTGCCGGGTCCTCGTGCACACTTGCTTCTCCTGGGGCAACTCCTTTTTCTCTTTTCTTTTCTCTGTGCTTTTTCCTCTTTCTTTTCTTCTTCTCTACTTTCTCCTGAAGCCCCAAGGCGATTAGAACGGAGTATACAGTCTCAGTTGCAACAAACTCATTTCAGTTTACTACTTTTCTCCCTCAAGGCCCCAATTAAAGTCCCAGAGAATCTCAAAACCATGAATCTCACCTCACCGACACTCCAACTGCCCTTAATTTGCTCATTTTCTTGCTAATTCCATTAACATTGTTTCAAGTTCAAACACATCTGGGTTTTCCATAAAAACAATGAACACAGCTCTCATCCTGAACCAGAGGGAAATTCCAGGGCCTTGGCTAGCTCTGCATCTGAGTGGCATGCCCCGAAGTCTCCCTTGCACCCTACTGGAAAGGTCTGGTAAGCTGGTCACCCGAACTGAGATGAGGGATGTGGGAGGGGGATTGAAGGGGCAGGTCAGTCCCAGCTCTCACAAGCCACAGACCCATCCACTGATTCTCCACCTCTGTTCTTTCAAATGACCTCTTTTTAGAAATTCAGATATTCATATAGCACCATGCAGTAAACTCACATCCAATATCTCCTTTGAGTCTCATGAGTTCCCAGGAGGGGGGATGGAGAGCTGTTGCTTCCATCATCCCCATCTATCCAGGGTGGAAATGAGGCTACGAAACTAGTCAGGGGACCCCCCAAGACCCAACTAATTCATAGAAGAAATGGTACTTGGCCTCAAGTATGACTCCAAATTTCTTTTTCCCCAAACCCACCACACTGCTTTCTTACCTTCCTTAAATTGTTAATGGACCCCCTCTTTCTCATGCCTTAAATACCCAGCCTTTAATCTTTCTTTGATGATTAAATGTGAAAAACATTCTCTTGTGATTGACACGGCACCTGACGCACGCTGTTTTATTTTTGTGTTTGCTTTTATTGTGAGCTGTTTTGCATCTGCCTCGTTCGTCATTCCATGTGGGGGTTTCTACTTTATACTCTATGCCTCGCAGATTATTCAGGGCAAAGAGTTTTACAAATGTGTTTGGGAAAATATGAACTGAATTGGCAAGATGTATTATTCCCCCTAAGTGGAAATTATTGTTCCGTTGATGGGATGGTTTGTCTTCTTCATTCTAAGGACACTTGAACAATGGGTTTGAAAGTTGCTCCTGAGCCAACAGAACAAATAGCACACCTGAGAATTAAAGCAGAGAAATGTCTTGAAATTTGTGATAAGAGTAGAGTTCTTCAGTTAAGGGAAACTTTCCTGTTCTAAAAAAAAAAATTTAGCATGGACCAAAGCCAGGCCCACGGGCGGCAGGAGAATATCATTACTGTTAGCAGAATTGTCTGAAGCCTGGATTTTTGTTCCTGACTAAATAGAAAGGTCTGCTGTTTGCTCATAGGAGATATTTTCCTAATGGGAAGCCCCAATATATTTTTAAAGAATTTTCCAGGTGTCAGCAACTGGCAGGAAGTAGAAAATACTCATTAGCAGTATTGGAGAAAGAAAGCAGAATGGAGAAAGAAAGGGGTGGGGGGTTAGAGTATTAGCTTGGGCAATTTTGGTCATCTGCAGTATTTTGATGAAAAGCCAGGGAGTTATTCCATGGTAAGATTGATCTCCCCGGGGTAGAATCAAAGAAGTTGAAAATTTCCTTAATGAGCTGCAAGGACAACTAACCTCATGACTGGCAATCTGTCTGATGACCAAATTCCTTCTGCTCAATCCAAAGCTCACTTGAGCCTGACCTTTAGTTTGGCCTGCATTTGAAGTCGCTGGAGAGTGTCTGTGGACACCATGCTGCTGCAGCCTTGCAGTGGATCTGTCTCAGGGACAGTAAATATCTATTCTTGCGACACTGGAACCCATGTGGCCTGTGGGATGTGGGACATGTCTCCTTAATAACTTAGGGAACTGAAGCCACCCTGCTTCCTTTCTTCCCTCCTAAAGCTCAAAGGCCCTAATTTTGTGTCTTGGTCTTTTTTTCTTTTTTAAAAAAATTTTTAATTGCAGTTCAATTTGCCAGCATATAGCATAACACTCAGTGCTCATCTTGCCAAGTACCCCCCTCAGTGCCCATCACCCAGTCACCCCAACCCCCTGCCCACCTCCCTTTCCACTACGCGTTGTTCGTTTCCCAGAGTTAGGTGTCTCTCATGCTTTGTCACCCTCATTGATATTTTCACTCATTTTCTCTCCTTTCCCTTTATTCCCTTTCACTAATTTTTATATTCCCCAAATGAATGAGACCATATAATGTTTGTCCTCCAATTGACTTATTTCACTCGGCATAATACCCTCCAGGTCTATCCACATCGAAGCAAATGGTGGGTATTCGTCGTTTCTGATGGCTGAGTAATATTCCACTGTATACATAGACCACAGCTTCTTTATCCATTCATCTGTTGATGGACACCGAGGCTCGTTTCAGAGTTTGGCTATTGTGGACATTGCTGCTATAAACATTGGGGTGCAGGTGTCCCAGCGTTTCACTGCATCTGTATCTTTGGGGTAAATCCCCAGCAGTGCGATTGCTGGGTTGTAGGGCAGGTCTACTTTTAACTCTTTGAGGAACCTCCACACAGTTTCCCAGAGTGGCTGCACCAGTTCACATTCCCACCAACAGTGCAAGTCTTGCAAGAGGGTTCCCCTTTCTCCACATCCTCTCCAACATTTGTGGTTTCCTGCCTTGTTAATTTTCCCCATTCTCACTGGTGTGAGATGGTATCTCATGGTGGTTTTGATTTGTATTTCCCTGATGGCCAGTGATGTGGAGCATTTTCTCATGTGCTTGTTGACCATGTCTATGTCTTCCTCGGTGACATTTCTGTTCATGTCTTTTGCCCATTTCATGATTGGATTGTTTGTTTCTTTGCTGTTGAGTCTAATAAGTTCTTTATAGATCTTGGATACTAGCCCTAGGTCATTTGCAAATATCTTCTCCCATTCTGTAGGTTGTCTTTTAGTTTTGTTGACTGTTTCTTTTGCTGTGCAGAAGCTTTTTATCTTGATGAAGTCCCAAAAATTAATTTTTGCTTTTGTTTCTCTTGCCTTCATGGATGTATCTTGCAAGAAGCTGCTGTGGCTGAGTTCAAAAAAGGTGTTGCCTGTGTTCTCCTCTAGGATTTTGATGGAATCTTGTCTCACATTGAGATCTTTCATCCATTTTGAGTTTATCTTTTATCTTTGTGTCTGGTGTAAGAGAATGGTCTAGTTTGATTCTCCTGCATGTGACTGTCCAATTTTCACAGAACCATTTATTGAAGAGACTTTTTTCCAGTGGATAGTCTTTCCTGCTTTGTCGAATATTTGGTCTTCTTTTTCTAATTATTTTAGTAATCTGTATGCCTGCCATGAGGCTCAAACTCATCATCCTGAGATTGAGAGTCACATACTCTACTCACTGAGTCAGCCAGGCACCCCTGTCTTGGTCTTTTCTTAACGCCAAATTCAAGAATAAAGTTGAAGGCTACATTGGCTGGCATCATGTGCAAATGAGCCAGTGCCCTGGAGACAAGGCTGCAGGCCATTCTGAAGGAAAGTCAAACCTCTCTTGCTGTCAGGGGAGGTGGAATTGCCTTGTCTTAGGAAGAAGCTGGATGCCTCCGTATTGCACGAGAGAGTACAGATAGGGCTCTTATGAATCTGACCTACAGGTGACTTTTCCTTAAGGCTCTTATCTTCCCACCTCTCGCTGGCATTAACCACTGATTAAGCAATACAGATCGCTTGCCAGCTCACCTCTCTGAAGGGTACTGAAAAAAAGACCCCCGCTTCATTTCAGTTTTATCTTCATGAAGCAGGCAGGAAAATGACCTCTTTCTCTTTGCTCTTGATTAGTAACGAAGAGCCCTCTGAGTCTGGTGGTTTCTGCCTAAGTGAGCAAAGGACCACCCTAAAAAAAAAAATAGAACAAAGGTCTTTGAAGTTCTATCAATATGGAACTGACTAAAATTGAAATACTAAAGCAATCAACTTTGGTATAGAACAAGTTGTCATGACTTTTTCATCACAGAATTGCCCAGAGCTTTGGCATTAAACATTACCATGTGGCATATAAACTGTAACTGTTTATTATGTAGCATCAGCTCGTACTCTCTCACCCCACATAGGGCTCCATAGCAGGCAGGGTCATGTTTTGCTTTACAGTTTGTGAGACACTTTGATGTGTATTATTAACTCATTGGGCTTCTCAGAAATGCAACCGGGGTGGTGGTGGTGTCCTTTTACCCATTTTACAGATGAAGTTATTGAGTCTTGCAAGAGCTTAATACGTTTATTTGTTCATAGTTCCTCTGACAGAATGTGAAGAACTTGCCTTTGTGTGTCTTTCTCCTTCAGCCTGGTCAGTTCCATTACTGTTCTGACTGAGGGCAAGCTGGCCCTGCCGTTTGGGAAAAAAAATGAGATGTCACCACGGTGCCCAAGCACAGGGATGTCCCACAGGACTGAGCAGAGAATGTGAAAACACCAGCATACACACATGTATTTATGTACATGTGATAAACAGAAAGAGTTCTGGAAGCAGAATGACCGGTAACAGTGGTCCCTTCTGGAGAAGTACAGATGATGAGAGATGGGACCAGCTTCACTATTTATTTCATATACTCGGGTACTGTTTTACTTTATAATAACAAAGATAAGTTACATTTATGACCCGTTTTTTTTTCTTTTTCATTCAGTTTTTAATTTTAATTCCTGTATTGTGAACACAGTGTTATATTAGTTTCAGGTGTAAGATAGTGACTCAACAACTCCATCTATTACTCTGGGCACATCGTGAGGAATGTACTCTCAGTCTCCTTCACCTATTTCATCCGTCCCCCCACCCACCTCCCCTCTCCTTCGAAGTTTCCTTTATTGAATATACAGAGCTAAAACATCCCCCTACCTTAAATCTCTGTTCTCCCTTCTGTCTCCACTTCTGTAGATCTGCAATAAGCAAAAAGAATATAATTATTTTCCATGTTAAAACTAATCCACAGTGACACACATGCATATGGCTGGTGTCCCACGGTACATCACACCTGCTCTTGTGAGAGGTAGCCCGTGAGTGTAAAACGAGGAATGAACAAACATTAATTCCTTTGTATATGAAAGGCTCTTTCCACTGTCAGGTGATGTGAGCCGTAGGCATATACAGAGAAGGCACTCGTAGCCCTGGTTCTCCTGTGATAAATCCAGACCTCCGGAAGAGCAGGCGACTTGCCCGTGATCACATATAACATGTGGGAGAGCTGTGATTGTGCCTCTTCTACACTGCAACGCCTTCTGGAAACTAGCTTAATAAAATTGTATTTCAGTGTAATGTACAATCCAGATTAATCATCATTTGGTTTCTATTTCTGCTTTTGTGAGACCTTTGAGTTTAATTCCTCTTGGCAATAATCTGTGTGATCCTCGCTTAGAGAAATAGGGAGAGTCCCCTGGGAGAAAGACCAGGGCTGCTGGTTAGTGTAATTTTGTTGTTGTTCAATATAAATTTTATTAGCTAAATAGAATTTTTGATGGTGGAGGCACTGAATGAGAGTTGGTGATAGCAGCTCTCATGGAATTTAAAGCTGCCTCTTAGCTTCACATATTCAATTTCTACATCATTGTCTCTTGTGTCCCACTGTCTTGTCCTTGGCCCAGACCTTCTCTAAAAGGCTTCCACCTGGGAGGAGCAGATAGGTTGCAACTCTAGAGGTATCTTTGTCCCCAGATAATATTGCATATCCCCTCAATTTGTATTAAGCTCCTTGACTTTTCCAGGGGTCTTTAACTGAAATCTTGGATAAATGGTACTTGAACACTTAAAAAATGACCCCACTCTCTCAGGTGAATCTAAAAGTTTGTTAAAGACCAGGGGAAAAAAATCCTGGAAGGGAAGGTCACCAAAATATTAACAGTGATTATGTGAGGTGATGAGATTCCTAGTGATTTTTTTACTTCTTCTTTACACCTCTCTAGTTGTTTTCAGATTTTCTACAATGAACATGCATCTGCTTTATTTTTTTAAGATTTAATTTATTTATTCATGAGAAACAGGGAGAGACAGGCAGAGACATAGGCAGAAGGGGAAACAGGCTCCCTGTGGAAAGCCTGATACAGGACTTGATCCCAGGACCGCAGGATCATGACCTGAGCTAAAGACAGATGCTCAACCACTGAGCCACCCAGGTGTTCTGCATCTGCTTTTCAGTCAGAATAAAATGTAATTTTTTCATCTAAAAAGCAGGATGCAAAGGCTTACTGGTAATATTATCCTATGTAACAAGGGTGCTTAAAAAATTATTGGGGGAAAATAGGCCAAAATGTTTATGATGTCTGTTTCTAGGTAAAGGCATTATGCTTGGATTTTGTTTATATATATATATATATATATATATATATATATATATATATATATAAAGTAAAGTATTGGCTATATTCTCTCTCAGGAGCCTGTGCAGGATTTTTATCCTTAAATAATAAACATTTTTATAGTATTGAAGTTTGATGAGGAATGTGTGTGGCAGGGAAGAGATTTATTAAACTCCAAAATGTGTTGTTATTATTCCCATAATAATGACATATCCTCCTAATTCCTGGAATAGTTGAAGTTTCTCCAAAATATCTAATTTATACTTGGGGAATAATGTATTCATCTTTTGGGATCTGATGCAAATATGCTCTTAATTCCTCCCAAACTGACCAAAGTCGTTTTGCTCACAAAGTACATAATGAACCTCTACTTCACACCAGATATGGTGAAGGACACTTTGAAGGACATCCTCAACTTCAAGTGGTCTTCCTTCATTGGAATGCCCTGGTTATCTTCATTTTCCCTCTAGACTTGGGTCTCAAAAAATTAAAGGGGTCTGGACAGATACCAAAAGTCCTTCCATGCTCTTCCATTCTTTCTTTTCTTTCCTTCACTCCACAGCTAGAGCTATGTTTATGGCTTCCATTCCTATTAGCGTAAATGAGATTTCACATCCTAGACAACATGATGATCCTTTGACTTAGCAAGTTACCATCTACTTCATTTCAAAATGGTATCAAATGCAGTAGGTGGAGGTGAGAGGGCAAACTTGATGGAATTCATGTAAGAAAGGTCAGCATTACCTTCCTAATTCTGTGAGTCCTTTGTTCATCCTTGAAATTAGGACTGAATCTTATCTAGCAGTTGTGGCTTAGAAAAAAAGTCCTTTGGCCAGCTGCATCTAATTTGAGACCTCGTCTCATTAAATACAGTAAGGTCTGGCAAATATATGAATTAATCTATTAGGCTAGATCTTTTTTTAAAACATATAAAGAAAAAATAAAACATATAAAGAGTTCTGATTTTATGTCTTAGTTTAAAACTGGAATTCTTTGCTTTAAATGAATACTTTAAACAAAAAAAGGGGGGAGATATTTTTTTCTATGAGGAGGAAACAGTGACTATAAAGTACAGATGTAAATCAAAGCACCATACCAGCATCAAAAAAAGAAATCTGTTTTTGGAGCTAAACATTCCTTCTTTGACACAATACAGTAAATGCAATATGGTGACACAAACCATTTAAGTAAATACCAGCTCTAATAATAGCTGTGTATCAATTGGAAAGTATTTTTATCATGTGTGTGCTAGCTCCCCAGCCGTAGCCTTTATCAAGCTGAGCAAAACGTGTGATCACTCTGGCCCCCTTTCAGAGAAAGAAATGATTGATTGTTTGATCCGTGGAAGCATCGATGCTACTTAATGGGTCCTTAGCAGGAAGAATAATGGAGGAAAAAACGCTGTGTGTCATTTGATAGCCTCCATGGCTAAGGAGAAAGGTTTGGAAGGGAAACGAGTGGAACAAGAAAAGAGATTTAATTCCCCAATTAATCTCACTCTGCTTTTGACATAATTCTGGATGGCATAGAATATTAAAAATCAGCATGCCCAATATTCACATTCTTCTCCTCCATCCTGTCTCCTATCCATCTCTGTCAGATTTTCCCTATAGAATGGGGACAGGATTCCTCAAGGACTTGTGAGAGAGAGAAGAGAATGAGTCCTCCCTACATTTTATATTCTTTGATTCAGTTTTCACCTGAAGTTATCTCTATGTGGTTCTATGAGATTAAAGGTGTTCCTCACAATGGTTTTAAATATGCCCACACTCTCTGACATTCCCTTTAAAAAGTGGAGCTTAATTCCCATCCCCTTGAGTGTAGGTTGGATTTAGTAACTTGATTCTAACAAATAAAATACGGCGGAAGTTACAGCATGAGACTTCTGAACTAAATCATGAAAGTCAGAGTTGTCTCCCCACCACTATGTTGGGAGGCAACCGTCATGTTGGGGTCCAGCAGCCATGTTGGGAGGACACTCAAAGTGGTCCCGTGGAAAAGGGGCTTGATAAGGGGCCTCTATCAAGAGCCTCTGCAGGAAACTGAGACCTACGGCCAGTAGCCACATGGGGAAACCATCTTGGAAGCCAGCTTGCCCACCTCAATCAACCCTTCAGATGACTGCAGTCTAGCATCTTCAGGAGACACTCAAGTAGAAGCACTGAGCTCAGCCATTTCCTCTCCCAAAGAAGCTGTATGATATCGTAAATATTTGTTGATCTTACTGCTGAGATAACTTAGTTGATAACATAGCAGTTAGTTCTTCACCTTTCCTCTTGAGGGCTGAGTAAGAACACATTCCTCATAAGGATGGTGATGACAAATTTAAATCTTGAGCTTGTGTGTTTATTTACTGTGAAGATTTGTGTACCTTTATATCCCTATATTTGAGGTGGATGTAGGTTCCCTAGCTGCTTTTGGACAGACTTCATCATTTTTATGTCATTCAGCCATCTAGGTGACACTTATGGTTTTGTAGATGCTGGATATCATCTCAATCATCTCATTTTACAGATACATCAAAAGTGACCTGGTTGCGCCCCAGATGATGGTTGTTGGCAGAGATGCCAGTGTCTGATTAGGATGAGTGACTTCAACCATTTAGATGTGGTGAATTTTAACAAATGGAATAGTAGCAGGGACCAGGGTTCTCCTTAGGAAGATAACTGTCTCTGAAAAAATACCTTGATGAGTTTCCAGGAGAAAAGATAAAGCTTTAAGGGCATAGATTTGTCAGGAGTAACAACAGCATTTAGTTATTAGGAAGAATTCCATGTAACAATAGAAGCGGTGGTGGGAAGAAGTGAAAGACCAGGAGACTAGGAGGGATGCTACAACTAATTCAAGCCATAGAAATAGCTGTGGCTCTTTTAGAAACAGGATTTTTCTAGTGGTAGATTTTTAGTGGTTTGAATTTCAGCAATAGAAATCCCTACATACGTCTTCTAGGCTTTTAGTAAATGCTCTGGTTGTGTGAGAGGTTCATTTAAAGGGAATTAAGAAAAGACTGAGAAGGAGTGGGAATGGAGATAGTAGAAGATTAATTCTGAACTGGAAGTTCAGGACCATGGTAATTCATTGACACCTAAGCCCCCCAAGGAATTTAGAGAAATCTTGGAGATAACAGTGAACATCTCAGAATCTGTGAAAAGCATGTGTGGTTCAAACAAGGTAACCCAGCTGACCTCCATATTAGGAGCATAGCTCATCTCAGACTTTCAGATGATTATAAATCCTAACTATGGAATTTTGCACATAGTCACACGTTTTCTTTTGTTTCTATGCTCAGAGACCTCTCTCTTCAGAGTGTGATGTTACCTAGACCTTATTTTTTTCATGACTTCCTCTACAACATACACATAGTGATTATCATCTAATAGCATGATTTTATCCTTTGTGTGTCCAGTGTGTGTTTCTTAGCTTGCTCTAAAGTGTTACATATGGGGTGCTGAGTAATGCAGTTGATTGAACCTCCGACCCTTGGTTTAGCCTCAGGTTGTGATCTCAGGGTTGTGAGATCAAACCTCACATCAGACATACGCTTAGCACAGAGTCTGCTTGGAATTCTCTCTCTCTCCCTCTGCCCCTCCTCCTTGTGCATGTTCTCTCTCTAAAATAAACAAATATTTAAAAATATGTATTTATAAAACATATTTTTAAAAAGTGTTACATACAAAAGTCTATGTGACAATTGTGTGAGGTAGACTCCTTTACTATCATCGTTTTATAAATAAAGAAACTGAGACTTGGTAAAGTTACATACATGTTCCAAGACATACAGCTAATAGATGAGATCAAGACTCAAATTTTACCTTGTTTAGCTGAACGGCTTCAATTGTTGAGTTAGGTGCTGAGCTATCTTTCTACTGAAAAGGGGTGAAATTTTGCAAAAGATCCCAAAGAGGACAAGAAGGCCTGAGAACAAAACAATGGATTGAGGGTCAAATAGAAAATAAAAGGCAGCCAAAATGATTAAAACAATGTATTATGTAAATACTTGAACAGGAGAGATAATTGACATGGCAGGTCATCTAGAAAGGCTTTGAGGAGCTAGGTTTGGGATGAGTACTGAAAAATAGAACCAAGGGAGGTATAAAATATTCTAGGCAGGGACACGTCAGGCTGGTTACAGCCAGAGAGGTGAGAATGTTCTCGCATATTTACAGAGCAAAATGGCCTTTCTAGGGTGAAAGACAGTGACTGGTGTATGGGAAGAGCAAGCTGGATGAAAGTGGAGAGAAGAGGGGGCATTATGAGAGATCGCAGCTGCCAAGTGAAGAGCAGGGAGGAGTGTGAGGCTCTGGAGCTGGGCTGTGCCGGCTCAGAGCTGGGGTCCCTTTGCTCTTGAGATACTTTAATACCCTACCAAATACTTCTGTTTCTTTTTACAAGAAGGTTCATTTCTTACTCTTTCCAACATCTGCCCCCATTCATAACAGGGTACCTGATGCACAGAGGCACTTATTCATAGACGAATGAATAAATGAATGATCAAAATATGAAGAAAGACAAAGGGTGGTAGCACAGAGTAATGGTAGAGTCAGATACACCTGACTGCCCACTTCCTTTCCACTTAGTGTCTCGGTAACTTTGGACAGATTTCTTCCTAAGCCTCAGTTTCCTTGTCCGCAAAATACGATGAATGGCAGTAACAACCCCATTGGGTTATTGTGAAATAATGTGTGTAAAACATTCACTGTGGTGCTTTCCATAAAATAAGCTTTCACTACAGTATGTTAATGTTGTAAATCAACCTGAGTGAGTCTGGAACAAGAGAATATAAACTCTAGAAATTAGGAAAAACCTTAGGAAGAATTGTAAACCTTTCTCAGGAACCAAGAGAGGGGCTCATATTGCATTTTGGATAGGTCTCAAGGGGACATGTTGACCTCAGCTGGCCTCTCAATTTTAGTTGGAAAAATGCCAGGGAATGTGATTGTGAAGGGCCTTGAATGTCCTGCCAAAGGATGTTGTTGAGTAAAGTAACAAGACTGTATATCTCTTTCAGAACGATCTATCTGGTGGCCATGTGAGTGATGGCTTAGGGAACAGCAGGAGTAGGGAAGTTCCTTGAGAGGCTACTGCAATGGTCCTGGTAAAGTTAATGAGGACTTGCATTAATGCTGTGACTTTGAGAACATAGAGAAGTCTGATTTAAGGGGCCATGAGAAGAAACTGCCCCAGATTTAGAGACCAGATAAATGTTGGGGCAAGTAAGGAAAGAAGGCAAGAATCACTGAGGTTTATTCGAGCATCTGGGTGGCAGGCAATGCTGGGGACAGGAGTGAGGGCAGAGGCAGGAATAACTGAGGATTTTAGTTTAAGCAACCAGGTAATTGATTAACAAAGAGAAATTAGGAGTGGATGAATTTTATTTATCTCTTTATAACCTCTCCTTTCGGGAACACTTGTCCAGACAATGAAGGCTGGCCCTGACTTAATTTCCAATGGACTTTATCCAAAAAAAAAAAAAAAAAAAAGGAAAGAAAGAAAAAGAAAACAGTCCTTAAGACAGTCCTCTTATTCACTTTTGACCTGGCACCTCTCTCCACCCTGTATTTCACCATATGAGGGAGATCTTTGCCTCAGGGAGGTCTATAGTTACGATGAAAATCTCTGTGTAACAGAAAATCTTCCTCCTTTCAACTCATGACCTCATGAGAAGCAAGATTAAAAAAAAAAAAAGTCAATACTAGAATGACATTCCTACCCAGCAAGAGAATCCATGATTGGATTTGGCTTGTGTGTCCATGCATACACGTGTGTGTATATCACCCCTGAAATACACACATAGAGAAATACGCAGACACAGAACACACAACGCTTCAGAAAACTCCCTTTGAATCGGTCTGGGTATCGCCATGGTAACATGAACAAAAGCCATCCTCCTACCCACCGAGGGGAAAACCTGCAGTTCTGTGATAGGCACCTCCGAGGAGGACTCCAGCCGCTGCAGGGACCTGTTCAGCCCATGATGCTCCAACAACCTCACGGGCTGTGTTTATCTAGACTCTTCCTAATCTTCCTCCTATCTGCTCTTTCAACCGGCCTTCCTCTGGGACCATGGCACTCCTCCCTGCTATGTTGCTTGCTTCCAAGGAAAAATGCTTCTCTGAGGTTCTTTTGGCCACTGTAAATGGGCCCTTTCCTCACTTAGAGGAGTGTGGTGCAGAAATAAAATGATTCTGCTGTGCCTTAAAGTTATTTGAAATTATATATCATTTAAAAGTAATCTTTAAAAAGAGGCTTCAAAATGCCAGCAGCATCCATTTCTTGGGTTACTTATGCACGCACTCATGAAAATGACGTGTCTCTGACCTACAGACTTGAAATACCAAGTCAGAGGTCTGCTACCTGTCGGTGAGGCTTAGGAATGCCTACTCAATCCCTGCAAAAGAAAATCAATCTGGCCTTTATTATTTTTCTTAGGAGAATCAGAAATAGCATTCATTAGAGGAATCCACTTCCCTCCAACTCCCAGGGGATTTCAAGTTTTCCAATTGTACTTAAATATTGTATCTCTGGTAATAATTGTCCTAAGGGAGAGGTTCTTTCTTCGAAATAACATTCAAATAATAATCTTTGAAGGCTTCTATCTGCTAAAACTGATATGAAAATTGCTTTTTACTTAAGAATTTGTCTTTAAGTACCAAACCGTTGTTTATGCTGCTGTTCCGTGTTGTTCAAACCTTTAAAAAGTCAATGATTTTCTTCTGAGGTTTAGTTGAAACAGAACTTGAAAAATTTAACAGTTTATTTTAAAAAAGTCAACAGTTTAATAATTTTAGAATGTTTTATGGTAAAGATATGTTTCTGTGTATTCACACAAATGTGCACATATATACTTGTATGTACATGTGCATATGTACATATGCACATTATATGGCATAGAGGTGAAGAGGATGGGTTCTGGAATCAAACTGTCATGGTGTGATTTTTCTCTCTTGTGTAGCTTTGTATAAGTCATTTCTGCCTCTCAGTTTCATCTGTAAAATAGAAACAAAACTAGTAACCACTTCCTAGAACTGTGTGATGCTTAATGAGTTAATAAATATTTGTGCTTAAAACAGAGCCTGCCACATAGTAAGTGATCAGTAATATTAGATAGTTTTAGTAAAAGTAGTCTAAAATGGCTGATCGTTTAAAAAATTGAGTTACCTACAAAGAAAAAAACTTTTAAGTGTGTTTTACGTAATATACCCATTTGTAAAGGTAATGGCTTTTTGCTATTATTTGCTCCAACTGGAGAGCATGAGTAAATGTTGTCCTTCTCCTGTCATATTCTCTGCTTTCATGACACCATAAGGAGAATCTGGATCCAAGGCTCTCTTTTGCAGAATTTGCCATTCCGGTGGCAATCCTCCTTTAAAGACTTCAACCTGTAGAAATGCAAATGACATCGATGCAGAGGAACTTGGTGCAGGGTGGTGACTTGTCATTATTAGTGATGGTCCTGGGGGCACTGTTTGTTTTGAAAATTCTTTTCATTGTTGGAGAAAGAAAGAAGAAAGAAAGAAAGAAAGAAAGAAAGAAAGAAAGAAAGAAAGAAAGAAAGAAAGAAAGAAAGAAAGAAAGAAAGAAAGAAAGAAAGAAAGAAAGAAGAAAAGAAAAGAAAAGAAAGAAAAAAGAAGGAAAAGAAAAGAAAAGAAAAAAGAGAATGAAAGAAAGTTTCTACAGTCGACACCTATATTCAAGCAAGGTTGGAATCTCAGAAAAGGTTATAAAATGAAGATGATTTATAGATCTGCTTATTTTGAAATCCAGAGTCAGGGTGACTGGGTGATGGGCACTGAGGGGGGCACTTGGCGGGATGAGCACTGGGTGTTATGCTATACGTTGGCAAATTGAACTCCAATAAAAAAAAAGAGAGAAATCCAGAGTCAGTGGTGGTGGATGATGATGGCAGTTATGGTGGGGAGTCTTTCTTCAGCTTATTAGTATCTTGGAAGTTAGACACATACCTTCCATCTTCATAAAAGCTGGACTCAGGAAAGGCTAATGACTGAAATAAGAGAGAATGAGGAATGTTGGGCCCTCTACCCTGAGCTCTCCCTCTGAGCCAGGCACTGTACTCTGCTCACTGGGGACCATTCCTTCCCCACGACATCACCCAGGGAGGGCTCAACTGGGCATTACCACAGCCCTTACCACAGTTCCGTCCACACTTCTACTTTTGGGTCTTCAGATGGCTCTGCAATAACACTTTCTCTAACCATGTATAGAGTGCTCTTCCAACTCATTTTTAATAGACTTTATTTTTAGAAAGCTTTTTTCTGACAGATAAATTGGATAGTACAGAGAGTTCTGATATATCAGGTGCCAAGTTTCCCAGTTACTAATGTCTTAATTAAAATGGTACATTTGTTACAGTTAATGAATCAATATTGGTACATTATAATTAGCTGAAGTCCATATTTCCAATTGTCTGTTTTTACTAATGTCTCTCTCTCTCTCTTTTTTTCAACCTACTGTCTCTATTTTTGCCTAGTTTTCCCTAGTGCCCCAGGACACCAGATGCCATTGAGTTGTCCTATCTGCTTAGGTTCCTCTTGGCCGTGATGGTTTCTCAGACTTGGTTTCCTGTGACCCTTACAGTTAGAAGAGAACTGGTCAGATATTCTGTAAGATGGTCCACTATTGGAATTCTTTTGATGTTTTTCTCATGGTAAGCCAGCCAGGAGGCTGCCTGGCTGGCTTAGTGGTTGAGTGTCTGCCTTTGGCTTGGGTCATGATCCTGGGGTCCTGAGATCGAGCTCTGTTTTGGGATCCCTGCATGGAGCCTGCTTCTCCCTCTGCCTATGTCTCTGCCTCTCTCTCTCTCTCTTCCTCTCTGTGTCTCTCATAAATAAATAAATTAAATTTAAAAATAAGAGGAAAAAGAATCAGTAATTAAGCATATTCCTTTTCTTGGTGAGGTGGGATCCCATCCAAGTGCCACATTAGGGTGCCTGGGTGGCTCAGTGGTTGAACATCTGTCTTTGGCTCAGGGCATGATCCTGGGGTCCTGGGACCGAGTCCCACATCAGGCCCCCCGCAGGCAGCCTGCTTCTCCCTCTGCCTATGTCTCTGCCTCTCTCTCTCTCTGTGTCTCTCATGAGTAAATAACATCTTAAAAAAAAAAAAAAAAAAGGCTGGAGTAGAGGTTATTGAGAGGAAGACCATGGAGGTAAAGTGTGTTTTCATCACCTCTTATCAAGGGTGGGAACTAGTAACATGATTTATGACCATTTGTGGGATCTTGGTCACTTGGCTGAGACAGTTGTCCAGTTTCTCCACTATAAGGCCACCCCCCTAACTTCTTCATACGGCGCTCTCCAGAGGGAACCCACTATGTACAGTCCACATTTAAGGAGTGGGAGTCATGCTCTCCCTCCTTGAGGGCAGAGTATCCACATACATTATTTGGAATCCTTCATGGGAGACTTGTAAAGTCATTTTTCAAGTGAGACTGTGCAAGAAAATTGGTCAAAGAGAAAATTATGCTCAACAGATGTGTAGCAATGAAGAGGAAGTATTGAAAATAACAAAGAAAGAAGTCTGAGGAAACATTTTTTGTCTACTTAGAAAAATTACCTGGATAGCCAGACAAGGGCTCAGAAATACGTCCAAAAATGTTCATTGCATATAATCCCTAGAAACAGAAAGCAAGGAGAGTATCCAAATTATTGTGACTTACATTCATGTAAGTCAAAAACCATTTTTATATATGTATATGTATAAATTATTGGCACAGAGACAACTATCTGCTGGTAAATGAATTATATACAATATGAGTACACTTGTGTAAATACACACACTTATATGCTTAAATAAGAACACACGTATATAAAAATACAATATAAGTATATGCACAAATGTGTGTGCAAGTATGTGTGTGTAAACTTAATGCTTGCAAGGTTAGTTTATACAAAAAAAAAAAAAGGTCATTATCTCCAGCTGGCAGGCTTATACGTCAGTTAGAATATTCCTTTTAATACGTATACCTACCTTCTTTTTTCTTCAATAACTTTTTATTCATCTAATAAACCTAAATATTAACAGAAACTTGCTTAAAGCA
Source organism: Vulpes lagopus (assembly GCF_018345385.1). Classification (NCBI taxonomy): domain Eukaryota; kingdom Metazoa; phylum Chordata; class Mammalia; order Carnivora; family Canidae; genus Vulpes; species Vulpes lagopus. Next base: position 31,047,213 of record NC_054830.1, on the reverse strand, counting down.
AAGCCTTTACTGACACATGGTGTCAATAATCTAAATCGTTAAAAACCCACTATGTAAAGTCAGCCTCTGAAATGCCTCTACTAGGACTCATGACAAGTAAGTAGTGAGTTACTACTAGTAACTAGTAGTTTCTACTTCTCTAACACCAGCTAATCCTGACCAGGTAGCTCTCCATCCATCCTGGGACGCTAGACGCCGAGACCCACAGAATAAAGGGCTGTGTCACCCCAGCCGTCCCCCATCTCCTCTGCTGCCCCAGTGCCTTCCTTCCACCCCTCACAACCTCACAGGATCCTCCAGTCCTCTCCTCTGATTTTTCACCTCCCAGTCATACTCCAATATGCCCACTGTAACTTTCTCTGTGAACTCATACCATCACCTCCCCCTCCAGCTACAGGTCCTCCACGATACACCAGACTCCTTACATCATCACACAAGACCCTTCATCATCGTGCATCGAGACCTCTTCAAAGTCAACCTAACCCCTCACTTGAATCAAAAAGTGTCACTCCAGCCAAGGTGTCTACGTGGCATGTGTCATCTTCTTAAAGTGTCTTTTTTCCTGCCTTCCTGCACCTCCCCTCCACGCCATCACCTCGGTTCCCCACTTTCTGACCCCTCTCTTCCCTTTCCCCCCATAAATACACACACACACACATATACGCACACACACTTTCCCAGCTACGTCAAAGCTTGTTCCTACTTTCCCTTATCTTCCTATTGTCTATCAACTGGGTCTTACTGGAAGCTATCTTGGACCATTACATTTTCATCATTTTCCCCAGGAGCTGGCAGATTCATCTTTCAATTACTCCTGGTGCCTCGGGTAATGGAATGAATGCATGTGGCCCTCACTAAATATTTGTTGATGCTTGTGACTATGTGACAGTCACAGAGAGAAAGAAGTAAAGGTGTAACAAGTGGGGTTTTTTTTAATAATTTTATTTATTCATGAGAGACACAGAGAGAGAGAGAGAGAGAGGCAGAGACACAGGCAGAGGGAGAAGCAGGGTCCAGGCAGGGAGCCCCACGTGGGACTCCATCCTGGGTCTCCAGGATCACGCTCTTGGCTAAAGGGGCACTAAACCGCTGAGCCACCCGGGCTGCCCTAACAAGTTGGTTTGAGGTAAGAATCAGTATCATATAAACAGAGCATTAAAAATAGCCACTGGAGCCAGACTGTCTCTGAGCTCCTTTGCCCACAAGCTGAGTCATCTCACACTTCTTCCTCACCCTCTCTGAGTCTGTTTGCTCCTGTGTAAAGTAGGAATGATGTGTGTAGAGTTGGTTGAGGATGAAATGAGTTGAGCCCTGTGAAGCGCTCATGGTTTGCAAGTCGTTAGACAAGGTTGGCTGTAATCGTAATTACCTGCTTGGTGAACTCGGCCTTCAGAATCATATAGACTATGAGCACAAAGTTTATCTCACAGACCACTGCTGCACCAACACAATTTAGAAGCACACATGCTCTTGAGGATACAGAATGATATCTTGCAGCTGTTTTAAATGTACCCACATTCTGTTTTCATCAGGAATGATAGTGACAGACATAGAGACAATGGTCTTTGAAAGAAGACTTTATTGCTCACTGTTCTCAAGAGAAGGGGGACACACCACATCACGTAGGGCCATATGGAGAGGCACCAGAGTTGCTCAGGAGGCAAAAGGAGTGAAGAAGAAGCATGGATGAAGGCCTTTATTAATATAGCAGTGGGCAGCTGGCAGATGGGCATATCCCTTATTGGGCAAGAAGTGAAGCAGAGTTGGGGTTTGTGGTTGGATGATTTGTAGCATGAATCCCATGTGCTAGCAGAAACCCAGGGCCAGTACTGTTGTCGACAATTTTGGCTGCTAAGTTGGCCCCTGACTTCACAATGCCAAGTCATCAATTACAGGATATCTAGAGCAATTATGACAGAAGTGTGAGCCACTGCCTCACTGTGATTGCTCTTCATCTGGTCTTCAGTGACTCTGATCCTTTTCACCAAAGTTTGGATCTCTTGCTATCTTCTAGACATGACCCCACTGGACCGTGGGTTTTATTTAGATCTCCTGTTCTTTGGCCCATTTTGGTTTCTCTCTCTCTCCTACTCTGACTCTGCTTCCGTTATACCTAGAGATTTTCTCCATTTTTCCCCCTTTCTCATACATAGGAGAGCTGCTTCTTTCCACAGACAAGCATAGAAACTTGGCAAATAGAGGGAAGCTCAGTCTGCGTTGCCATGTCAACCGAAAGCAGAGCTGACTTTTCAGCATCACACACTAATCGTTCCGGTTTATGGACTGGCAGGGCCCTAGAAGACCATTTTCACCCACTGGAAAGTCTCCTGTCAGTTATAAACGGGCTCCAAGGCTAGCCCATCCTGGCTGCGGGTGAGCTGCTGGTGGGACCTTGGTGAAATATCTCACTGCCAAGACAGGACCCAAACCATGGCCCAACACCCACCTTCTTTTCTCCCTTTTCCTTTTTTTTTTTTTTAAGATTTTATTTATTTATGAGAGACACACACACACACACACAGGGGAGGGGGGTGGGAAGAGACACAGGCAGAGGGAGAAGCAGGCTCCATGTAGGGAGCCTGACGTGGGACTCGATCCTGGGTCTCTGGGATAACCCCCTGAGCTGAAGGCAGACGCCCAACCACTGAGCCACCCAGGCGTCCCCTTTTCTCCCTTTTCCAAAGAGGAGCCTCACTTAATATCCACAGCAGCCCCTGGCTGCATAATTACAGGAAATCCTGGCTCCCCTCAGCTAAAAAGACAGAATTCTTGAGGAAGAATTTCAGGCTCTTTTACTATTTCCCTTTGCCTTGTAGTCTGGCTCTGCGCCCTCATTTTGCTTTCTTTTCTCTGTGGTGGTGCTGTGCCCCCCCCACCCCTACCCCTCACCCCTGCCACCCTCCGCTTAGAGAAACGTGAGACTCTTGATATGCAGCCTTCCACTGTAAATTAGCTGAAATTCTTTCTCTTTAGGGAGAAAAGTATATATATTTTACTCCATAGCTCTTGCTTTCTTCTTTTATTTTTTGGCTTTTTTTTTCCTTTGAGATAGGAAAAATGTATTGGTAGCTAGCAATCTCTCTAGTTTTGATTCTGCTCCCTTTTATGGGGCGGGAGGAGGCTCTCACCTGATTATATCCTTTAATGATGGCAGCAAAAGAAAGGAGGAGATTCATTCAGAGTTCTAGAAGGACCTCTTGGTTTAGGTATATATTTATGAGCAGAAGAACAGATTCAACAGGAGCCCGGGGATTTACAGCACAGTGACTGTCTTTCTCTGACAATTGTACTTTCTACAATTGGGCATCCTGTTACCTCCCTTGGAGTGTCACATTGCAGGTTTCAGCAAACGGGACAGAGCAGATCCGTGTTGGGTGCATGCGGAGGGGAGCCTGCCCGTGACCCACCGAAACCATCCGAGTTCCGGTGGTAGAACTGATTCCAGCATAGGTTCCAGACAGAAATGCAGCTGCATCTTTGCTTCGTTTGACTGAAGCAAATGCAATCAGTTTTCATCTTCTCTGACATTTATTATTTTGGGGAGGGGGTGTCAGGGGAAGGGACATTAGCCACAAATATGACAAGGCTAAAGGACAATGAGTCTGGTCTGAAGCATTGCATTCTAGACGGTTGACATCCTAAGTTCATCAATCAATATTATTGACTTGGCCGTGCTTCAAGATGGAGTAATTTCTATAATGCGATTTAGCCTGTGCCACAAAATGGTGTGTTGGGGAGAAAATGTCTGAAGCCAGTCAGTCGTCTGTGAGATACATTTTGGGAAACATTCTTAATCTTAAAAATAGAACTTGAAGTGTTTGCAGCCAGGAAGATGCTTAATTAGATTCACATAGGAGCCACCAGCTGTTCATAAGACAAACAGAAATATCTGAAGTCTCTTCCGGTTCTCTGGAGACAGGCAGAATGGCTCCCCTTTTCCGAGCCAAATCTGAGAGACCCTTCAGTGAAAAGCTCTCCAGGCCTGAGTGGCCAAGCTCGGCACACACAGCTCACGTTTTCCTCTTCCTCTGGCCTCTTGCTCTGCTCTCAAAACCTGAGGAGCTTTTAGTTATCCTGGTAAAATGTCCACAAAGTGACACTCCCGTGGAACGGGCCACACTGCGCCATGTGTGCCCGGCCCTATGCCCACTGCTTCCTCCCTCAGCTTCTCTCTCACTCCGTGAAATCCTGTCTTCACCAGACTGACTTCTGGATTTTGGTGATGCAGTTGAGGAAGAGTATGGGGGAGGCAGGAAGAGGACCCATGTGAAGGAAGCTGGGAGGCAGGAGGGGAGGCGGAGAGACTTTTCCAGAAACATAAAGTTGATCTGTATAACCAAGATTTGGGAGAGAACAAGAGAGTAGGGAGGGAAAGTCATGAGGCTCTGTATTTTGGTAAGTCATGGCTCTTGAATCGGGGAGGGAAAAGGAGACTGTGAGAAGTATGGTTAGGAGTTTAGAACCTATGGCGAAGATTTGGAAACGGGGGTGCCTGAGTGGTTCAGGGTGTTGAGCATCTACTTTGGGTTCAGGTCATGATCCTGGGGTCCTGGGATTGAGCCTCACGTCAGGGATCCCTGCTCAATGGGGAGCCTGCTTCTCCCTCTCCCTCTGCTTTTTCCCCTGCTTATGCTCTCTCTCTCCCGCTCTCAGATAATTAAATAAAACCTATAAAAAGAGAAAGAAAAAAAAGACAGAGAAGGAAGGAAGGAAGGAAGGAAGGAAGGAAGGAAGGAAGGAAGGAAGAAGGAAGGAAGGAGGAAGGAAGGAAGGAAGGAAGGAAGGAAGGAAGGAAGGAAGGAAGGAAGGAAAGAAAGATTTGAGATGAGTTACCAGGCTCACAAGTTGACAGGAGAAAGGGACCTTAGAAGTGATGTAGCTTAGCCTTCCATTCAATGCGGGAAACTCTTTTAGGGCATTCCTGCAAATGAGCCATCCTACCCTCACTCAGAAACCTTTGGTGACAGGCACTGTGCTATTACTCTGGCAGTAGAGAAAAGTGGCCGGGAACACAGATGCTAGAGCCAGACTGCCTAGGCTCAAATCCAGGAGCCACCAGTTACCAGCTGTGGCACCTTATGTATTTTGTTCCCATAAATTAAAGATAGTAATAGTAGAGGGTAGTTATGGCGATTAATTTTACATGTATCTTTAATTCTTCCTAAAGGATATGTATCACTTAGAACACTGCTTGGCACGTATCAAGTATCCTACAACTACTTGCTATTATTATCACTATGGTAAGGTGGTTCCATGAATCAGGTTCCAAATCTAAGAAATTGGCTTCTCTTATTCCTGACTGTTGATCCCATTTCTCAGCTCTGAGATAACTCAAACCAAGGCTACTCTGCCTTCCACACGGGTACCACCAAACATCTGAAGATAACTATCCTATCGCTTTTTGTTCTTATGATACAGAGGAGAGCTTTTTGCAAATGCTATTCCTTCTGTCTAGAACACTGTTCCTGCCCATGTTCTTCATGTTTGAACGCAGATTCCTTCCTCAAGACCCCTTTGCACATCTGAGTAATTATACAATATTTTATCCACATTCTCTGTGTATAAAGATGAAAGGACATAGTGCGGATTCTCCTAGCTGTTGGTATGTGTTGCCATTGTAACATGTGCCTTGTGCATCTCAGTAACCAGCAGCTAGCACAAAATTCTTTTTTTTTTTAATTTTTTAATTTATTTATGATAGTCACAGAGAGAGAGAGAGAGGCAGAGACACAGGCAGAGGGAGAAGCAAGCTCCATGCACCAGGAGCCTGACGTGGGATTCGATCTCGGGTCTCCAGGATCGCGCCCTGGGCCAAAGGCAGGCGCCAAACCGCTGCGCCACCCAGGGATCCCACAAAATTCTTATTGAATGAATGAGGTGGAATATGAAAGATGAATGGGTGTACAGCAAGGGCCCTCTTCATTTGCCTTGGAGACTGGAGTCTTGGGAGTCAGGAGCCAGGTGAAATTGTCAAACGATTGTAGGAAGCAGGCATGCCCAGAATTCCTTAAGCTCATAATGTTGACCCTATTAATTCAATCAGAAAGGAAAGTTTTCCTTGGATTCTTGATTTTTTTGATTGGTTGGTGACAGGTTCAGACTCGATTTTCTTGTGCAGAATCCTGTTCATGGGAGAATTGAAAAACAATAAATAAAGAAGAAAGCAAGAATGAGTGGGTCTAGATAATGAAGAAACAAGGCAGGGAGTGAAGATACGGACACCAGAGGTAAGAGAGCCCCCAGGTCTAGAAGTGGGCAGAGGGTCCCTTGGAAGAGGAAAGAGACAAGACAGCATTCTGGTAGATGTCTCTGGCAGCAGTATCAGAGACTTTGAACCTGGAATACCGTCTAAAGAGGCTTTTAAAGGGAAACTTGCTTTACACTAAAAACATTTTATGCAGCGTTTTCTTGTAGGACTGCTGTTTCTTTAACTATGACGGAGCCCAGAGCCCCAGCTGTGTGGATCCCCTTATATTTAGGTTATGTTCTGCTTTGGCTGCTCAGTTGGGTCGACACTCAAATCCTTGGGTGCTTTTGTTCTGTAGGATGCTGATTGGTGTTTCACTATAGCACCTGGCAGCCTTGTAAGAGAGCAGCTGTGACATAGGGCAGCAAGTCTATGGTGATAAATGTGTGACATAACCAGGCATGGGTACAGTTCAAATAGCCCCGAGGCCTCCTAAGTCTCCCCTTTGTATTAATGTGGGTTGTTCCTCCTAGCTTCCCAAATGGAGCCAGTCCTCATCACCCTCTTTGCCTAGAGACTGGCCCAAACTGCACATTATTTGGAGGTTAAGACCAGGGCAACGATATTTGTTGTCTCTATCTTTTTTCCCTATAACCTACTGGTGGCAATGTTAACCAAGACAGAAATTTTATGTAAAATACCAGCATTCTTTTCCAGACCGGGCTACTGAATTCCACCAAAAGATATTGGAATTAAGTCTTTTGTTGCAACTTCTGCTTAAATTTGCAAAAGCCACCCATCAGAGGAAATATATACATGCTCTGGTTGCACAAAATGTAAAAGGACTAGCTATTCCTATCCAATTATGGCCACATGTTCATATTTTCAAGCTGCTGTTTTAATTGTGCAAAGAAGGGAAAATTGACATTCTCTAGTTGTTCAAAGGAAACGTGATGCATACACCCTTCCCATTAGAGGATTATATTCACTTTTAAGAAAAGCATCAACCAAAAATACAAAAGAAATGGCATTATGGTAATACATGGAAAAAGGATCTTTAAAAACAATTCCCTGTTGAACCATTTCTTAGAGAACGTCAGTTTCTGCTTGTGTTATACAAATCCAGTCATCTTGCCGGTTTCTTAGTTTGTTGCTCTTTTGGGGTTAAGCTTTTCCACCTTCATTACAGAACACTTAGCATAAATACCATAATTAGCAGCTTGGAATTGTGTATTTAGGTAATCTTCCCAGACAGCTCCATCAGAACTGGCCTCAGCTTTTCGGGAATATGTTTGAGTTCATTTATTATTTGACTGTTGGAACAATGCCAATTTGCTACCAAATCTTGACTTCATTTTACCATTAAAATTGACTTTAAACATTTGCAGAAAGCTTTTTCCGAAATTCTCTCTGTTTTTAAGAGATTAGATTGCTAGACACCAACACAGTAAAAGTGATTATCTCTAAAATGTAAAATTACAATTTTAATTTTCTTCTCTTGGATAATAGAGATAAGCCTAACGAAAAAAGTAAATGTTATTTTTAAATATATTTTTAAGTACATTATAAAAGGAGACTGTTTCCTTTGTGTTCCCAAACTTTCAGAAGAGGTAGAGGGCAGATTTCTCTGGCATAATTCACATGTGTTCTAGATTGTTTATAAAAAGAAAATTCAGCAAAAAGAGAGAAGGGGGGGTAAAAAAATTATGCATGGTGACATGCAAAACTGGTTGTATTATAAGTGTCTGTAAAGTTTGAAAGTGATTTAAGCTTGGTCGATGGCAATTACTCAACCAATTTAGGTCAAAAGCCACACTTAAAAAAAAAAAACACTGGCAATTCAAAGAAAAGTTTTTCCTGTTTTTTTTTTTTTTTTTGATGTATAGTTGACATGCAATGTTATATTAGTTTCAGGTGTGCCACATAGTGATTGGACAAATACATAACACGATGCTCATCGCAGTAAGTGTAGTTACCATGTCCCCAAACTTTTACAATATTGTTAACTCTATTCCCGAAACCGTACTCTCCATCCCTGTGACTTACTTATTTTTAACCAGAGGTTTGTCCAATTTTAATCTCCTTCACCAAACAGAAGCATTTTATCTTCATTAATTTCTATTCCATATAAATGTAAAATTAGCCCAAGCTTTTGGAAGAAAAAAAATAGAAGCATTCTCATTCTCTCCGTCTCTTGCTCAGAATGTGAGCACATCATAGATGAAAATAAAACAGGTAAGGTCAGAGTTTCAGCAGGTATCATCCTGGGAAATCCAGGGAAGGCTGAGAGTGGGTGGTGGGTGAAGAGATATTAAGAATAAAATCTCCTAAAAAAATAAATAAAAAATAAAAAAGAATAAAATCTCTTCTGGGTTGCTGGATTGCCGGTGGAACCGTGCCCACACTCTGCTTTGCTCTGGTGGAGAAGCTGAGCTCTCACGTGGCTCTGTGACATTCCATGACATGTGCCTCAAAGCTCTGAGACATGGCAGGGAAAATGTCACAGTGTAAGGGCAGTCTGACTCAGGGCAGCACAGCAGGGCTCTCCGAGGTACTGCTTGGGGACCGAGTGAGTCTCAGAACACAAACACCGAGCGCTATCGATCTAAGGACAAGATGCTCCTGAGGTCGGAAGATGCTCAGCAAGTACAGGGAATTACATGGCACACGCGGGCCAAGAAGGAAACTGGGGACAGGAGTCTATGTGCAGGCGACAGAAGCGATGACAGTGTGTTGACAGCAATATTTTGTGAACCACTGGCAGTTGTTAGTAAAGGACACTCCTCAGAACCACCAGAACAAGGACATACCTAAGTGAGGCCAACTAATAACCATATCCTAAGGTTTGAGTTTTTCTTGTGTTGTTTTTTTTTTCAGCTCAAAGGCAAATTGCTTCAGAGCAAGCGAAATGCTCTTTATAAGATTCATAATTGGAGGGCACTTTATCAACCTAATGATCAGGAGCATGCTGTTATTAGCAATGCCTGCATTAAAGACACTAAGCATATTTGCGTTCGGTTCAGAGTTAGAATAAAGTGAAAATAATCAGGATGCTCTTAGGATACGTATCTTAAGTTTTTTGCAGCCCTTGTGTCAATGGCTCTCTTGGAGTTCAGCCTCAGAGAAAGTGAGTGGAGAATAATCCCCCCAGTAGCCAGCGTGGACTCTGCCTCCCACTGCACAGAGCTGCGTGCGAGACCATCCTCCCCGCGCCCCGGGTCACCTGCAAAGGCCGCGCTCCCCGCAGACCCGGCACCAGCCCGGGCCAACCCAGAGCGCTCACGGGCAACATTGCATGGGGCCCAGCAAAGGAGAATCCAATCTTGTTCTATTCACAGTGAAGAATAAGTCTGCTTCTCACTGCACACCCACCTCCTCTCTCTGTTTTCCCTCATCATTTACATAGTTGAGATCAAAGTGGCATTTGGGGTCTGACTTACTGAGCTAATGGCCTCACTTTCTCTAATTCATTCCGAATACATATATGTAGCCTTATTTTCAAAAATAACTTAAAATAGCAACTTGGTGCCTATGTTAAGAGGTGTCATTTTTTTTATTTGAATAGATATGATGAGCATATGTTTAACACATGATAGGTACTGGGCATCTATGAGTGTGTGCTCTCCCCACTACACACACACACACACACACACACACACACACACACACACACACCTTGATTATACTGTCCTCAGGCAGAGAGACTGGAGGCAGGGAGGCCAGGAGGAAATCACCTGTACAGTTGTCCAGCAAACAGTAATAAGCAGTAGAGCATTGGGAGTCACATGTTATATTTCGGGATCTTGGCCCTCTTTCCTGGTTCGGGCACCAGAACCCCCAGATCCATTTAAGAGGGAATTAACAGGACGTGGTGACTGAGCAGATCTAGAAGAAAAGAGAAAAGGAGGAGCTGAGGACGGGCCTGATTTTTCTGGCTTAGGCAGCACAGTGGATGGAGAGATGGAGAGGCCATTACCAACAGCAAGGAAGTCAGGTCCTCGGGTCATCCTTGAGAGCATCAATCACTGTGCTGTGCTCAGAAGCCCCTGAGGGTTATTGAGCTGTGCCGGACTGTTTGCTCTGCTTTTTAATTTTCTTGCTTCTTCCTTAGCTGACAAACTGTCAGCTGTCACTTCTTGCTACTGGCAGTATGCCTGCTTCTAAGCATTTCTCTCCTTTACTTTCTAATTGGCTGCTTCTGGAAAACCCAAGAGGCAAGGTTGCTAGAAATGTATGTAAAGCAAGAGTCTATAGGGGCAAAGTAATGGTCCAAGGACTGGTGTATATTATAAAGCACTAGCCATATTTTTTTAAAGATTTTATTTATTTATTCATGAGAGAGAGGCAGAGGGAGAAGCAGGGTTCCCGTGGGGAGCCTGATGCAGGATTCGATCCCAGGGCCCCAGGATCATGACCTAAGCCAAAGGCAGACGCTCAGCCACTAAGCCACCCAGGCACCCGAGGACTGGTATATATTATAAAGCACCAGCCTTTGTGCCTGCTGTCTCGGCTGTGCCAACGACTCTAATTTTAAATGGATTAGGTCTTCACAGAGCTGGCATTCATATAGCTAAAGAGATATTAATTTCTATCCGTATAGCAACTCTGAGAATAAAACAGTTCCTCACATCATCTGGTGATAAATTTTTAAGGTAGGATTTTAAAGTTTCTGGGCTGCCACATAATAAATACTAGCTGACATTTATTGGGCACTTAGTATGTACCAGGCCCTGTTCTAAGCATTTTTCTTGAGTATCACGAGGAATAAGCATAGTAGCACTATGGATCGGGCAATGTTATTATTACTCATTTTATAGATAGGAAATCTGAAGCTCTAAGAGGTTAATTTTTCCAAGGCTACAAAGTCCATTAGCAGCAGAGCCAGAATTCAAATGCAAGCTGACTGACCTCAGCCCCCGTATTCTTAGCACTTTGCTGTGTTACTCCACAAAGCGGGCCCTGGGTGGAGGGCGGCGAACCCAAGTGTACTGTAGTCTCTCTGGTTAAATCAGTGAATGGGGCTTAGAGCAAACTTGCGAATTGTTTCAGTGAGTCTTTGGGGCATTAAGATTGTAGTTGATCCGTAGCACAACCCAGTCTTAACTCCCCTCCACCTTCCTCTAAATTCGCCACATACAAGCCTCAGCCACATCCGACCCGTGCGCAATGCCCCGACATGGCTAATAATGCAGAAAAGCAAAACAAGGATGAAGCAGTGTTCAGAAGTTAGGGGGGCAAAGTGAGTGCTGATTTAATAACAGAGTGTCCCCAGCTGGTTACTGAAGGCATGTGGATGTGCGTCGCCCTCCCTGATTTTCTCCCCGCCTGCACCAAGCAGCTTCTCACCGTGTGTGTCCATTCTGTTACAGGTTGAATTCTGTCTCCTGATAATCCGTATGTTGAAGTCCTAACCACCCCCCACATTACTTCAGAATACAACTGTATTTGATGATAGGCCTTTAAAGAGGTTATGAAGGTTAAAAAAAAAAAGGTCATATGATGGGTCCTAACACAAAAACTGGGGTCCTTATATGATCTGTTTAGGACATAGATACCTACAGAGGAAAGACTACGAGAAGACAAAAGAGAGCCATCTACAAGCCACTGAGAAAGGACTCAGAAGTTAAGCCTGCCAACGCGTTGATCTCAGACTTTCAGCCTCCAGAACACTGAGGGAGTCCATTTCTTTTTGTTTTTTCAGATTTTATTTATTTATTGATGAGGGACAGAGCGAGATGAAGGCAGAGGGAAAGGCAGGCTCCTCATGGAGTATGAAGCCCGATGCGGGGCTCAATCCCAGGACCCCGGCATCATGACCTGAGCTGAAGGCAGATGCTTAACCAGTTGAGCCACCGGGTGCCCGAGGGAGTCAATTTCTACTATCTAAGTCACCTCACATGGAGTACTTTGTTCCGACGCCCTAGGAAACCAACCCAGTGGCCACAGGTCTGTTTGCAGAGCCTAAAGTAGAGATTTCCTGAAAATAGCCATCTCCCTGTCATTTTCCCCCCAAAGCTTAAGTTTATTTAGGAATGAGCTTAGGAAGAAGGAAAGAAGTTGAATTTCTTGATGGAGTTGGAGGGGTGGAGGGTTAGAGGTCAGAGGTGAAGAAGGCTGAGGGGTGAAGAAGATTCACCCAGGCCAGCAGGGCACCTGGCTCAGGGAGCAGAAGGCCTCCTAGACACTGGGGCCCAGGTGTTTTCACTTGCCAGGGACAAGCATGGGACCAGCTGGACCAAATGGATTGTCCCCACCTTTTGAATATTGAGAAAAGTGATCTGAGGAAGAGCAGATGCTAGAATTAATTCAGCCCAACTTTCACTCCCTGAAGTAACTGGCCAGATGGCTGGAGTTCCTTGGCGCCCCTGTTATGAAACTCATTCTGCAGGGTCCACACTTCCCTCCAATAAGTTTCCTTTTTGCTTAAGTCCACCAGAGGCCACGTCTGTGGCTTACAACCACAGAGCCTTAGTCAATATAGTGACTGTGGAAGCAGACCCTGGAGGTTAAGCGGGAAACAGCACATATTGACCACCATCCTATTGGGAATGTCATCATTGCCTGCTGTTTATTGAGATTTTCAGCCACTCATTTCCTCATAGGGGGGTCAGTATGCTAAGTTGCAATGTAAAAATTTCCAGATGAGAGACCATTTGCCACTGAATCTAGAGTTGAAACCATGATTGTTCTGTGCAACCAAAAATGGGGATTATTTCAGAGCCATGTGGCAAAAGTAGTGGTTCTAATTCATTGACTTAATTTGTTCAGCAAATGCCTATTGAGTGCCTGTTTTGTGCTAGAACCGTCTAAGCAAAGCAGATACAGCAGCAGATAAACCCCCTGAAAAATCCCTGCACTTGTGGAGTTGAATTACAGTGTAATTTTGAATAAATAAGCTGAGAACTCAGAATTGCGTAATGGTATCTATCTGTCAAGGCAACAGAGGGGAGGAGTAGGGTCTTCCTTTTACTTATTTAATTTGGTATCAGTTTTATTGAGATACAATTTCTACACAACTCACCCACCCAAGTGCAATGCATTCCCTTTCAGTACAGTGCTAGGATTGTACAACCATCAATACAGTTGATTTTAGTACTTTTCATTACCCCAAACAAAACTCTGTAGTCCAGCTATCAACTTCTAATGTCCCTATCCTCGGCCACCCACCACCACCCTCCAGCCCCAAGCATCACTAATCTATTTTCTCTTGTTTTCTTCTGGAAGTTTTATAAACTTAGATTGTAATGTGCTGAGAGGTAGAGATCCAAGTTCACTTTTTTGCATATGTATATCCAATTGTTCTAGGATCATTCGTAGAAAAGTGACCATCCTTTGCATTGCCTTTGTCCCTTTGTCTTTTGTCAGTTGTCCATGGGGTGGCAGGGGCGGGGTAGTATTTAGGGCCTGTCTAGTCTGTTCCTTCAATTACTTGGTCTATCTTTACACACTAGTACCATGCTGTTTTGATTATTGTAGTTTTATGATACTGCAGTGTGTGTGTGTGTGTGTGTGTGTAGATTACATATATCATGACAATTCATCCCTAAATACTTTAGCATGAAAGTTCTTTTGTTTTGTTTTTAAAGATTTATTTCTTTATTTGAGAAAGAGAGAGAGCACATGCAGGAGCAGGGGCAGAGGGAGAGAAAGTGAGAAGCCTCAAGCAGACTCCACTGAGTGTGGAGCCCAACACGAGGTTCAATCCCAGGACACTGAGATCATGACCCAAGCCAAAATCAAGGGTCAGATGATGCTTAACTAACTGAGCCACCCAGGCACCCCTAACACAAAAGTTTTAAGGAGAGGGGTTTTGTCATACTTGTAACAGCAAAGAAAGTTAGTGGTAATACCCAAATATCATTTAATATATAATCAATATTCAAGTATCTCTAATGTCTCCCAAACATCTATAGCTTTTTGAAGAAATATGTGATAGATCTTTTATCAATATCTTCAGGGCAGCCCGGGTGGCTCAGCGGTTTAGCACCGCCTTCAGCCCAGGGTGTGATCCTGGAGACCTGGGATCAAGTCCCACTTCAGGCTCCCTGCATGGAGCCTGCTTCTCCCTCTGCCTGTGTCTCTGCCTCTCTCTCTCTCTCTGTGTCTCTCACTAATAAATAAAATCTTTAAAAAATATATCTTCAGCTACATTTTGATCATTCAAAAGTGTTAACTTTTTGCCTGGGTCAGTTTTTATAACTGATCATATTGCTAGGAATTTGTCCTTCCAAGTTTTGAAAATTGTTACTATAAAACTGACTATTCTCTTAATTTATTTTGACCACTTCTGTCTCTGTGGTTATTTCTCCTTCCTCCTTTCTAATCTGACCTGTTTCTGCTTATCATCTTCCTTTACCTCTCTCTTTCCATTTCTTAATCATGATCTTAAAAGGTTTTTTAAAATTTCATTAGCCTTTGCAAGAGGCAACTTTTGGGTTTATTTATCAGCTCTCCCATCTACTTTTTCTACCTTATTACTTTGAAGCTTTATCTTTATCTCTCTTTCTAGTTTCTTTGGGTTTGTTTTATTGTGCTTGCTAGGAAATGATAACTCCTTAGTGCCTCTTGGTCTTCTCTCTTTAGCCAGGAAGGCATTCAAGACCGTGAACTCTCAGGAGGAGTCTTACTGTCTCTAAAAGGTTTTGTATGCTCTGTACTCTGTTGCATTCTAGATAGCTATTTATTTTTCTTTATGACTTCTTTAATCCAACCTTGTCAACACCCCTTTTTCATTTCCTAATGGAAAAGATTTTCAGGCATTTTTAAGTTACTTATACCTGATTTTATTTGATTATGAGTTGGAAAATTGTGGCTTATAAAATCTGAATGTTGTTGAATTTTTATTTATTTTTCTTTTTTCTTTTATTTTACATTTTTAAGATTTAAATTCAATTTGCCAACATATACTATATAATACCCAGTGCTCATCCCATCAATTTCCCTCTTACTGCCTGTGACCCAGTTACCCCATCCCCCATCCACCTCCCCTTCTGCAACCCTTTGTTTATTTCCCAGAGTTAGGAGTGTCTCATGGTTTTGTCTCCCTCTCTAATTTTTCCCACTCAGTTCCCTTCCTTTCCCTTATAATCCCTTTCTCTATTTCTTATATTCCACCTATGAGCAAAATCATATGATGATTGTCTTTCTCCAACTGACTTATTTCACTCAGCATAATACCCACTAGTTCCATCCACTTCGAAGCAAATGGTGGGTGTTCATCCTTTCTGATGGCTGAGTAATATTCCATTGTATATATAGACCACATCTTCTTTATCCATTCATCTGTCAAAGGACATCGTGGCTCCTTCCACAGTTTGGCTCTTGTGGACATTGCTGCTATGAACATTGGGGTGCAGGTGTCCTGGCATTCACTGTATCAGTATCTTTGGGGTAAATACCTAGTAGTGCAATCGCTGGGTTGTAGGGTACCCTGTTTTTAACTTCTTGAGGAACCTCCACCCTGTTTCCCCGATACTTGCCTTCCCAGTCTTAATCAGTGGTGGAAGAATGGTCTCAGAACTATTTGTGTCAGTTGACCATTTAAGTTTAATAGTAAAAGACTGGTTAATGATAACAATGCATCGTAAAACCTTCAGAAGGAAAGGAGAATGTTTTGTGGACCTCTTGTTTTGTGTGTATGTGCGGCAGTTTTAAGTTATTAGGTTTTTTTAAAGATTTTTAAAATGTATTTATTCATGAGAGACACAGAGAGAGAGAGAGAGAGAGAGGCAGAGACACAGGCAGAGGGAGAAGCAGGCTCCATGCAGGGAGCCTGATGTGGGACTCGAGCCCGGGGCTCCAGGATCACATCCCACCCAGCCTGATGGCGGTGCTAAACTGCTAAGCCACCGGAGCTGCCCAAGTTAATAGTTCTTAAAATCAGTATTTTTTAATGGAAACAACTTGACCAAAGATCTGTCACAGAATTTTGAGACCCATTAAAACAAAAGTTTAATGAGAAAAAAAAAAATGCTGTTGAATTTTTAAAGTTTTAATTGTGGACTTATGCCACTTCTCTTGATACCTTTGAGGATATTCCTGGACCTTTAAAAAGAATGTATATTCCCTCAGAACACCTGGGTGGCTAAGTCAGTTAACTGTCCAGCTCTCCATTTCAGTTCAGGTCGTGATCTCAGGGTTGTGGGATCGAGCCCTACATCGGTCTCTGGGCTCAGTTTGAGATTTTCTTTCCCTCCCTCCCTCTGCATATGTGTGCATGTTCTCTTTCTCTAAAATAAATAAATATTTTTAAAAAATGTATATTCCCTCTTCAATGGATATAAGTTTCTGTAAGTACCAGTTTCCTTAAGTTTATTGATTGTATTTTTTAAATTCCTCGTGGTTCTTAATTTTACTGCTAGATATGCTAAGGGAGCAACCTAGAAGACTCTGATTGTAATAGTAATTTTATCAAGTTCTCCTTGAATTTGTAATCATTTATTACTTTATGCTTTTAGCTCCTAGAGTTTGGTGCATAGGTTGCTATGTCTGTTAGATTGGTTGCAAAATGGCGCTCAACATCCTATTGACTGGTTGTGACCTCTCCATTTATCTTCTTCCATCTTGGGATCTCTCTTCTGGCTCATCTGTGGTTGGTTTTGAGTCTTTATTATTGCCTTGGCAAGTGGTATCTGGGTATTATGGTTTCGGGCTATTTGCTTATCTGCAGATATCTTCCTTTCAACCTTACAGATAGGAGATATCTTGGCTGGGTAGAGGAATCTTGGGTCCTTCTCTCTTTGATGCGACCCTACTATATCAGTGTTGCAGATGAGAAGTCACAGGCCCTTCTGATGAGTTTTTCTTCATGTGCATGTTGGAGGAGGAGGTGTAATCTGAGAGGATGAGGAAAAAATATCAACCAGAATTGTTACCATGCACAATTCCAGAAGGCATCAGCCATGTTAGCTGTCCTCACAAGAACCACACAGGGCCAGGGGTCAAATTCTTCCCAGCATTTGTCATTCTCTTGTGCTCACCCAGCTCTTGGGGGAAAAATACTCCCACAGGTTTCTCCACTAGAGCTTCCACAGAGCTGAAGGCTCACCTCAACCCCATTACCCTGACTTCAGCAGAAGGACCCCAGAAGATGCAGAGAGATGGAGGTGCACATGAAGACGCAAATAGTTGCTAACTTGCAGCCTTGTTCCCAGAACCCTCCTCATCTTTCTTGGCACAAAGCTTTTGTATCGAGGCTTGCTTGAGATGTTTCGTGCACTCTGCATAATGAGAGATCTTTCAGAGATGACAAATCTCCTGGACAGTAATTGTAGCATCCTTTTAAACAGATAAGGTGCTAAATTATTTTCCCCCAAAATAAAGCTGAATGCGTGGAACCAATGTTCGCTATTTTAAAAAAAAAAGGAATGCTGAAAATTTCAGACATTTGGCTTGTACATGGTCTAGGAAATCTCCCAGCCAACTTGCTTTTGAAAAGGGATAGATAAGATTCCTCCGTGCATGGCGTGGCAGTCCAGAGCCTCGGTGACCCCTCTTGGAGAAAATATGCCACAAAAGACCATCTGATTGGAAAGCAGAGTCCGTGAAATAAACTTGGTTGACTACTTCTGTATCCTTTCAGAAGGCCTGTGCTCACCAAGAAGAAACAAAAGACTGTTCCTATAGGCTGGCGACAGAAAAGCAATAAAGACCACTAGAGACATTCTGAAAGTTTTGTTTTAATCTTCCACGGATCAGAGGGAGGAAGGGAGAAAGCAGGAAACCTTGCATGGTTCAAGAATTAGTGGGTTGCATGGAGAGTCCCCGTTTTCTGCCTTATATAAGGGTGAACAATAACAGGAGGAGGGAGGTTCAGAGAGAAGCAGCGATTGGTCTCTTGGACTAGAATAGAGCATATTCTTGAATTTTTTATTATAAAATATATATAACATAAAATTTGACATTTTGATCATTTTTAAGTGTTCAATTCAGTGGCATGAATTATATCCACAGTGTCGTGCAAGCTTCATGCTATTTCCAAAATGTTTTCCTCTCCCCAAACTGTCACTTTGTGATGATTAAGCACGGACTCCCCACTTCTCCCTCCCTCCACCCCCCTACCCCGTAACCTCTATTCTCTCTGTCTTTATGAATTTACCTATACAATGAAGCATTTTTTGGACTGGGGAGTAGTAAAAAGTTGGAGCTCAGGTGAAAAGACTAATCCTTAATGGAGTCAGTACTTAATTCTGCAGACAAGGGAAGCCATGTAAGGTTTCAGAGCAAGAAATACGGCCTCATACGGATGTTGCTTTCAGACGCTTCATCTGGCAGAGGTTTTCGGGACGGATGGGGGTCTGGAGACCAGTTGAGAGGCTGTTATAAAGGCCTAGGCTGAGGGGAGGGAGCATTTGAAACTGCTACTGAAATGGAAAAGATTTAAGAGGTGTTTTAGGGAATATAGTAGGGGAAGCCACTGTATGACCTGGCAAGATTACCTTGGGGATCAGGGGAGGGAAGATGACAGCTGTTTTGAGTCTGGGTGTAAGTCAGGTGATTAATTTCTTTTCATTAACTCATGTTTAACCTATACATTGGAAATTCGGCTTCTATTTGGAAGTCACAGAAACAGTAGTTTAAATTACCAACACAGAGTACAAGCAAAAGTTCAGATGAGTGAAACCCACAGGACACAAGAGAATTCGATCTTCTCTTAAAATGCCAAGGTTCATGCGACGTGGCACCTCCACAGAAGACTGAGAGGCAAAAGATTGAGGTCATCTGTCTAGAGAGACAGAAGGTTAGAATTCAGGGGAAGATGGGACGCCTGGGTGGCTCAATGGTTGAGAGTCGGCCTTTGGCTCAGGTCATGATTCTGGGGTCCTGGGATCAAGTCCCTTATCCGGCTCCCTGCAGGGAGCCTGCTTCTCTCTCTGCCTCTGTCTCTGCCTCTCACTCAGTGTCTCTCATGAATAAATAAATAAAATATTTTTTAAAAAAAGAATTCAGGGGAAGGAGAGGGAGATAATTCTATGGGAAGGTTTCATGCTTGCGGGGGCACATGGTGTGGTTAATGTTTGACACCAGGAAGCATGGTATCATGGATGGGAGCATCCACTGGGATCCAGACTTCCTAAATTCAAATCCTTCTCTGTCATGGACTAGCTGTGTGGCCTTGGTCAAGGTAGTTAACCTCTCTGAACTTTTGTAATACAGGAAAATAATAGTGGCTACCTTATTGAGCTGTACTGATTAAATGACTTAATATCTGTTGAGTGTGTAACAAAGTATCTAACACACCGTAAATGCTGTGTGAGCTTGGTGCTATTATTATTTTTAGGCTAATTTAAAATATAAGCCAAAATAAAGGTTTCCCTGTAAGTCTGAACAACTGCACTTATCAAAGAAATCAGGAATGAAGAAACCAGAAAGTCTGAGAAGCAGCCAGGACTCAAATGTCTACTCTCTGTGGTTTGAGTTAACCGAGAGCGCTAGCTTCCGGATCACTGCTAAGTATTCTCCTTTGGGTTAAACATTATTTTAAAAATACATAATTAGGACCTTCGTAAGTCAGTTTTAAAAATTCATTGGCTGAGGGGATCCCTGGGTGGCTCAGTGGTTTAGCACCTGCCTTGAGCCCAGGGCGTGATCCTGGAGTCCCAGGGTCGAGTCCCACGTCGAGGCTCCCTGCATGGAGCCTGCTTCTCCCTCTGCCTGTGTCTCTGCCTCTCTCTGTGTGTCTCTCATGAATAAATAAATAAAATTAAAAAAAATTCATTGGCTTAGGACCTTTCTTTAAAAAGATTTTTAAAGTTTATGTATGTATATATGTATGAATGACACAGAGAGAAGCAGAGACACAGGCAGAGGGAAAAGCAGGCTCCCTGCAAGGAGCCTGATGCCAGACTCGATCCCAAACTCTGGGATCACCACCTGAGCCAAAGGCAGATGCTCAACCACTGAGCCACCCAGTCATCCCTGGACTTTAGAGAGTTTTAGATTTGTGTCCAGGGCCAGAGGCTACCTTTTCTGTCGTGTTTTGTCTCCTGCCACACACGTGAGAATGAGTCAAGCCCATAGCAGGGGCTGAAGGAATGAATAGCTACATGCTTGACTGTATGCACGATATACTCAGTTATGTCCGTGTTTTCCGATTTTCAATGGTCAGGTTCTAAAATTAGGAATACAAACCTTGGGGCAGCCCTGGTGGTGCAGTGGTTTAGCACCACCTGCAGCCTGGGGTATGATCCTGGAGACCTGGGATCGAGTCCCATGTCGAGCTCCCTGCATGGAGCCTGCTTCTCCCTCTGCCTCTTTCTCTGTGTGTCTATGAATAAATAAATAAAATCTTTAAAATATAAAAATAAAAAGGAATACAAACCTTTAAGGATCTTTTGCTTCCACTGTAACTAAAACCGGGGGGGGGGGGGGGGTTGCAAAGGTCATATTCAACTTTTAAAGGAGGGGGTCTTCCTGATTTTTCTCCTGTGAAATGAAGAAGAGGCCCACATTTGCTGTGCTTAGAAGGGGGGGGCTCTGCGCTGCGCAGGGTCGCAGGGAGGGCGTGGGGGGCGCTCGGCCCAGTCCTGGCGGCCCCCCCACCCGCGGGCTGGGCGGGCTGGGCGGGCGCTGCTGCCCTCTGCCGGGAGCCGCGCCAAGCACCGCAGGGCTCTGCGCGGGAACGGGCAGCTCGGGGCTCCCTCCGTCCCCATCCGTCCCCATCCGTCCCCATCCGTCCCCATCCCCACCAAGCCATTAGGGGCTGCGAATAAAATTGCTGCTGAGTAGTGCAGACGAGCCCTAGGAAGCGCAGCACCCGCGTGATTTATGCACAGGGCTTGTTTAAATATTCACTAATTTGTTCCCAAAATTACCTTCCTCGTGTCTTTTCCTTGCTGAATCTGCTGGTGGTTGAAACAGCGGCTATTGCAATGGGTCCTCTGTAGGGTTTTCCAGGTTTATCTTAAGAAGAACGAGGAGCCCCAGTGGTGCAGTGGTTTGGGCCCGCCTTCAGCCCAGGGCCTGATTCTGGAGACCCAGGATCAAGTCCCACATTAGGCTCCCTGCATGGAGCCTGCTTCTCCCTCTGCCTGTGTCCCTGCCTCTCTCTCTCTCTGTGTCAGATATGAATAAATAACTAAAATCTTTAAAAAAAAAAAAAAAAGAAGAAGAAGAAGGAGGAGGAGGAGGAGGAACTCAGGTGCCATGTGTTCCACTGGGCTGGTGGTACCCTGTTCCAGTCATGCTCCACGGTTGTTGTGTCTTAGACTCTTCTGATAACCCAAATCAGAGGCCCACTTTTTTTTTCTCTCTCTTTTGATATTTTGTGTCCTAGAAGTTATCTTTGCATTTATACCTTTTACATTGCCTACCTTTATACCTTTTACACTATCTACATTGCCTACAGCCTTACCTTTGAATTTATACCTTATACATTGCTTAATGCCTTACACTGCCCACCACCTTAGTTACCTTTGAATTTATATATTTTTTTAAGATTTTATTTATTCATGAGAGACACACACACAGAGAGAGAGAGAGAGAGAGAGGCAGAGACACAGGCAAAGGAAGAAGCAGGCTCCATGCAGGGAGCCCGATGTGGGACTCAATCCTGGGTCTCCAGGATCAGGCCCTGGGCTGCACCCAGTGCTAAACCACTGTGCCACCGGGGCTGCCCTGAATTTATACTTTTTACATTGATAACTGTTGATTTCTGGAAGCCACTCTATAAAAGGTCTTAAAGATCTCCTTTACTCTTTTTTGATGCTGCATAGTATTTCATTGTATGCTATGTGCCATAGTTTGTTCAGCCAATTTCCTATACTTGGCCATTTAAATGGTTTCCAGCACTGTACAGTTTCGAATGCCCTCAGGCAAATATAACCATGTGCAGGTATATTTTTGTATTCCTGGAGGTGTGTCTTCAGGGTAGGTTCCTAGAAGCGATTGCTAGATGAAAGGGTGAGGACATGTGTAGTTTTGTTCACCTTTACCAAAGGGCTCTTCCTGTGGGCAGAGAGGCACCCTGAGACTGTTAGTGAGTAGCATTTAATGTAAGGATCCTTGTGATGAAGAAGGAGGGAAGGGAGGGAGGAGGAAAGGAAACTGGAATATTAACCGTGTGGTCCGAAATATTTCATGAGTCCTCCAGAAAGTAGGCTGGTTGGTGAGGTAGGGCAAGGCTTGCTCTAGAGCTCGTTGGAAGGTCAGAAGTAGTGGCACAACTCGTCCTCATCCTCCTCCAGCTGGATTTGCTGCTGGTTCTGGACCTAAAGCACCCCTGGTCCCTTCTCAGTGTGAGGTTGATGAATATTCATTCTGGTATGTGAAGCTACTCCCTTCTGTCCGTCTGTTCTGCCAGAAGACACGACCTTACGTCTTTGCCTTACCAGACATAAGCACACTCCTCCTGCACCTCGTTGCCCATGGTTTCAGCTTGCTCCTCACTTATGGCTGCTCTGTCCACCATCCTCTCTCCTCCACAACCGTGGTTTCTGTGACCACTACTAAGTGGTGATTCTCACCAATTTCTAATTCAATTTCTGACAAGTCCAAGTCTGAGTGCCCCATATCTTCCCTTTGGGTCAGAATTTTTCATGCCAGGACCTCTCCTAGGCCACAGGTAGATCCCCACCTGCAGGTCACACTGCTGTACCCAGGGCCACGTGCTTACCTAGAGCAGCCCCCCCCAAGGGGCTCTGGGGAGATGAGAGGTACCGTGACTAATATGTTCAATTTAGCAATTTACCAGAAATGGGAGAGTGGCCACTCTTCAGACTTTGGTGTGTTCTCCAAGGCTGCATGAGGTCAGTTGCTAATTCCTGCTCTTTCCCATCACTCTTGCTTTTAAACAGTGAAGGGGAAAATACTATAAAACCTTTCCATCACTACTTATATTGTATATGAAAGGAAGTCATTACCAACGAAATCAAGAGACTTGGCATGAGGTAACTTGTTTAAGTATGATCCTATACGAAACCCATCCTTTTTTCTTACCCTAAATGTCACCTCACCAAAGAGCCTTTCTTAGTATCTCTGCTCCACTAATGTGTCCACATTATCATGGTTCTGGCCACTATCTGAATAATTTACTTAGTGGTTTAATGTTTGCATGGTCTTTCCCCATCCTTCCCCACACAAGGTCCATGAACCTCGTGGCCACTGGTCTGTTCCACAGCCCGGGATCTAGAACACATAGTAAGAGCCACACTTGGCACATAGCCACAGCTTGGCACACAGCAGGAGTCCAACAAATATTTGCTCAGAACATCAGTGGGGTTGCGTGATAGTGTCATATTGTGCCAACACATTTGCCACTTCCTCCTCTGTGCCAGTGGCTTCTAGCAATCCAAAAAGGAAAACAGATATGGTTTACATCAATTACTCAAGCTTGATAACCAGATCCAGGAATAAGAGCATTTTCTAAGCCCTCTTCTGGCTCCAAAATGATCCTTTGGAAAGGTGTAATTTAGTGAGGAAGAAATGAGCATGCTCTATCAGTTGATCATTGTGTTGCAATAACACTGAAATTCTGTGCTTTCTGAGCAGATGCTCTATGTAAAGAATGTGTCCTATAAGGTGTCATGAATTACTACCCACCAGGAAAGCCACTCACAGGAGCAGAGATAATTGCCCGCACGCACAAACCCATCTCGGACACAAGCAGGGGAGCCGTGACCAGAACCTCTCACATCAAGTCTTTGAAATTCAATGAAAAACTCAAAAGTGCATGTAATTAAAAGTGAGCACCACCACAGCCAAGCAGATAGAGTTAATTATACAGTAAAAGGAACATTTTTTTTTTTTTTTGCAGTGGGTATGGTACTCATCACAATCAACAGCCGGCAGGGCTGGTACGCGGAGCAAACTCCATTCTGCTCAGAATGAAAGAATCCAGCACCCTGAAACAGAACATCCTTTTCAGAGCCAGATGCTCAAACATAAAGGCAAAGAACAAAGGCTGTGAAGGAGGAGGAGGGCTTGCTTGCTAGGATCTCTAAATAAAACCAGGCCTGAAGAGAAAAGGGCTTGTGATACAGATAATAAAAAATGAAGAAAGTCTGATTTTAAAATAAGCCCCAGAAGCAGAGCAAATAAAGAAGGCGTATGTGCCCTTAGCTCATCTTAGCCTGTTTTGATTAAACAGTCTAATTTCTGTGGAGCCACATTCTACAAAGAAGATGCATATTTATTTTTTCTCTGTGATAGCACATGGATCCCAAAATTCCAGGTAAAAGAAGGGTCTTTGTAAAAGAAGTTAATCCAGTCCACTTGAGTTAATGGCTGCAGAGAGGTTCATGGAATGGGTGATTTAGTGTTCAATAATGAGTTGTCGATAGGGGCAAAGAGCCACTTTGGTCAACGAAATCAGAGCAACAGGCCAGGGTTCGATTGATCCCTCAGCAATTAGCGGTAACAGTGCTAAAAAGCCAAGAAAGAGACACATTTGACTGGAAAGGTGTCTCCCCTGCACTGAATGGAAAACCTGGCAGCAGGACTGTGTGAGTGGTTTGGAGGATGTTGGCACCTGGGGTGGGCACCCATCACGGATCCCCTGTAATTTTGATCCTCTGGCGGTGGCGATCTCAGTTTGATTTATGAATCTGTACCAGGAAGAGTAGGAGACCAAACTGTATCAGTTCTAGCTGATTTAAACTGCCTTCTCTCTATAAATGATGATAAAGGCAGGTTTTCCCCTTAAACTTAATAATGAATTTTCCACCATATACCCAATTCCTGTCACAAATCTGAATCTCTGATGATCACCTACTTTTTAATTGTTTGCTGATGGACTTGAGTTAATCCAACCCCTCCCCCTTTGAATGGAAATATTTCTTGTCTTAGCTCTTAATTTTATAACATTGGGTAATATGCATATTGGATTTTGTATAAACCTGGGATTCACCTGAACTAATCAAATTACAGAAATAGGGCGCCTGGGTGGCTCAGTGGTGGAGCATCTGCCTTTGGCTCAGGTCGTGATACCACAGTCCCGGGATCGAGTTCCGCATCAGGCTCCCCGCAGGGAGCCTGCTTCTCCCTCTGCCTGTGTCTCTGCCTCTCTCTCTCTCTGTGCCTCTCATGAATCAATTTAAAAAATTACTTATTTATTCCTGAGAAACACAGAGAGAGGGGCAGAGACACAGGCAGAGGGAGAAGCAGGCTCCATGCAGGGAGCCTGTCACAGGACTCCATCCCAGGGCTCCAGGATCATGCCCTGGGCCAAAGGCAGGTGCTAAACCTCTAAGCCACCCAGGGATCCCCAATCTTTTTTTTTTATTACATAAATGACTATTTTCACACAATTATCCGTGAGATTTATCTTCATACACACACACAAAATGTGAAAACTTGGGGTGAGAGAAGTAATAAATGACTACTAAAAGCATCCCACATATAAAAGTCAAAATGTCTTCTGCATTTGCTGCAATCTGTGCATTATTTTCATTCAGGAATGCTCATTGGTGTTGGAATTTACCTGTCTGTGGGGGTAAAAGTAATTCCTCCAGTGGAGAACCTTCACCAGTGATGCAAGTTTCCAGAAGTGTCAACAGTGAGTACTGCATTTACAAAAACACACTCATAATGTATCTGTGAAGAAGAAGAATTTTAGGAGGCAAAAAGTTGCAGATTAAAAATCTTCAAAATTATAAATTCAAAAGAGAGCTTTAAGACAAAAAAGCAGAGCCTAGTCTACTTTTCTCAAATATTTAAATATGTTCCCCAAAGTATTCAAGTCATATATGATTTATAAAGATTTATTTTGGGGAAAAAAGAAAACCCACAGTGCCTGGATGACAGCATTGCCCTAATAAAATTCTGCTGTCTGGAGACCACGGCTTTTCACCTTGTGTTTTGGGGGGTTGGCCCTCATATTTCTAAATGATTTACTTGTGCTACTTTTTTCTTCTTTTCCAGTTTTACTTATTAATTTTTAACTCCCTACTATGGAAGATAAAGCCCCACAGAGACACACGTTTTCCCAGACTCTCTAAGAGTAGGTTTGGTCCTGGCTTATAACTGGGCGCAGGGGTGCCAGGGCACCTGACCCCAAGGTCCTGAACAGACACGGCTCAGCCACTCACCGCTGACAAAATCCAAAGGCAGATATGTGAGTGGTGGTGAAACTAGAAAGTAATTTATTTCAATGAGGCCAACACTGGAAGATAGTGAACTGGTATCTCAAAGATCACCCCCAAAGAGCCTAAAATACTTCTGGTTTATATAAGGAGAATGTAAGACGAAGTGCCGGTGGGTGGTAGGGACTTGCAGGTGGGCAGTAAAGCAGGTGGATCCTTGCTTTGGGGTTGATCACGTGGGGTCCAGCTGACGCCAGGGCTGTCCCTATTGCTTGGGGGCATAGTTTAGGTTCCCATCACAGGATGCTTTGCCCTCTGGGTCTTCTGCTAGAGTTAAGAGATAAGCTGGAAAGAGGAACACAATCAATTAGAAAGTACTGACTGAGGGGCGTCTGGGTGGCTCAGTTTATTGAGCATCCGCCTTTCGCTCAGGCCGTGATCCCGGGATCCTGGGATCGAGGCCTGCATCAGGCTCCCCACAGGGAGCCTGCTTCTCCCTCTGCCTGTGTCTCTGTCTCTATTTATTCTCTCCCATGAATAAATAAATAATTTATTTTGAGGTCAAAATGGAAGTAGTTGGAAGTTCCTTTGTCAGGCTGAAGAAAAAAAAACTTAGGACAAGAGCATGGGAGTTGGTGCTGATGTAGAGCACAGCAATCTGCCTCCAGTCCGAATCACTGGTCTGGCCCTCATCGGTCCCGGCCCCCTCTCTATTCTTCATGTCTCTTTATGTCACAGCTTCGCTTCCATTCTTGCCCAGGCTTTACATTTTTACAACTACATAAATGTCACCCCCAAGGGAGCCCATGGAGTATTTTGGAGTTACACTTCCCTTCTTGTACAGTTTTGGTACAGTTGGAATTCATAATTGTCTTGTGTTCCTTTGGCATAGTTTTCCAAACTCCCATGACTGTCTCACCCCTGCTATCTTGGGCAAGAGTATAGATGTGTTCTCAGGATTTTCAAACTCATTATGTATTGATCTGTTTCTTCTTCTTCTTGGCGACTCTCTTCTGGAGCCCTACCCCATTTATTCACTCATTCATTCATTCATTCCGGAAACATCTGTGAGGGCCTGCCAGATGCCAGGCTCTGCTCTCAGCACTGGACATGTAGCAGTGCACATGTCAGAATCATCGCTCTCCTGGAGTTTACCCTGGAGTTGGGGGAGACAGAAATAGCAATAAGTGTAAGAAAAAATACGACTTTAGAAGATAGTATGTTTTATGGGAAAAATTGAGCTTGATAAAATGGATTGGAAGGGCAGGCAGGGAGACATAATGAAATTCTAAATAGATGGTGGTGACTCCTCTGAGAGTTAGCATCTGAGTACCCTTGAAGAGAACGAGGGTATCTTGGGGCAGCACTTTCCAGGTAGGGGGATGGTCAGGGCAAAGGCCCTGCTGGGAGAAGATGCTACGTTGTGATGGGGGCCAGACAGGGGCCAGGGGGACGGTGGCGGGCAGCAGGGTGAGTGGAGGGAGAGGTCGAGGGGCACAGCAGGCAGTTCAGGAAATGCTATCTTGTAGGGCCTCATCGACCACTGTAAGGACTTGATTTCACAAGTAAAATGGGCAACTTGAATTCTGAAAGGATGATGCCTTACTGGGTGTTCTGTCAAGATCGCAAGGGGAGACTCAGGGAGACCCCTTAGGAGAGCACAGTGATCCTGGTAAGAAATAATGGTGGGCTGGACCAGAGTGTAAGTAATACAGATGGTAGAGAGAGTGGTCAGCTTCTGGATAGATTTGGGAGTTAGACTAAGATCTCCTTGTGGACTGAGTGTGTGTGTGTGTGTGTGTGTGTGTGTTAAAGACAGAGAGAGAGAGAGGCAGAGAGAGTGTACACACACAAGAGACTTGTCAAGGAGAACCCACTTCTTGCTGCACTTCTGATGGGCAGCTCTCCAGGTCACCTGAAAGGTTGTCCCGAGGTCTACCTTTACACCATCCCAGAGATCCCTCCCTCTTCTCTTGGGGGGGATTCCTCATTTTCTGGGGACACTTCATCCTTACTTCATGGGAAGTAAGTTTTGAGATGTTGCAGGTCTTTTAATGCCCATATTTGCTGCAGAATAAAAGCTGAGTATGGAATTCTAGATTGGAAACCATTTCACTCTGATCTTTTTTGAAGGTCTTGTTCCATTGACGTCTGGTTACCAGTGTTGCGTGTCCAAAGATACCTTTCACTCCAATTCTTATTCCTAAGTGACCTTATTTTCTTCTCTTTGAAAACCTTGAGAATTTTCTCCTTGGACCCAGTGTTCTAAGCTTTCACAATGAAAATTTTAGAAAAAAATTCACAATGAAAATTTATTTTTTAAAAATTTTTATTTATTTATGATAGTCACAGAGAGAGAGAGAGAGAGAGAGAGAGAGATTGAGAGGCAGAGACACAGGCAGAGGGAGAAGCAGGCTCCACGCACCGGGAGCCCGACTTGGGACTCGATCCCGGGTCTCCAGGATCGCGCCCTAGGCCAAAGGCAGGCGCTAAACCACTGCGCCACCCAGGGATCCCCACAATGAAAATTTTAGAAAAAAATTCTGCATTGCTGGATGTGCAGTGGATTCTTTCAAGCTAGAAATGCCATGTCCTTCAGTTTGAGGATGTCTGCCCCCTTGGGTTTCTCTATTCTTTCTAGAATTATTATTCAGGTATTGGCTTTCCTGGACTGGTTCTTTCTGAACACCACCAGGGAGTTTCATAGTTCAAATTCTCCTGAAGAAAACAGAATTCACCCAACCAGCTAATCTAGTCAAGACAAGCCAGATTAGTCATGAACTGCCAAGCAGACAATGAATTGGTTTCCTTTGGCTTCACTTGGTTTAATCAGCTCTGGGTCATGTGACACAGAGCCACCACTCCTATGAGTTCCATTAGCAGGAGGGTAGGCATTTGAGAACAGGCTTGTTTCATTAAGATAAAGCTAATTGCAAATATTCTTTGCTGTCAAATCTTATGTCAAGTAATGGGTTCCGGGTTTAAAAAAATATGGTTATACTGTGTATATATATGTATATTTTTTGACTAGTAAATTGTAAAAACATTTTAAATATGACATACCATATTCTTTAGACATATATTCCAGATGGATCAAAGATTAAAGCACTTGAAGAAGAAAAGACAAAAGAAAGAGAAAGAAAGAAATATATTAGAGGAAACATGGGTTAATAATTTTCAAACTATGATGTTGGAAAGATCTTACTAAGACTTGACAGTAAGAACAGAGACCATAAAGGAAAAGGAGGATAAATTTAACTATATAAACATTGAATATTTATGTTGAAAAAATTTCATAAAATGTAAAAAAAATAACCAGGAGGAAATTTGCAACACTTGACAAACAGTATCCTTAAAATATGAAGAGTGCTTACAAATTAGTAAGAAAATTCCATAGAGGAATTGACAAAGCAAAACAGGCATTTCTTATTTCTTAAAGATTTTATTTATTTATTCATGAGAGACACAGAAACAGAGAGGCAAGGACACAAGCAGAGGGAGAAGCAGGCTGCCTTTGGGGGGCTTGATGCAGGATTGGATTCCAGGACCCCAGGATCATGACCTGAGCTGAAGGCAGATGCTCAACCACTGAGCCACCCAAGAGTCCCACAGGAATTCCTTTTTTTTTTCTTTAAATTTATTTTTTATTGGTGTTCAATTTACCAACATACAGAATAACCCCCAGTGCCCGTCACCCATTCACCCCCACCCCCCGCCCTCCTCCCCTTCCACCACCCCCAGTTCGTTTCCCAGAGTTAGGAGTCTTTATGTTCTGTCCCCCTTTCTGATATTTCCCACACATTTCTTCTCCCTTCCCTTATATTCCCTTTCACTATTATTTATATTCCCCAAATGAATGAGAACATACACTGTTTGTCCTTCTCCGATTGACTTATTTCACTCAGCATAATACCCTCCAGTTCCATCCACGTTGAAGCAAATGGTGGGTATTTGTCGTTTCTAATTGCTGAGTAATATTCCATTGTATACATAAACCACAGCTTCTTTATCCATTCATCTTTCGATGGACACCGAGGCTCCTTCCACAGTTTGGCTACTGTGGACATTGCTGCTAGAAACATCGGGGTGCAGGTGTCCCGGCGTTTCACTGCATCTGAATCTTTGGGGTAAATCCCAGCAGTGCAATTGCTGGGTCGTAGGGCAGGTCTATTTTTAACTCTTTGAGGAACCTCCACACAGTTTTCCAGAGTGGCTGCACCAGGTCACATTCCCACCAACAGTGTAAGAGGGTTCCCTTTTCTCCGCATCCTCTCCAACATTTGTGGTTTCCTGCCTTGTTAATGTTCCCCATTCTCACTGGTGTGAGGTGGTATCTCATTGTGGTTTTGATTTGTATTCCCACAGGCATTTCTTAAGAGGAAATATACATAGTAGAAATGTGAAAAGAATTCAACCTTATGATAATGAATGTAAAGGATAAACAACATTGTTATGATTGTCAAAGCTTGAAATGGTTGATAAAAGTGTACTGGAAAAGAGAGAGTCATTTCCTCCTTTTTATATTGGCCAGAATATAAATTGTTATATCGTTTTTTGGAAAAATAATTTATATAATCCTTATGTAATATGTCAAAATACAAAGTGCTTGAGACCTTCTTTTTTTTTTTTAAGATTTTATTTATTTATTCATGAGAGACACAGAAAGAGAGAGGCAGAGACACAGGCCGAGGGAGAAGCAGGCTCCATGCCGGGAGCTCGATCCAGGGACTCCAGGATCACTCCCTGAGCCGAAGGCAGGAGCTAAACCGCTGAGCCACCCAGGGATCCCCAAGACCTTCTTATTCAGAAATTACACCTCTAGGGATTTGGGTTAAGAAACGATTGTACAGGAGCACCTGGGTGGCTCAGTTGGTTAAACATCTGACTCTTGGTTTTGGCTCAGGTCATCATCTCAGGGTCCTGGGATCGAGCCCCACATCAGACTCCATGCTCCTCAGGGAGTCTGCTTAAGGATTCTCTCTCCCTTTCCCTCTGTCCCTCCCCCTGCTCATTCTCTCTCTCTCTCAAATAAATAAATAAATAAATAAATAAATCTTAAAAAAAGAAACGTTTGTCTAAATGTGAAAATATATATACATAGATGATTAACACTATGGTATTTATGAGACTGAAGACA
Source organism: Vulpes lagopus (assembly GCF_018345385.1). Lineage (NCBI taxonomy): Eukaryota > Metazoa > Chordata > Mammalia > Carnivora > Canidae > Vulpes > Vulpes lagopus. The sequence goes on along the minus strand of NC_054830.1, from coordinate 31,015,871 downwards.
TAATAGTTACCCAGATTGATAGCAGTTAAAGATTGATGAGACAAAATTTGGTACATAAACACAATGGAGCCCTATGAGGTCATTAGAGGTGTGATGTCAATCCGTATTTATTGGCATGGAAAGGTATCTTCAATATGTGGTGGATGGAATGAAACAGTTTATAAAGTACAAGTAAAGGATGATCCTATTCATATGGCTAGATACGTTTCAGTGAAGCTGAGTGTCTCTAGAACGTAAGTTCCATAAGGGCAGGCCTTGTGTTCCTCACTGCGGTGCCTTAGCATCTGGAACCGCACCTGGTACTTTGCAACCATGTAATAAATCTGTTGAATCCACGGATAAAAGGTGTTTTGAAAGTTCTTCATCAAAAGTTTAACATGATGGTGTCTTGTAATGTTTTTCTGTGTTCTTTATATTATCATTTGAGGTGTCTTCAGAAAGCTTAATTTTACCAAAACAAGTGAATCACAAAATATGTATGGTATGGGGGGGGCGCCTGGGTGGCTCAGTCAGTTAAGCATCTGCCCTTGGCTCAGGTCATGATCCGCGGGGCCTGGGATAGAGCCCGGTATGGGGTTCCCTGCTCAGCATGGAGCCTGCTTCTCCTTCTCCCTCCTCCCCCCACCCCCTGCCTTGCACTCTTTCTCAAAGAAATAAAATAAAAAAAAAAAATAAAAAATAAAAAAGAAAGAAAGAAAGAAAAAAAAAGTGTGGCATAATGCTCACTGCTGGCAAGAATGTGGCAGTCCCAAATGTTTCACTGGCTGTACAAACTGGCTCAACTCTTTTGGAAAACCTTGTGATATTAAATATTTAAAACTCACAAAACGTTCCTACCATTTGTCTATTAAACCTGCACAGGAATGTATGCATAGGAAAAAAACTGCAGTATCAGATGACCTGTGATGTTCATCTCAGGTTTTTTAAAAAAACATTTTATTTATTTATTTATTCATGAGAGACACAGAGAGATTGAGAGACAGAGACACAGGCAGAGGGAGAAGCAGGCTCCTTGCAGGGAGCCTGATGCAGGATTCGAACCCGCGTCTCCAGGATCACGCCCTGGGTTGCAGGCAGGCGCTAAACTGCTGAGCCATCCGGGGATCCCCTATGGTGATGTTTTCAAGAATTTCAAAAGCCTGCCCGCCCCTAGACGTTTATGAGCAGAATGACGGACTAGCTAAGCGTGGAGCGAGGGAGCGGGTCCGGGAGTCGGCCAGAGCCCGGATCCTGGCACCGAGCGAGGGAAAGCCACACGGGGGCACCGGCGCGCAGGCCGGGGCGGGCGGTCCAAGCATGTCCAGCAGGGGGCGCTGCCGGCGGAGGCCCACCCGGGGCCGGCCGGAAGCCGGGCCGGAGGCGGCCGGGCGCCGTCGCGACTCCTCCCGCTTCCGCTTCCGCTGCCGCTGCCGCAGACGCCGCGGCCCCGCGTCCAGCAGCAGGTCGCCGAGCAGCCGTCCGCGCCGCCGCCGCGATGCCGCTGGAGAACCTGGAGGAGGAGGGTCTGCCCAAGAACCCCGACCTGCGCATCGCGCAGCTGCGCTTCCTGCTCAGCCTGCCCGAGCACCGCGGGGACGCGGCCGTGCGCGACGAGCTGATGGCGGCCGTCCGCGACAACAGTGAGGCCCGCGGGAGCGCCGAGTCAGCGGCCTAGGCCTGGGCTGGCCCCGGGTGGGGGGGGACGGCTGGGGGGGCGGCTCTGGCCGTGCGGGCCTCCCCGGCGGGCGGTGCCCGGGCTGCCCGGACGGGAGCGGGGAGCCGTGTGCGAGGAGCCCCGGGGAGGGGCGGGGGGGCGCCGGCGCCGCCCGTGGGTAAGTCGGGGCCGCCCCCTCTCTGGCTCTCAGACATGGCTCCCTACTACGAAGCCCTGTGCAAATCCCTCGACTGGCAGCTGGACACGGACCTGCTCAATAAAATGAGGAAGGCCAACGAGGAAGAGTTGAAACGTTTGGACGAGGAGCTGGAAGACGCGGAGAAGAACCTGGGGGAGAGCGAGATCCGGGACGCCATGATGGCCAAGGCCGAGTACCTGTGCCGCATCGGCGACAAGGTGGGTGGCCGTGGCGCGCGTCTCCGTGGGACTGCGCCCGCCAGCGACGCCTCGCGCGGCACCGGCCTCCAGGGGCGCCTGCTTCTCCCTCCCCTCCCGATCAGGCGCTCGGTCTCTACTAAATAAATAGCGTCTTTTTTTTTTTTTTTATTAAGATTTTATTTATTTATTCACTGGAGACCCAGAGAGAGAGAGAGAGAGAGGCAGGCTCCATGCAGGGAGCCCAACGCAGGACTCGATCCCGGGTCTCCAGGATCACGCCCTGGACTGAAGGCGGCGCTAAACCGCTGAGCCACCCGCGCTGCCCAAATAAATAACTTTTTTTTTTTAAAGATTTTATTTATTTATTCATGAGGCAGAGACAACAGGCAGAAGGAGAAGCAGGCTCCATGCAGGGAGCCAGATGCGGGACTCTATCACGGGTCTCCAGGATCACGCCCTGGGCTCAACCGCTGAGCCACCAGGCGTCCCCAATAAATAACATCTTTAAGAAAAAATTTATTTAAAACAAATTTTAAAAATTGCCTTCTTTTTAAAAAATAATTACAGAGGTAATGTGCTCACCTGGCCTAATGCAGCAGCACAAAAATGAGTGACGAAAAAGTCGGTTTTCTTGCTACTCCCACCCCCCTCCCCCCGCTTTCTGGCCAGGTGTGTGTGTTCTGTGCTGTGTCCACGCCAGTAAGACCTTAAGGGCACTTGCAGAGATTTTTGTTGGTTTCCTGCTGTTACAAAGGTGGGATCATTCTCAGTGGTGCACACTTTTCTCACCTTGGTGGGAAGCATTGCTTCTGCTGAATTTGAAGAATTTTTCTACTAGTAATAAGTAGAGTTTCTCTCATTATAAGAAACTGAACATTACAGATAATGCTGAAGTTCTACTTGATTTTTATTTTCTAGCACCTCAAGGTAACCTTTTAGTTTTATTGTACATTTACAAGCACATAAATTAGGTAGTATTGTGTTTTTAAAAATTGTTTTTAGGGGCACCCAGCTGGCTTGGTCAGAGGAGCTTGTGACCCCTTGGTCTTGGAGTCATGGCTGTGAGCCCTATGTGGATATTACTTTAAAAAAAAACAAACGCCAAAAAAGATTTGTTCTTTTTTTTTTTTTTTTTTTTTTTTTTAAGTTTTGTTCTTTTTAAAGTGAGACCATACTGTACTTATATGGTCCCATTTACTTTTTCATGCAGCATTGTATCAGGATCTTTCCACGTTAATGTACATAAATCTTGCTGATTCTGGTTAACTGCTAGCTAGTAGTTCGTTGTAGGGCTGTGCCAGTTTGCTTACCTCTTCAGCTGTTGATGGACACATAGGTTTTTCAGCTGTATTTGCTTGTACAAGACACTTCTGTAGAAATTTGATTGAATGTGTCTCCTGGGAGATAAATGCTAATGTTCTCTAGGGTATATTCTGGGAAATTCAATTGGTGGGACAAGGTTATGATCTCAGGTTGGTGAGATTGAGCCCCACGACTCACTTTGCACTCAGTGGGGACTCAGCTTGAGGATTCTCTCTCTCTCCTATATATACTTGCAAATGAATGAATAAATCTTAAAAAGAAAACAGCTACTAGTTTGTGTGGTTTTCTTGGATTTGAGGAATTTCAACAAGGACGTGCTTGAGTCAGCATTAGGAGTTATAAATTGGTGATGTGCCCATGTCATTTTCCATGTTTATTAAGTTGCATTTTTCTAAAAAGAAGAGCTTTCTTTTTTTTTTTTTAATTTATGATAGGAACACAGTGAGAGAGAGAGAGAGAGGCAGAGACACAGGCAGAGGGAGAAGCAGGCTCCATGCACCGGGAGCCTGATGTGGGATTCGATCCCGGATCTCCAGGATCCCGCCCTGGGCCAAAGGCAGGCGCCAAACCGCTGCGCCACCCAGGGATCCCGAGCTTTCTTTTTTTATTCCTGTTTACTCTCATCTGAGATATATTATTTACTGTTATCTAATGGATTTTTATCATTCACTGTGTTACCACTGATCACAGTCATTATACTCTTTTATGGTGCTCATCTTGGTACAGGCGTGTTAGTGGGAGCTCCTTCAAGAAGGCTTCTTTGTTGGACATCTCCTTGGTCTTCCTTATTTTCTCATACAGCTGGCTACTATAGGCTCACCTGTTATTTTTACTCTCCAAACCTGGAATAATCCATTTCTCCAAGGATCCTTGGTTTTAGTGTGTAGGGGGAGGTGTATTTAGAAACGAAGATCTGTGTGCCACCTGTGTCCATTACTGTCTTGCGAGTCCATATTACTTATGAGGTGTAACTTCTGTAAAACAAACCCAGACGCATACTAAGAAGTATTACATAGTCAAATGATTTTATTCATGTTTGTGTTTTTTAAAGCAATAGGAACATTTTATTCTACATACTTTGACAGACCAGTGTGTTTAAATTCTCCTTTGTATTCTCATAGTCAGTGACTAAGAAAAAAAAAATGCTGAATATGTGGAAGAAAGAATGTTGAAACAATTATGAATAGATTGTGAATGTTTTTCGTATATTATTTTTAAGAATGTTAAGTGTATGTTTAGGTATGTCTGATGTATTTTTTATATTTTATACAAGTGGAGAGAAAAGTATAATGAATCCCCATGCAGTGGTTACCTGCTTCCACAGTTATCAGTTCATGGGTATCTTATTTTATCCCTACTCCTACGTTTTCCCTGTATCTCTTCCTAAGAGAATTCCAGACAGCTGATAGTGTTTGAAACTTTTAACCTTTTCTCACCCGTTGCCTTGGTTCTCTTGACAGGATGGTGCTCTGACAGCCTTTCGCAAGACATATGACAAAACTGTGGCTCTGGGTCACCGTCTGGATATTGTGTTCTATCTTCTTAGGATTGGATTATTTTATATGGACAATGATCTCATCACACGAAACACAGAAAAGGCCAAAAGGTATTTTTTAATGATGGCGATATATTCCCTATAAATTACACTAAAAAAAAAAAAAAGAAACCAATGTAAGAAATTGGCTTGTTTTATTTACAACTAGTAAATTAGGTCAGATAATTGATGTGCTTATTTAGTAAAATATTTTCTTTAAATATTTCCTTGTAGCTCAAGTTGTTTTCTGTTTGAAAATAACACAAAACTTTTAAAAAGTGGCTTTGTCAGTTTCTAGATTGTGACCTTACTATTTTTTATTTATAGCTTAATAGAGGAAGGAGGAGATTGGGACAGGAGAAACCGCCTAAAAGTTTATCAAGGTCTTTATTGTGTGGCTATTCGTGATTTCAAACAGGCAGCTGAACTCTTCCTTGACACAGTTTCAACATTCACATCCTATGAACTTATGGATTATAAGACCTTTGTGACTTACACGGTCTATGTCAGCATGATTGCTTTAGAAAGACCAGATCTCAGGGAAAAGGTAATGACTAAATCTTTAATACTTCTATTTAGAAATTACTCTATGCTTTTCTAACCTAAATAAACATGAAAGTGTTCATTTGGGGTTTTTTTTGTTTGTTTGTTTTTTATTTGTAGGTGATTAAAGGAGCCGAGATCCTTGAGGTGCTGCACAGCCTTCCAGCGGTCCGGCAATACCTATTTTCACTCTATGAGTGTCGTTACTCTGTTTTCTTCCAGTCTTTAGGTAAGGATAGAGCTGCTCATTTCAGTGATCTGTCTTGTCTTAATTCTGATCCTGTATGCAGATAACAAAGATGTCTCTTCACATCTGTGACAAATATACTCTGCAAGTCTTTGCTGCAGGTCTTTGGTTAGTGTGGCTAAATGTTTTGCCCCACCCCCCCCTTTTTAGAAGAGGGGCTTAGCGGGGATCCCTGGGGTGGCTCAGAGGTTTAGTGCCTGCCTTCGGCCGACAGTGTGATTCTGGAGTCCAGGATCGAATCCCACATCAGGCTCCCTACTGGAGCGTGCTTCTCCCTCTGCCTAGGTCTCTGCCTCTCTCTCTCTCTGGGTTTCTCATGAATGAATAAAATCTTAAAAAAGAAGAAGAGGGGGTTAGCAGACTGTGACTTGTTTTTATATGGCCCGAGAGGTAAGATTGATGTTTACACTGTTAAAGGTTTATTTAAAAAAATATTTTTTCTAAGATTTTTTTATTTTAGTGAGCAGGGGGAGGGGCAGAAGGAGAGGGAGATAGAGAATCTCAAGCAGCCTCCACAATGAATGTGGAGGCAGATATGGGACTCGATCTCAGGACCCTGAGATCATGACTTGAGCAGAAACAAAGAGACTCTTAACCAACTGAGCCAACCAAGCACCCTCGTGCATATTCTGTTTTTAAGCAGGTTTTTGCCTGTGTTTAAGGAGTGCTTACTCCATGCATAAAAGGCTGCTTCATGAGAATTCATACTATCCCTCTGCATGTGGGAAGAAGGCCCTTTAGGCATGATGAGTCACCTGCTTGGCCTCATCTCATATTTATACACAGGTGCATTTGCACATGAGATCATATTGCAGAATTATTGTTCATCCTTTTTTATGCTTGCTGCTCGCCTGGTCATTACTCTGCTCAGATGTGGGGCTCTTACCTTCTTCCTTCAGTCAGAATGAATCCCTTCCCTGCATTCCTGGGGAGCTTTTATTTTATGCCCCCCCCTTTTATTGAGATATAAATTACATAAAGTTTGCCGGTTTCAAGTGTAAAATTTGGTGGCCTTATTATCTTGATGAGGTTGTGCAGTCATCATCACTAATTCTTGAACATATTCACTGCAAAAAGGAAATCTGTACCCATTGAGCAGTCAGTTCCCATTCCTCCCCCAACTACCACTGGTCTATCTCCATGGATTTGCATCTTCTTACTCTGACAACGGATATGAATGGCATCATATCTTTGTGGCATTTTGTGCCTGGTTTCTTTTCCCTGACACTTCCATGGGTCCTCTGTTGTGGCATGTATTAGTGCTCCATATAGTTTTTACAGATGATGCTCCATTGTATGGATATACCACATTTTTTTTTTTTTAAGATTTATTTATTCATGAGACACACAGTGAGAGGCAGAGACACAGGCAGAGGAAGAAGTAGGCTCCATGCAGGGAGCCGGACACGGGACTCGATCTCGGGTCTCCAGGATCAGGCCCTGGGCCGAAGGCGGTGTTAAACTGCTGAGCTACCCGGGCTGCTCAATACACCAACATTTTAAAAATCCCTTTATCCATTGATGCATATCTGGGTTGTCTCCCCTTTCTCGCTGTATAGAACACTTGTGTACTTTTTGTGTAGACCTATGGTTTCAGTTCTCTTGGGTGTGTATATATTTAGTAGTGGAGCTGCTGGGTCATATGGTAACGCTTCGATTAACTTTTTGAGGAACTGCTAACCTGTTTTCCAAAGCAGTTACACCCCACCAGCAGTGTGTGTGTTTGTCTTCTCACATCCCGTGCTTGTTGTGTCTTTGATTATAGGCATCTTGGTGAGTGTGAAGTGGTATCTGGTGGTTTTGATTGACATTTCTCTGACTCATCTCTATGATGTTGAACTTCCTTTGTGTGCTTTTTGGTCAAATGCCCCATTTTTAAAATAGTACATTATTTTGTGATTCTGTCTTCAGTTTGTCCCTTCTCCTAACTGGTATTGGGAGCAGAATTTTTTTTGTTTTAAATCTTCATAACGAACTTGACACTAGCCCATTGCCTGTATATTATTGAGTGCTTGTGCAAATCTGTTGTATTAATTACATAATTTAAAACCGAGGGGAAAAAATGGTATCCTTGTATATGAAATTCATGGCTTTGGGAAACCTTTGAATTGTTAAGGTATTAACCTCTTCCTACTCTTCCCACTTCTGATAGCAATCTTTTATTTGAACACGATGGATGAAATTTTTCTCTCTACCAAATTTATGTTTCTCAGAAATTTTAAATGCAGAAGACAGGATAGTTATATTTTCTTTTATGACAGAGTCATCATTATTCATATCATTTATTCCCTCTAGTGTAGGGAGACCTGTAGGGTTTGCTTCCTTTTTTTTTTTTTTTTTGGTTTACTTCCTTTTGTAAGCCTTTTTCCTTCCCCAAATAGTTGTAGTATGTGTACTTTAATATATTTCATTTGAAAAAGGAAACTGCATCCTTTCCTAGGTAAAACCCGATTGCTTTGAAAATTAAAAATAACTTGAAAAAGTCCTGCTCCCAGATCTACAACACGTTTGCTCACAGAATTCTTCCAGAGAGAACCATTTTGAAATTTTGTTATGTATTTTTCAACCTTTTGTTCATTTAAACGTGCTTTAAGAAATGGAAAACAATATACCAAAAAACCCAAGGTTATATGTACACATGGAAAAATTTTACCCAGTGTCCTATAAAGACGACAAAGGCTCTTTGCTAACTAGTGATTGCCAGGGTTCTTTTCTCTAGAGGTGACTCCCACTATCAAGTTTCAAGCGTGTCCTTCAGGGACATTTGTATCCGGAGATACAAGCATGTAACACCATTAAACATATGTGGGTGTATTTTACATGCTGTTTTCCAGGTAGCTTTTCTCTCTTCATAATATAATGCAAATATTGTTTCATGACTCTATAAAAATAGTCATTGAGTCAGTAAGTATTTTTAAGTAGCTGTCATGTATCAGACACTGTGTATGTAGTGGCAGATCAAACAGGTGGAGCTCCTTGGAGCTTCTAGTTATCCTTTTAAAAGACCTTCTACTATATCAGTGTGTTGGATGTGCCAGAATTTAGACTTTACTGCTAAATAAATATGTTGTTTATTTTTCTCCTTTGTGAGCAACTTTGTTTTGAACATTGTCTTATAATTCATCTTTTCTACTTCCACTTACTTCCTTAGGAAAACCAAGAAGGTGAATTTTACAAAGTGTAAATACATTACATCTTGATCACCGTTGCCCTCCAGAAATATTGTGCTAATTTACATTTGCACAATTTTTTAATTGAAGTGTCAGCTTCAGGTGTACAACACAGCAATTTGATGTTTATATATATTATAAAATGATTATCTTATAACCTAGTTACCATCTGTCACCATACAAAGATCATACCTTACTGACTATATTCCGTATTGTATAATACATCCCGTGATTTATTTTTATGTATGGTTCCAGTTTCTCTCAATTTACATCAGTTCTTTTTAAAGATTTTATTTTTAAGTAATCTCTACACACAATGTGGGACTCAAACTCATGACCTTAGGATCAATAATCACCTGCTCCTCTGACTGAGCCAGGCACCCTTCAATTTACATCATTTGAAGAGAGCCTTTACCCTACCAATCTGAGAGGAGAAAAATAATATTTTACTCATTTCTTGCTTGTTTCCAAGGATAGTTTTTATTGAGTCTTTTTTTAATGCCACATAAGTGATAGAAGAGTTTTATGTTCGGCTTATGAATGTGACATCCTGACCATGACCAAGAAACATTTTTCTTCCCATTCTCTTCCATAGGTTTTCTTGCTTTTTTTTTTTTTTTTCCAGTTTACTGAGATCTGACAGATAACATTGTAGAAGTTTAAGCTGTACAGCATAATGACTTGATATTTATGTATTTCTTTTATCATTTGTGAGAAGGAGCATCATCTCATTTTTAAGGCCATCAGCTTCCATGTTGCTAAACCATGTGTTTCCTTACTTGTCTTTTGATGTTGACCAACCTCTGCATCTTGCCACAACTTCATTCTCTTGAACAGTAACACACCCTTGTTTTCCCAGACATAACACATCATCCTTTGTTGTGACTGCCTCAGACTTGGTCATTGCCCTTGTCACCATCTTCATTTTGTCTTCAAATACAACTGGATGGCAGTGATTACTAAATTCATGTCTCCAGCCCCAAACTTTCCAGTGAGTGCCAGACTAATGCCTAAATGTTTCCTTGGTATCTTTATTGGATGTCTGATAGGTGAATCCACTTTATCACTGAAATCTCCCTTGCCCTCTCTAAGTAAAAAGTCTCCAAAACCAGAAAACAAAACAAAAATTCTTCTCCAGGGATTTGCTTCTTGTTAAAGCCAGAAACACAAGTATATTTTTTATCTTGCTCAACCTTCCACATCCCTGTAGCTATCCCCTTGCTGCATTATACTGTATCTGTCATCTTTTTTCTTCTGGGGCTGAGCCTGGCTCTTACTGACTTGAGACTTTACAGTATTTGCTTTGCTCTGTACCTCCTGCTGTTTGGCTCCTCAGAGATCTTCCCTATCCATTCCAGTCCAGGGGAAGGCCTCCTCCTGGTCCTCATGTTACTCTTTTATTTCCTATGCAGAAATTTGTTACTAAGAGTATCTTGTTTATTCATTTATCTCTGCTCTTGATCTTGAAATTTAGTTTCTGTGGCAGCAGTGATCTTGTCTTTGGCTTACTGCCCATATCCTATTAAGAGCAATGATACATAGTAGTTATTTAGTAAAGTAATTTGTATTTCTGTGGATTGCTCATCAGTATCCTCTGAGTTTTTACCATTCAGGGCTTTTTCTTAGTGATTTCTAAGAGCTGTCTGTAATCAAGGCTGTTAATTCTTACATTATAAATATGTTCTCCACCTTATCCCTTAAAATTTGTCATCTTCATTGCAGCTATTGTGGAACAGGAAATTGAAAAAGGACTGGCTTTTTGCTCCTCATTATCGATACTACGTAAGAGAAATGAGGATCCATGCATATAGCCAGCTGCTGGAATCGTATAGGTCACTGACTCTTGGCTATATGGCAGAAGCCTTTGGTGTTGGCGTGGAGCATCGTTCAGTCGATCAGTAAGTTTAAATAATATTAGCGTTAATATATTATTAGAACAATCATTTGTCATCTCTGCCTTCATGATGTGCCCCCTTTTATTGACAGATGGGGAAAACGAGTTGTAGAATGGTTAAGTGATTTTACAAAAGGGCATCAAGTGAGTTAACACAATAGTGTTCTGTCCCTTTTTTCTGGACTGCACCGCTGCCATGGGTAAAGAGTCCTAAGGTCATATTTTCTCTGGTAAGGCTTTCATGTTTGGTTTGTTGCTGCTTGCAGTTCTGTCACAATTATTGTTAAAGATGGGACTTTTAGCCTTTAATCAGTGATTCATTAAATACTATCCATTACTGTATGGTTGGCATTGTTTTCGGTTCCTGTTGTCATGGTCCTTTAATATTTGATAGTCTTTATATGGGGATAGTTAGCAACTAACAAATATAGAAGGTAATTTTGGATAGAAATGAATCTCTGGAGATTATAAAATGAAATAGAAAGATACATGGCTGCAGTGTAGTGGTAGCAGCTGGAGAAGGACAGTTGTGGGAAAGTCAGGCAGTTGTATATTTGTGCAGGGCCTGGTAGGCCATGGAGCTTGGGTTTTAATCTAGGTCCTTTGGAAAGCCACTGAAGGATTTTAAGCATGAGTGATATTATTTCATGCTGTATCTTTACAGATTGTAAGGGGACAGGGGGATTAGTTGGGCTGTTCAGTACAGTAGCTGATGGAGGAGATACCATGGTGGCTTCTAGGGTGGTGGCAGTGCAGTGTGGGAGAAGTACATATTCAGAATATGTGCAGTTAAATTTTGTTGTAACCAAAAAAGAAGCTGTGGCCAGATTATCATAGTTCAGAATGAGCATACCTCGGAGTCATTGAATTGGACTGAAGTGCCAGAGAAATAGATATATCCACAGATGCCGCCTTGTGGGCCTTTAGACCAGATGTTGTTGCATTCTTAAGGTTTCTGTAAGAGGCTAAAGAAAAAATTGCTTTCCCAATGGAAGAAGTGGCACAAATAAATATAGGACCATGTTTTTGAAACCAGTAGTCTAGTTGTACTGGATAGTGTGTGTCACGGTATATACAGGAACTGAGACAAGCAGTGTTTTAAATGCCAGGCTAAGGAGTTAAGCAACTTGTGTAGAGTCTCGTCGAAAGCCTCAAGTCTGGTGAGGCTAGGCATGGGCAGCAGCATTTGTGCTGTCAGCATCCGTATACCCACAGTCAGGCTCTTAGAGTGGGATGGGTGTCGTCCTACTAATCTCAGCAGAGGGCATTCTTGCATCAGAGTTTGTCTCTAGAAGCTTGTTTGGAAGTCAGAGCCCTTTCAGAGGTTTCCCCATCTTAGGTTTGGGTGGGATTAGGAAGGCTCCTGGTGGTTAAATCTTGTCTGATTCTCTCTGAACCTCAGCCCAGAATAATAGTTGCAAATGAGTTAGCAGCTCCTTGTGGAGATGGAACTATTTAAGTGACAGGAAAATGAACACAAGTTTAGAAAGCCACTCAGTATATAACTCAAAAGCAGTTGAAAATTGGATCCAGATACATTTTGATGGAGAATATAACTATGTTTTAAGTGTTTGCTAGTTTAGGATGACTTCTAGCTTAAAATCTTCCAAAAGCATAACTTTTTTGTCTTTTAAGATTTTTGAAACTCATAACCAGATATCCCAAAATTATACATACCCTTGCTAAAAACATTTAATGCTTTTTCATTCTTTAAGTAATAAGAATTAGTTCCTTTTCATAGAATTTTTTTTTTCATTGACACAGCTAGTACAGAAGGCGTAGTGGGTCATTCACCACTGACTACCAGGGGCAATTAGTTATGATACTTGATATTTCTAAAGCACAAATCTAAGTAACACACTTTCTCATCCAATGATATTTGTCTCTGACCTTCAACACTGTACAATGGGATTTCCTTACAGCTCGGAGTTTTAGTGAAATTGATCTTTTTTGTGTATGTACTTTTTTTTTTTTGTTTTTTTTTTTATGATTATCCTATAACCTAGTTACCCATCTGTCACCATACAAAAGATTCATACCTTACTGACCTATATTCCGTATTGTATAATACATCCCGTGATTTATTTTTATGTATGGTTCCAGTTTCTCTCAATTTACATCAGTTCTTTTTAAAGATTTTATTTTTAAGTAATCTCTACACACAATGTGGGACTCAAACTCATGACCTTAGGATCAATAATCACCTGCTCCTCTGACTGAGCCAGGCACCCTTCAATTTACATCATTTGAAGAGAGCCTTTACCCTACCAATCTGAGAGGAGAAAAATAATATTTTACTCATTTCTTGCTTGTTTCCAAGGATAGTTTTTATTGAGTCTTTTTTTAATGGCACATAAGTGATAGAAGAGTTTTATGTTCGGCTTATGAATGTGACATCCTGACCATGACCAAGAAACATTTTTCTTCCCATTCTCTTCCATAGGTTTTCTTGCTTTTTTTTTTTTTTTTCCAGTTTACTGAGATCTGACAGATAACATTGTAGAAGTTTAAGCTGTACAGCATAATGACTTGATATTTATGTATTTCTTTTATCATTTGTGAGAAGGAGCATCATCTCATTTTTAAGGCCATCAGCTTCCATGTTGCTAAACCATGTGTTTCCTTACTTGTCTTTTGATGTTGACCAACCTCTGCATCTTGCCACAACTTCATTCTCTTGAACAGTAACACACCCTTGTTTTCCCAGACATAACACATCATCCTTTGTTGTGACTGCCTCAGACTTGGTCATTGCCCTTGTCACCATCTTCATTTTGTCTTCAAATACAACTGGATGGCAGTGATTACTAAATTCATGTCTCCAGCCCCAAACTTTCCAGTGAGTGCCAGACTAATGCCTAAATGTTTCCTTGGTATCTTTATTGGATGTCTGATAGGTGAATCCACTTTATCACTGAAATCTCCCTTGCCCTCTCTAAGTAAAAAGTCTCCAAAACCAGAAAACAAAACAAAAATTCTTCTCCAGGGATTTGCTTCTTGTTAAAGCCAGAAACACAAGTATATTTTTTATCTTGCTCAACCTTCCACATCCCTGTAGCTATCCCCTTGCTGCATTATACTGTATCTGTCATCTTTTTTCTTCTGGGGCTGAGCCTGGCTCTTACTGACTTGAGACTTTACAGTATTTGCTTTGCTCTGTACCTCCTGCTGTTTGGCTCCTCAGAGATCTTCCCTATCCAGTCCAGTCCAGGGGAAGGCCTCCTCCTGGTCCTCATGTTACTCTTTTATTTCCTATGCAGAAATTTGTTACTAAGAGTATCTTGTTTATTCATTTATCTCTGCTCTTTGAAATTTAGTTTCTGTGGCAGCAGTGATCTTGTCTTTTGGCTTACTGCCATATCCTATTAAGAGCAATGATACATAGTAGTTATTTAGTAAAGTAATTTGTATTTCTGTGGATTGCTCATCAGTATCCTCTGAGTTTTACCATTCAGGCTTTTTCTTAGTGATTTCTAAGAGCTGTCTGTAATCAAGGCTGTTAATTCTTACATTATAAATATGTTCTCCACCTTATCCCTTAAAATTTGTCATCTTCATTGCAGCTATTGTGGAACAGGAAATGAAAAAGGACTGGCTTTTTGCTCCTCATTATCGATACTACGTAAGAGAAATGAGGATCCATGCATATAGCCAGCTGCTGGAATCGTATAGGTCACTGACTCTTGGCTATATGGCAGAAGCCTTTGGTGTTGGCGTGGAATTCATCGATCAGTAAGTTTAAATAATATTACGTTAATATATTATTAGAACAATCATTTGTCATCTCTGCCTTCATGATGTGCCCCCTTTTATTGACAGATGGGGAAAACGAGTTGTAGAATGGTTAAGTGATTTTACAAAAGGGCATCAAGTGAGTTAACACAATAGTGTTCTGTCCCTTTTTTCTGGACTGCACCGCTGCCATGGTAAAGAGTCCTAAGGTCATATTTTCTCTGGTAAGGCTTTCATTGGTTTTGGTTGCTGCTGCAGTTCTGGTCACATTATTTGTTAAAGATGGGACTTTTAGCCTTTAATCAGTGATTCATTAAATACTAATCCATTACTGTATGGTTGGCATTGTTTTCGGTTCCTGTTGTCATGGTCTTTAATATTTGATAGTCTTTATATGGGGATAGTTAGCAACTAAACAAATATATAAGGTAATTTTGGATAGAAATGAATCTCTGGAGATTATAAAATGAAATAGAAAGATACATGGCTGCAGTGTAGTGGTAGCAGCTGGAGAAGGACAGTTGTGGGAAAGTCAGGCAGTTGTATATTTGTGCAGGGCCTGGTAGGCCATGGAGCTTGGGTTTTAATCTAGGTCCTTTGGAAAGCCACTGAAGGATTTTAAGCATGAGTGATATTATTTCATGCTGTATCTTTACAGATTGTAAGGGGACAGGGGGATTAGTTGGGCTGTTCAGTACAGTAGCTGATGGAGGAGATACCATGGTGGCTTCTAGGGTGGTGGCAGTGCAGTGTGGGAGAAGTACATATTCAGAATATGTGCAGTTAAATTTTGTTGTAACCAAAAAAGAAGCTGTGGCCAGATTATCATAGTTCAGAATGAGCATACCTCGGAGTCATTGAATTGGACTGAAGTGCCAGAGAAATAGATATATCCACAGATGCCGCCTTGTGGGCCTTTAGACCAGATGTTGTTGCATTCTTAAGGTTTCTGTAAGAGGCTAAAGAAAAAATTGCTTTCCCAATGGAAGAAGTGGCACAAATAAATATAGGACCATGTTTTTGAAACCAGTAGTCTAGTTGTACTGGATAGTGTGTGTCACGGTATATACAGGAACTGAGACAAGCAGTGTTTTAAATGCCAGGCTAAGGAGTTAAGCAACTTGTGTAGAGTCTCGTCGAAAGCCTCAAGTCTGGTGAGGCTAGGCATGGGCAGCAGCATTTGTGCTGTCAGCATCCGTATACCCACAGTCAGGCTCTTAGAGTGGGATGGGTGTCGTCCTACTAATCTCAGCAGAGGGCATTCTTGCATCAGAGTTTGTCTCTAGAAGCTTGTTTGGAAGTCAGAGCCCTTTCAGAGGTTTCCCCATCTTAGGTTTGGGTGGGATTAGGAAGGCTCCTGGTGGTTAAATCTTGTCTGATTCTCTCTGAACCTCAGCCCCAGAATAATAGTTGCAAATGAGTTAGCAGCTCCTTGTGGAGATGGAACTATTTAAGTGACAGGAAAATGAACACAAGTTTAGAAAGCCACTCAGTATATAACTCAAAAGCAGTTGAAAATTGGATCCAGATACATTTTGATGGAGAATATAACTATGTTTTAAGTGTTTGCTAGTTTAGGATGACTTCTAGCTTAAAATCTTCCAAAAGCATAACTTTTTTGTCTTTTAAGATTTTTGAAACTCATAACCAGATATCCCAAAATTATACATACCCTTGCTAAAAACATTTAATGCTTTTTCATTCTTTAAGTAATAAGAATTAGTTCCTTTTCATAGAATTTTTTTTTCATTGACACAGCTAGTACAGAAGGCGTAGTGGGTCATTCACCACTGACTACCAGGGGCAATTAGTTATGATACTTGATATTTCTAAAGCACAAATCTAAGTAACACACTTTCTCATCCAATGATATTTGTCTCTGACCTTCAACACTGTACAATGGGATTTCCTTACAGCTCGGAGTTTTAGTGAAATTGATCTTTTTTGTGTATGTACTTTTTTTTTTTTGTTTTTTTTTTTATGATAGTCACAGAGAGAGAGAGGGAGAAGCAGGCTCCATGCACCGGGAGCCTGACGTGGGATTCGATCCCGGGTCTCCAGGATCGCGCCCTGGGCCAAAGGCAGGCGCTGGCGCTGCCTGTTACTATCTGGGAAAGTAGTGATTTTTATGTTAAAGGCATAATCTTTCCATTTAATCTCTTTGGTAGCATCATAAAGTCTTCATACAGTTTTTAAAAATATTTTATGTATTCATGAGAGAGAGAAAGAGACAGGAGCAGGCTCCATGCAGGGAGCCCAACGTGAGACTTGATCCCGGGTCTCCAGGATCCCGCCCTGGGCTGAAGGTGGCACTAAACCGCTGAGCCATCTGGGCTGCCCTTCATACAGCTTTTGTTCCTTTTTCCTCATTGTTGGCAGACCATCCTTGATAGTGAGTCAGTGTTTATGTGTGAGGTTTGAGTCATAACTACATAGATATTCAGAAATATCTTTGTCACAACAGACTAATACTGGCTGTGCATTCCTGATCCTTATTTATTGGGGCTTATTCTTTAGTCTTTGTTTTTAAAGATTTTATTCATGAGAGACACAGGCGGAGGGAGAAGCAGGCTCCAATGCAGGGAGCCCGACGTGGGACCCGATCCAGAGTTTCTAGGATCACACCCTGGGCTGAAGGCAGATGCTAAACCGCTGAGCCACCCAGGCATCCCCTTATTCTTCAGTCTTAAAGTAATTTGGAAGCTTTTTTTCCTTCCATGTTCTGAAGGATTTTGAACTCCTATCATGAGGTGACCCCCCACACACACACCCAAGATATCTTATTTTTCTGCCTCCAAGTTTTTCTCTGAAGCTCTAAAGATGTGCTTATGAATGATTTCATTCTTTGACACCTACACTCAGTATGAAATTTGCTGCTTTTTCCAGTAAGTGATTTTAATCTCTTGGGATGATCCCACAGATCCTGCAGTGTGCCAGCAAAGATCTTCTCAGCTGCTGCATAGTCAAGAGTGCAGGCTGGAAGCCAGCTAAATGGTTACCTTGAGAGAGTGGAAGCATGTATTTAGTGCACTATGTTTTTTAAGAATTTTGTATAAGGCTCACGCTAATGCCCTTTTCCCCTCCTCTTAATTATAGGGAGCTCTCCAGATTTATTGCTGCAGGGAGACTACACTGCAAAATAGATAAAGTTAATGAAATAGTGGAGACCAACAGGTACCGCTAAGTTTGTGTGTCATTTGTGTGTTACAATATTAAGTGTTGTCTTTTAAAAGTAGGTCAGTTCTTGTTATGGAATAATGTGACTGGTAAATAATTCATTTTTTTCTTGTATTTATTTATAGACCCGATAGCAAGAACTGGCAGTACCAAGAAACTATCAAGAAAGGAGATCTTCTACTAAACAGAGTTCAAAAACTTTCCAGAGTAATTAATATGTAAAACCATGTAAATGAGGGATTTCCTTTAGAGATAACTATTTGGAATTTTTAGAGCTTACTTTACCCAGTTCAGCTGAATAAATACTGCATTGTTGTTTCTTTCAATTTACTTTTTTCTTATTAATATATATATACACCTTTTAAAGATGGGGTCCAGAAATATTAAAATAATGTCACTTTTATGTCATTTGAACATCTCTGGCTTACTCAGAGACTGTAGTGCCTGGGTTCAAATCTCTTGAATTTTAGAAGTATAGTAGTCCATAACTAAACACAGTGTCTCCCACTTAGTACACAACAGACAGGACAAATAAAATGAAGGCTCACATAACCCTGGATTCCAGAATCTACCGGAAAAAAAAAAAAAAAAACCCCTATGTCAATAGTAGCAGTGGGATCTTTTTTCCCCAACAAACAACCACAGTAAGAGAAACAAAGTTGTTCCTTGTTTTTCTCTTAAGTGTAAGCTCAGTGAGTCAAATGGAAATAAGTGCTAGGAAAAAAATCTAAAACCAGATAAAGGAGACAGTGAAGTAGGGTGTGATGGGTTGTCACAGAAGGCCTCTGCAAAGGTGACATTTAGAAGGAGAACCTGCAAATATCTGGGAGAAGGAGAGAAAGTCACTGCAGGTTTTAAGCAGAGGAAAGGCCTGATTTGACTTACCTTTTTAAGTGTCACTGGCTGCAGGAGATGCCTGATACTGGTGTCATGGACCCGGGAGGCAGCTGGGTTTGCTGCAAGATTAGAATGGGGGAGAGGGTGAGAAAAAGTCTGGGATGATCCCAGGCTTTTGGATCCTGACTGATACAGAAGTTTTGGTGGAGCTGAGTTAGAATGGGAAATGGCATTTTTACTGTAGAAGGAAGGGGAGAGAAGTATGCTCTTTTTAGATTACATGGTGTTTTAGTTATATGCTGATTGGAATCATTTGTTAACATCAGAGAAGAAAACCTCTTAGTCCGTGGAAAATAATTTAATTCAACATTCATTCATGACAAGCCTACGTAGATTAGAAATAAGGCTAGGAAATCAAAGCACGATTGCCAAGGACACCCTTAATGGCAGTGTGTTGGCAGGACTCAGAATGGTACTGCAGGAGGGGCTGTGGGATGACCTGCCAAGGAAAGCAACGTTCCTGGAGCTGTGCACTGAGAGGTTTCCTGCAGGCGCGGAAAGTGCTGCATATGCCTTAAGCATTTAGGAACATCCACTTACGCATTTCCAAAACTGCTTATGTATTAAAAACTTTAACAATGATCCATTATAATTTCTTAAAGAAAATGACTATAAGGACTCTACAGACTTGTGATCCTAAAAATCTGGGCAATTTGTTAAATCCAAGTCATTGAGAACTCTTTGTTTGTGTTCCTTGTGTCCATTTAAAAATTACAAGAGTTGTTCCTAGCAAATTGACTCATTGTAGTTCACACTAAAGGGAAAAAAGTAGGAGTGAAATGTCAGTTTCTTAAAACAGGCTTTTCCCTGGACTCCCACCTCTAAGACCATTGGGACCGATGCAGTCACAGAGCAATTCTGGCTTTTCATTCAAGGCTTAGGCTTACTCTTGGTTTAGACAGGAAATTCTCAAAACTCTCCCCTGGGTTGCTTAAAATGTACTTGATTTTATTTTTCTTTCACTATTTCAGCCCAACTGCCTTAAATTAATAGGTGAAGATGACAGGTAAGAGAAGCTAAAAGAAACAAATGCTATCCATTCCCAGTGCATGACAGGAAAACTGGAAACTCAGGAGTTGATAAAGATCTAGTAGAATAAAATACAAAGGAAACTACGGTTTTGAGGTGAGGGAGTCACATTTTTTGCCTTTTTCTGAAAAATAAGCTAACTGCAAAAAAAAATTGGAGATTTTTCAGAAATTGAAAAAAGGTGGTTTGCTTTGTGGCTCCACCTGGCATGGATAGCTACTGTCAACATTTTGATGCTCTCCACATTTAATCCTAGGCATATGTAGTTTTTAATACAAAACTGGAGTCTGTTACACATTGTTAATAAGTTATTCTATGTAATCACAAATCCCAGGGGAACACTGTTAACTTCAAAGTATCAGTTTGGAGGTGAAAATAAAGTTAGAATCCAACATAGGCTTTTTAAATGAGGCCATATGGAATGGGGGACATAGCACTTACACTAAAGCTAGAAAACCAAATTTTGGTCCCAGCTCTCCCCACACCTGCTGCCTGATGCTGGGAGAAATGAGGCTTATGCAATTAGTTCGCCTTTGTGGAAACACTACTAAAGCACTACACACGAAAGCAGTATACCACAGCATGTATGTCTTAGCACACTGAATGTTAGTAGAAAAGTTCTGTCACATGACGAATAAATTGGGCCACCTCAGCCAGCTTGTATAGGATAAGCTGAAAATTTGAGGTTTTTTGTATTTGATCTGGAGGTTAAACTGAGGTTTTTTTTTTTTTTTTTTTTTTTTTTGAAGATTATTCATAGAGACACACACAGAGAGAGACACAGGCAGAGGGAGAAGCAGGCTCCATGCAGGGAGCCCGATGTGGGATCATGCCCCAGGCTGCAGGTGGCGCTAAACCGCTGCGCCACCGGGGCTGCCCTAAACTGACGTTTTTAACAAATATACGTTCATTGCATATTTATGGAATGCTGTCTGCTTTATGGACGGGTAGAGTATTTTAAACCCGATAAAAGCCTTGTCAGAAATTTTAGGTCCAGGCCCATGGTTCCCACAGGTGGGGATCAAAAAGCTCAAAAAACCAAAGCCAGGATGGCGAACGATGCCTCCTAAGGACACAAAGTTGCATAGTGGTTGCCTACAAGCCCTCCCTTCCCCCAGTTAGTTTTCAAGATAAACACTCATTTTTGGTCATCATCTGAAAACTAAAAATCAGCTATCCAGCTTCTGTGGAATAAGGGACGGATTAGGCTGACTCTGGGCTCCATTTCCCAGTCACGCTGCTGGACTAGCGTTAGCGTGTACGCTGCAACACAGCCTGCTGACCCCAGGGGCCTTGGAGCTTCTAGTTTCTGCATCACCACCCCCGTGCCCCCATGGTGTACACGGTTTATGATTGAACACATTTAGTCCTTCAGTAATCTGACCAAGCACTGGTATTAACTGATCAGCAGGTTACTGATAATTAGTAAATTGCGTAGCTTTGAATTAATCCTTGGTGTTCTTAACCTGTATTCTAAAGAGGATTAATAGGCTGATAATTGGAATACTAGGTTTCCATGATTAGGAGAGAGAAAGGAGGGGAACTCAATCTCCCACTTTCCTGATGCTGTACAAATTACAAATTGTAGCAAAGCTGCCACCTCCACAATGGCAATGGGGGAATAAAGTTCAATCTCTGTCTGGAAAAAAATGTGAAAACCTTGATTAAGCACTAACGTGGGTTTCAAAGGTAGAAAACCACAGGTCTGCATTATTCTTGTGTTTCTGAAGGCCTATAAAAGATACTAAGAATCGTAGCACTTTGGTCCAGCCACCATAACCTTGAAATACACGGTCAAGGGGGAGGGTTACCTTTTGTCATTCAGAAAACTTTGCAATAGTTTTCCCTGTACAGACTAGTGGTGAGAAGTAAAAGGGACAACCTGCCAAGGAATGATCTGCCTCAGCGTAGCTGCTACACCCTGAGACTGCCTCAGGGAAGTGACCACTGTAGTCAAGACCGCCAGTAGGTGGCGTCCTGACAACTTTAGCAACCCCCTTCGGGTTCACCAGTGTCCAGGCTGATGAAACACTTGGGTTTTGAGGACTCTGCATTTCTTGACGTCCTCCTCTGGCTTAGAGGCTCTTCATTCATAAAGACCTCAGGAACTTGGAGCCAACGCTAAGTCCATGGTTTCCCACTCGGCTGCTCTCTCCTGACCATGGGCTTTCCACCCTCATTCAAAATGCTTTCTCTTTGAAGCTGCTCACCACCCACCTATACCACCAACTCACTGTGTTCACTGCCCTCAGACCTCCAAGCTGCTCTATCCTACTCACACCAGACCCAGCAGCTGGCTCTGTTTTCCTCTCAACCCCAACTACTTTGGAACTGGCAACCTACACAGTCAGATCCTCGCCTCGCAGTTTCTTAGCCCAAACTTGAGTGCTCTTTTCCCCCAGACCACTTCTACCCTCTGCTGTGGTCTCACCCAGGACCCAGGAATCCCAAACACCTCTGAACAGCTGCTGTTTCCCGAACTGTCCCTAGAAATGCTATGCCACTAGCATTACTCTGTAACCCGGATCCACCTCTATCAGCCTCTCTTCCATTACCAGCCATATTGAATTGAACATGGACTTAGCTCTGTGACCAGGATTAAATCACTTAACTTGTCTCACCTACACAGACAAGTTACCTGGTAGGAAGACTTAAGACTTATCAAGAGGGCAATTACAAATAAATGTTTTGAGAACATCTGCAAGGATTCACTACATGGCAGCTTCTAGTCCTATTCCTTGAATTCCCCAATCAAGGCCATCATCAATGACTTAGCCATACCCTCAGATGTTTTCATTCCTTGGCAAGCTCCCTGCCCAAGTTCTAACTTTTCCACTCAACTAATACCTATTGTTCCAATTATCCTGGAGAAAGATGCAGGAGGAAAAACAAAAAACAAAAACATTACCTGAGTGGGTTGGTAAGGTTAATTACAACGGAGTCAACTGTAAACTTCTAACCAAATCTCTTCATTTCAACCTCATCTTCTTTCTTCACCAAAAATACGCTGCTTCTCCAGGGTTTCATCTTGGGATTTCTTCTTTCCCTGGGCCATGGAGGATGGACTTTAGGTTTGTGACGTCCTGGACATGAAAAATAAAATGTGGTGTGTCTGTGGCAGAGAGAATCCATACTCCTTTCATGCGGTTCTCAGAATCTGTGAAAGAAAGAAAGAAAAAAAAAAAAAAGATGAAGAACCACTGATCTGACAGACGTGAATTCACAGCCAGGCAATGCTACCAGTAGTTGTGGAACCGTAGGCAAGACACTTCACTTCTTAGATGTTCCCCATCAACAGGGCTGTGATAGCAAATGCCTACCTGTAGGGGCTGTGAGAGATCATGTCTGCGAAATGCTTCAGTGAGCATTTTAAGCATCCAACTAGATGGGCATTATTTTAATAAAATAATAAGCCAAATCTAATAGTTACCTATTTTCCCTAAGTAATAAGCTCATGCTCCCATGACCTCCCTTACCACCTAAGAATGAAAGACAACCCTTTCTTCTACAGCGCACACCTTTCTCTTAAGCTCCATCCAGACTGTACATAGAGCCACTGGATACTAAATTTGAGTTTCCCAGTGGCTACTCAAGTTCATCATTGTAGGTTTTTCCTCCTTTGTCGTATATCATATATATAGGGCTCATCAACCAGCTCGGTATTATCTTGGATTCAACCTTCCCCTTAACGTTCAACATAATTAGGCCTCAAGACCTATTGGTTCTACCTTTAAAGTATCTCTGCCATCAGTTTTCCATTTATCCCCAGAGTCACTGCCTTGGTTTGGAAACTCAGTAGCTCTTACCTGGATTATTACAACAGCACTGTAACTTATCTTTGTCCCAAGGTTCTCACCTGTCCGTGCTGTCCTCCGTAGTTACTGGAGGGCCCTTAAGTGATGGGGATTTAAAAAAACAAAAACAGGATTAAATTATGTGTTTGATTCTCCCCTTCATCCTGAAAACTTTTTCCTTTGGCTCAGTATCACCCTCTCCTGAAAAAGAACCTCTGCTAGTGCCACATTTGGTCCCTGGGCTTTGGCTGTGGAAAAGAGGGGAGGAAGTGCCAAGAATCACTTAGCCTTACGAGGTGAAAGACAAGTTTAATTAAACCCCATTAGCAACAGGAGCAAGAGTTTCTTACTAGAAAGAAAGGACTGAGTAGAAAGTATGGTAAGGAGGAGGAGCACTGTAGGCTTAATTTAGGAGAGATCTTTTTGATTAAGATGGGGAGGGGGAGGAGGAAGAAGAGGGAAAGGTATAAAGGATGAGGTGTGAGGCAAAAGGGAGGAAAGTGCATGAAAAAGGAAAAGAGATTAAATGCTTTGTTTTTCTGGCCCCCAGGAAAGATCTGAATGGCTTTTACTTTTGGCACCTGCAGCATGCTTGCAATGGGCCCTGGGAATCTCTGGGCTCTGACAGTTACAGTTGGTTAAAGTGTATTCCTGAGGATGAAGGTCCCATGAGCCCCTGAGGTCCTTGACAATCTGGTGCCAACTTCTGCAACCCTTCAGCCCCTCCTTTCCAGACGCTTCACCCAGAATGGTTCTCTTCCATATTGTTCCCCAGCTGTGCATGCCCAGTCTGCTCCTTCTGCTGACACTGACCTTCCTACCCTGCCTTCCTGCCAAGCCCCTTTCCTTGAATCGGGAGAGTCCCTGCTGTCCACAGCCAGGTTACCTAAAGGGGAATGGACCGTAAAGAGGGTTAAGAAACTGAGTGAACCTCTTCCCAGGAAGTTTCAGAAGGGCTCCTAAGGTGAAAGGAGCTTATTAGAAATGGTTTTAGGGAGCTGGTGGATCTAAGGAGGGAATGGGAAGTGCATCGCAGGGTGGGGGTTGAAACCAGACTGACTCTTCCAAATACTCTATGGACATTTTCTCCAACACACATCAGTTGCTTCCCTTACTATTTGAAGCAACAAAAATAATTTTTAATTTCTTGAATGATCTGCAAATGGAAAAAGTGGCCCAATTTCGAGAGATAAAAGATTATGTTGTGCTCTGAGTAATCCCAAAATGTGCTTGCACTGCCAGTGAGGGAAGAAGGACATAAGAGCCAGGGAGGGATCAGACCAGCCGCGGTTAGAAAACTTACCTCTGGAGAAAAACGAAAACTGACCACGTGCCATCAAATTGACACATAAGCAAGTACAGAGAGTACGTGTTTCTCAATCTATCAACTTCCCTTTTGTTGACAAATCTGCAGGGTAAGAATGCAGCAGTATTCACAGTTCACCCAGTTCCAGTTAAGGCATCCCTTAACAGAGGCATCCCAGTTCTTAATTTATCCAAAGCAAAGCTCTGTGTCCAAGAATGGAAATATCTTAAGCCTGGTATTTAGCTTACACAGAAGGGAAGGAAAACAAAGGTGCTTCACAAGGGTGTCTGATGCCAAAAATGAAGACAAGTCAGACTAGATTGAAAGGGGTTTAGTGTCACGAGGCAGAAACATGTAAAATATTTTATGCAGCCAACCTCATTTATTGAGAAGTCCTAATTTTATTGCCCATTTAGTAACATGTTTGTTCCACAAACTAATTTCTCATAAAGCAAAGCACAACCTTTTCTTATAAATAGTATAAATTATTTTATTTACAGAAACTTGTTACAAAACAAATAGACTATATATTTCTTCTCTTTTAAATATCCAAAGTAATTTTCTATCCCTTGACATTTGTTCATGTTCTATACAGCAGCCAACACAAAGTCCAGCTGAGATGCTCTTGATTATGTGTACAAATTATCAAACTATTCACACATTTTAACACAGGAGATTGCTTTTATAACCAAGCTCAAAAAAACAAAAACAAAAACAAAACAGCAAAATGCTTTTCAAGGCCCTACATTCACACTGACAGTATGTAGTGCTCATTTAAATGATCTGAAAATGTAGAATGTTTTGCACAAAATGTAAAAATGATCATTTTTCTGCTAAACAACGAAACTTTAACAATCATTTTCCAAAGTCCCCCCCCCCCCCCGCCCCCGGACAGAATGAGATAGTAAGAAATTCCTTGGCAACAGAACTCTTGCAGGAAGACAGCTGCCTTTAATAAGTTACATTTTTCAAATTATACATTTTTCAATGTTCTCAGAGGTACTTTGTATTATATTTTTGGAATATAAAATCTTTTAAATATTCTATTTAAACTCTGTATTTCATGAGTGAATAACAAAACGGACATATTGTGTAAGTTGCTGGCTGACAAAAAAGATTTGTAACCCTTGGTGCCACCAGGCAATCCATCACCAGTTCAATTACTGTGAACCAAAAGGCCTTAATTTTAAAACACCTCATAAAATTACCAGCATTGGTGGTTTTCAACTCCTCCACTAAGATTTTAGAAACAATATTTAGGTGGAAAAAGCAAACTCCAAAAGTTGAACTGAACATTCAAGTCTTTTTAAAGAATCTGTCGAAGCTTAAAACTAGGTTCAGGCACTTTCAGTTTTTCCCGTTAGTTTTAAACCACATCACACATGAACACACATGTGCTCAGAGTGTACACATCCAAATGCACAGGCACGCGGGCGCACTCACACTCACACATAAAACACGAACAAAAGAAAAGCAGTGTGTCACTTTGTTACATGTAGTCTATCGGGAATCAGGCAACTAGAGAAGCAATGCCCACTTAATCGGCATGAATCCGCTCCCGAGACATGAAAAGGGACAAAAAGACTTTCACAGAACAGAGGCATCCCTTAAACTGTAAAGGAGGCAGGTTCTAGAACTATTGGCTTGGCAGTGAACCACTTCAAATTATAAAAAGGTATTTACTTTTATTAATTAATAAATAAATACTAGATGATCTCAATTGTACCAAAACAGGATATCAGAAAAAAAGACCTGTGCAAAAATACATATTTAAATATGTACAATTCATTTTTAACAAAATATGTCTTCTGAAATAGGGATACTTCCATATTTATAATAGAACAAGAAATTCCAAAATAAAGATATAAAAGTAGGTTTTGTAGAATTCTTTGTTCATCAATGCAGCACTTTTTTTTTTTTTTTGTAGGTTAAGAAAACTGCAGGAGTTGTCATGAAATTCTATTGGAAAGAATATAAAAATTATCTTGGTTTTAAATTGATACCAAAGTCTGTCTAGAAACAACCCAACCACTGCAAATTTGGTTTTCGCAAGTTAATTTAATTCAAAAAAATACTTGTACTCCCGTGTTTTAAATGGTCTTAATTGTTCATTATAATAAAAAGTAGTTGTAGGAGAAAATAAAATATTTGAACAGTCTAAAATTCAATAGCACTGTTTAGAATAGGTCTGTTTGTGGCAAGCAGAATCCAAAATGGCTAATTTCCTAGTCCCGATGACCTGTGTTCTCCCGGGAGACATAGTGAAATTCAATTAAAACCTCAGTCTAAGAAATCAAATGATCAACACTCGCTTATCTAAATATCTACATAATTCTGAATCAACTTGCTATCGTGGATCCTATTCACATCTTTCGGAACAACATGATCTGTCTATAAATTCCATCGCTAAAAGCAACTTTATATCCATCAAGTCCCCTTGGCTCTGAAAATAAATTCTACCCAAACCCCATTGCACTTGTCACCAAGGAATCAACAAAGTACGTTCTGATTCCCTCTTACTTCCTTCTCTCCCTCCACTGGGATGGAACAACCAGGCTGATTTCTCCTTAACTACACCAAACTGGCCCATCCATGCGCTCTCCTTACTAAGCTCTCCTATAGTATCATTTTTAAAAAACATTTACTGATTGCATAATAAGTGAACAAGATACACTTCTCCCCTTCCTTTAAAAAAAAAATCAATATTTTACAACAATTTATATCTAAAGTATCTGCATAAAGTTTTTGTTGCCTTACATAATAAGAATAATTCTGTAGCAATTCACATTATTAGGCTGGTAACCAAGTATTTATTCATTCTACTTGTTGACTTGAAATTCCCTGAAACTAAAGTTTGTAACCCAAGAATTGTAGGGAAAAAAAGGATGCACTCATTGGCTCGGTCCAGGCCCTGCCCAGAGCAATGATCGGAGCCTGGGGAAATTTACCCTGTGATGTTCAGCAACTTTGTGTGTTCTTCTAAGTAAAAGTGCCTGGGTTCTTATTTCAGGAGCTATGATCATGGAATCACCAGTTAAAATGCCCCAGCTCATCCCCCAAATTCAATGATACCTTCTCAAGCAATGATGTTTTAACACAGTAAGCTCTTTCTTTTGGGATGGGGTATTCAAATAATAATAATAATAATAATAATAATAAAAATAAAAATAAATAAATAACTTCGAGGGACTCCAAAACTCTCTCAGAAAAATAGCTGGTATTAATCCCCAGAAAGGAGGGTTTGTTGGGGAAACATCTGCATCACATCATGTTTGCCTACTCCCCTCCCTGGGTGCCTAATCCCCACCCAGGGGCATCCAAATGAACATATGGAGAGGAAGAGGAGTGCACACACACACACACGATACGGGGAGTGCTGAAAGCAGAAGTGTACACTGAGTCCCAGGACGGTAGCCACAGAAACTGAGGGTAATGCACACAGTGCCCTGGAAACATGAAGTATCTTAATGACTTAGTGAATGACAGTTTCTGCTGCATCCTAACAACTTCACTTTACAAAGGCATTTTTTTTTAAAAATAGAGGAGACTGGGCAGGGCAACCAAGCCAATCTGCCGTACTGTGTAATGTGTAACACGAAAACTTAAAGGATAAAAAATTCCATCTCTTTGGAAATTGTGGAAAAACATTTCCCCCATACTGATTTTATCCACCTCCCTTCCCCCAACTAAAATTTGGCTTTCCGTTATCAAAACTAGTTTGCATTTGCATTTTCTTAAAAAAAAAAAAAATCACACAGAATTGCTTTTGTACCATGAAAAGTAAGCCTCTAAAATGTGGTATACTTGCTCTCTGGGCATCGATGGCTTTAAACCAGTTTGTAAGTTAGAACCTTTTGACACCATCTTGCCCCAAATTACTTGCAAAAGGCTGGGGAAAAATACAGGCTATTTTGTCATGGTGCCTTGTGCTACCGTCCATATTCCATTCCCAGAATATTGCTCTAAAAACCTAACAACTCATTGCTTCTCTGGAGGGTTGCTCATGGTGCAGCTCTGCTCTCCTCTGGAAGGTGTCTCCAGATGGGGTACCTAATTGCTGGAGGATGACCTACAGAAGACAGTGTAAGGTAAGAACTGGGACGGGAAGGGGGAGGAGGGAGAAAAGTCTACAGTAATGCTCTTGCCAAGACATTCTTTCGCCCAGCCAATCTACTTAAAGAGTGGCTCCATAATTTACTACAAGTTAAAAATCAAAGCAACAACTTCTCACAGATTGGTAGCAAGCAGTCCAGACCACTTTAACACTGATAAAAGCAATTCGGTGGCTGAACTTGATCCAGTGTCCTTTACAAGTACTCACTGCTACAGACATAGCTTCAGGGAAATCCTCGTTACAACAACAGCCCGGCAGATTTCTACCCTCGAGGCCCACAGGAGGTTGGGAAAACAGACTCAAAGGCATCGTGGAGTCCATAGTGCTGAGTGGAGGTGTAACTTGTCGTCAAAAGTGTCCAGATTATTCCTCCCCGCGCTATTTTCAGCTGTCAGGGACGTGCCTTTGGCTTTCAAAAAAGAGGGGGTAGGGAAACAATGAAAAGGTAAGTAAGCAGTTGTACGTGGCACTGCCCCGACGCCCAACACCATTGAGCGAGCCAAAGACCGAGCACCGCTCCGCTCTCCGGGGCCAGGAGCGCTCAGCTATGGCATTCCGCCTTAGCCTTCACTGCCCTTGGGCACAATCATTCTAAAAGTCTGACTTTTAGGAAACTGTCTAGAAAAGATGCAGGCCAGGTTGCTAGCTTAGCGAGAAGGCTCTCATGTTTGCCTTGTGGTTTTATTTGCTGATTTCCTTTCCTTAAAGGTCTTCCAGATTGTCAGGTGAGAACTGAACAAGGTTATTTGGGGTGCTCACACAGGTGTGAGAGCTCACACCCAAGGCAGCGCCCGTGCCCAGGGCAGGGGAACTCAGGCCCCCAGTGACCACAGTGAGCTATCTGAGCCCTTGCCGCAGAGGCCATGAGCAGACCAGCCGGGGGAGAGGAGAGTGGAGGGGGCAAAGCTGCCAAGTTCCATCGGCCAGGCTTCCCAGGACAGCCCGCCACGTTCCCAGGTTTAGGGAGCCTCTACCAGTGCAGTTATCTCTGTTTTAAAATCAGCTCCACCAGGGGCACCCGGGTGGCACAGCCAGTTCAGTGTCTGATTCTTGGTTTTGGCTCAGGGCATGATCTAAGGTTGTGGGACTGAGTCCTGCACTGGGCTCCATGCATAGCATGAGGTCTGTTTGAGAGATGCTCTCTATCCTTTTCCCTCTGCTCCTCCCTCTCTTTCTGAAAAATAAATCAATTAAATCTTAAAATCCGCTCCATAAGATACAGGGAGTTGAGGCTCCTACTTTCCCAGGAACAGCACTCTCTCAAGCATTTTGGAATCATGCTTGGAGACTCTGATGAAAGCTATAGGATCCCTTCTGCATATAAATGAGCACAAATACTGAAAATATCCAGCGTTTTTAGGGGCTCACCAATCTTCCAATCTCTAGCCATGGACCCCCCCCACCAAAAATTTATGCAGAATAAAAAAGTTTTCTACTGCACAGAGGAAATCTTTCTCAAACACACACAAGTTAAAACTAATTTTAAGAACCCAAACTCAAGACTGTCTTAGTGGGGCAGAGCCCTCCTCGCTGGTGGCTATCAGAGGTGGCAAACTGGTAGCTCAAGAGCCATACCTGGTCAAAAGGTGTGTGGACTGTATCATATTCCAGAACAAAATACTACATAACTTTTAAAAATGGCCAAATTTCTCATGCAAGTCCAGATCTGCAGTTTCAAACTGATAACAAGTTTCTGGGAGCACCTGCTTTGCGGAAATGGGCTCCCACTCCCTCATTTTCCACAAGCAGTTTATCTCTGCTGCACCCACCGGCCTCTTCCTCTCCTCTCCTGTCCCTTGTAGGCATGGATGCACCCAGGCAGATAATGTGTTGGGCATCACAACACAATGGAACATGCCTCCTGCAGGTTCAGGAAGCTACACTCAGAAGGAAGCTACACTCAGAAGGAAGTTTTTAAAGGATGGCTATACCACTTCCTGCAGTATTTGAACTGTATTTTTATGCTGATAAACTATAACGAATAACTACAAACCAAGAGGTAAAAGCTAATTTTCCTATATCCAGGGACCCCTCACCCAAGGAGCCAAGCAACATACAAATGGCTCCTACATACTTGAGGCTCAAAGAGAGGAATTTTAAAAGTTGCTATTTAAATTCATGGATAATTCTTTCCCCACCCCTTTGGCACTGGGCATTAATTAGTTCACACAGGGGGGGTCCCTGGGTGGCTCAGCGGTTTAGCGCCTGCCCTTGGCCCAGGGCGTGATTCTGGAGCCCTGGGATTGGGTTGCACGTCGGGCTCCTGGCATGGAGCCTGCTTCTCTCTCTGCCTGTGTCTCTGCCTCTCTCTCTCTATGTCTATCATAAATAAATAAAATCTTAAAAAAAAAAAATTAGTTCACACAGATAGTGGAGGGAACTCTATCCTGGTATTTTCTGACAAAGTCCCAACCTGCCAATTGAGTTAAGTTCTGGAGGTAAGGAATAAAATAGGACAGAACAGCCTCACCCTGTAAATCAGGGCTCTGGAGGGTGCTGCTGAAATCCCGGCACACAAGCAAGCACAGGAGATACGCTGATGAGTGAAGGGACAAGATGAGAGATGAACTGGGACTCAGAATGGAGGAAGCTGCTTCAGAAGAGGGGTCAGGGACAATGTAACAGGTGGAAGAGGGGGCGAACACAGAAGGCAAGACACAAAGACACGGATCATTAGGAACCTGACACCCAGTTAGCCACGGCTCTATAAATGGGCCTGCATCCACATTTCTACTCTCCTAACTTCAAGGAGGTTTTAGTCTTCGTCTCTGCCCACTCACTGCTGCTCCCCTGCCTCCTCAGAAAACTGGGAGAAAACATAAGGAGAAAGTTAACCAGAAAATCTGAAATCCTCTGATGGGAAAATTATTAAAAAGTCTTTCTTAAAATTTAAAGCATCCCTTTCTAGATCAGTGTGCTTGCAGGCCAGCGTTCTTCAGAGGAACAAATGAGAGAACCACTCTCTAGGAACACACAGCCTGCATCCTCCCCAAATGGTGTCATGGGACACACGTGCTTCCCTGGGACTGCACTCAGTGGCTATGCAGGGGACCCCGCCATCACGTAGGATGGCTTCAGCAGCTTTGGCTACTGAAATGTACATCGTGATTTCCTAACCCAGGAGCACCTCCCAGGTCATAAGAAATTCTGGCAGAGACACACTGTTTCACCTTCATATGGCCATGAACCCTTCCTTTGTGAAAAGAGACTGTGAAACTGGACATGTGCTTACAGCAAACAGACCAACCACACCACACTGATCTCTGAGTTGGTGGAAGAGCTTGTGGGAGAGGAGACAGGCACACCCACAGGGCTCACAGTCCATTTCCTACCTGATGGAGAAGGGGACTGTGCGTCAGTCCCTGTGCCCCTGGGCTGGCGCCTGTGTGTTTCATGTGCACGTTGTTCATGGCTGGCAATTTGGCAACCTTTGTGGGTTTGTTGCTGCTGTTGTTGATGCTGCTTGAGCCAGGCGAGCACTTCCTTTTCTTTCCTATGAGTCTGTCTAGAGGAGTGTGAGAGTGTGAGTAATTGGTGTGGGAGTTGACGGACAGCTCACTGGACTGGTGGATGAATGGGCCGAGGGAGAGCGTGGAGTCGCCACTGTTCACCATCACACTCATCCTCTTGATGGACTCAGCGGGGCTCCCACCTGGGGGCCCCCTCCCTGACTGGTCGTGCCGGACGCTCACAGAGTTCGCCTTATTTACCACACAGTTGAGGCCCATGCCATGGGAAGATGTTACCGTTGAGGGGTAGGGAGGCACAGAGTGTGCCATACAGTTTTTCCTAAAAGACTCCATGGAATGAGAAGAAGACGAGGAGGAGGAGGAGGAGGAGGAAGAGTGAACTAACAATGGGGAGCTGTTTTTGCGTTTCTTTCCTGAGCCGCCGCTGGTACTGCTACTGGCGTTGTGACAGTTAGTGCTGTTACCAGAAGACTCCTTGGGCCTTAAAGACTTGCTGGATTTCAACTTCTGAGGTTTCCTGGACATAGGGGAGGAGGGCACTGAGGAAAGGCCAGAGGGTGTGGAGGGAGATGAGGATGAAGAGGACACTTGTCTGGATTGCATACTGCACACAGGATCCATTGCCCCAGAGGTGGCGGGCTGTGCATTTAGTGTGGTTCCATGAGCTGGTACCGATTTGCTATTTGGGGAGATGCAGGTGGACGAGAGCAGGACTGGGGATGTAGACACAGTGGCTGCTGCCAGATAGCTGACCCCACATTGTGATGTCGGCACAGAGTTTGTCCGGTGAGGAACACGTGTGGAGACGGGTGGGGTGGTGCTGGGCACGGGTGGGATTTTCCTACAAATGAGAGGGCAGTGAGTAATAATCACCACAGCCACTCACAGAAACCTTCAGCTGGACGTGCCCTTCCCTTTTGGCACAGAGTAGCACACCCCTGTCAGAAAGATCAATCTGAAATGTACAGCCAATCCTGCCATTTCTCTCCTTCAAATTCCTTACTGCCTGCTGGGGGCTCTCAGAATAATGGTCTGTAAAGCACTGTGCACCTCACTCACTTCTGGTGCCCAACCTCACGCTGTCTCTTCCCATCCACCCCCACCCCCACCCCAGATCCCTGATTCTACCCACTGACCTTTCTTCCGTTGCAAAACAGGCCTGGATGTGAGGCACTGTCCATTTTCTGCCTACAGCACTCTGCCTCCAAATTCTGCTCACCCTTCAGTTTCAGCCCATCACCACTTCCTTAGAAAATCTGTCCTGACCATCCTGACTTGCTCAGTTTTCTACAGACGCACACTGCCTGTTCCCAGACTTGGGGGCACTCAAGGCAGTTTCCATGTGTGACTGCAGATCCCTAACTTCTCCACAGAGCGGTCCACAGCGTATTTATAACTGTAGCCCCAGTGCCCAGCACAGTGTCAGGAGTTCAGAAGGCACACAGATGTTGAAAGAATTCATGAATAAGTGAGGAGAAAGGAAGGGCATAGCAATTTAATAGCAACTGCTAGGTCCTACCGATGGGCTTGAATGACATCTCAGGGGGCTTCCAGTCACAGTGTTGGAACAATGTATTTGGTTAAATAAAGTCTGGGCTAAGTACCCATCTGAGGATAAGAGGGTTATTCAAATGGCAAATCAGGGAGGTCCCCTTTTATTTTTGCTCTGATTTTAAAATAGGACAAACCACAATTTCAAAAACCACTATGGCAGAATTAACACCAAGGTAACAACACAGAAAATGGCCCGAATGGAAGGCAAGTGTGGATACCAGCCTGCTCCTGACTTTATGGGGCAGCTCTGGCAGGTCCAGGCACTGCACTAGCCGGAGCTCCAGCTCCTCATCCTCCAAGTGAGAGGTGTCCTAAGCTGCTGCCGAAGGGCCTTCCAAATGCTCTGTAAGGTCTACAGCTATTAATAAAAAGGAACTATTTACTGCATTTGTACCAGCTGTAACCGCCCCATTCACGAGTGGAGTCCTGGCCCTAGAGACCAATACATCCACACTGACCACACCCAAATCCCTGTGGGGCAGGGTCCAGACATGAGAAGTTTCTCAATCTCTCCAGGAGATTCCAACATGAAGCAAAAACTGAGAAGTTGGGCTCTATTCCATACCTATCACAGAGGACAAACATGGAAGTTATCAGAAAGGCTCATGAGAAATGAGGAGTTCCTGCACCCCACCCAGACCTACTTCATCAGAATCTCTATCTCAACAAGATCCCCATGCTCTCGTGGGCACTGGCCCTCTGACAAGGTGCATGCAGGGGTGTTAGTACCACTCCTGCTCACTGGGTGCAGTGGCTGCTTGCGGCCACCAGGTGGCTCAGGGAGGCGAAACCTAAAGGTGCTGAACTAAATCACAGGAAAATGAAAAGCTTCCATAGAGGGAGAGATGCAGATCTATCTGCACAATATATTGCTTCTTGGTATTTAAAAAAAAAAAAAAAAAAAAAGTCTTTTAATTCACTCATTACCTTTCATATAAAAACAAGACAAAGAAAATGTAGCATACTGACCTATGTCTGTATAAATGAACTCTGCAAAGATATACACACAATTCACAAAAATGCTTGTCTGTGAGGGTGGGAAGGGAAACAGGAATGTGGGGACCAGGGGGACTACAACTTTGGACTGTATACTTTATGAATGTAAAGTAATTACATTCAGTTTTCTTTTTTTTACCCAAGTGAATTTATTACCGATCTAAAAAATTATGTATCAATGCCCTCCATCCCATCCCTCACCCCCACCAAAGAAAAACCCTTTGCTAAGGATCCCATCCCTTCCTTAGGGGATGTGGAATAGCAGTCCCCAATCAATAGCGGACTAGCAGTTGACAGAAACCACAGGAGCTCAGATCTGGCCTCTTGGGTCATGGCCATACTCCGGACCAAGTGCTGGTTTAATTTCACCACTGTTCAGACTCCATACACTGAAGATGACTTATTTCTGGGGGACCTCCTGGAAGGGAAGACTTTTGGCTGAGCCAGTAGGATGGGACCTGGACCATGGTGGGAATTTCCCTGAGTACATCAAAGATGCCACCTGACGACCATTCTTGAGCTGAGAAGTGCTGAGCTCCTTCCAGAAAATCTCAGGGGCTACATGAGAAGCTGGCCTCTGTTGGTCAGTCTGACTCCCAGCACCCTTCTCCAAGCTCCTGTCTGCCCCAGGCCTGTGTGCCAGCTCATCACTGAGCAAAATGTCTGTCTCCACTGTAGTGGCTTTTTTTAAAACCAAAGTTCAAGTTAACACAAAGGCATGATTTCCTCCTTCTAAACTCTTAGGAGTACACTAAACGCACAGCTCAGGGAGCTCAATGAACTCTTCAAGTCCTAACAGGTAGTCTAAAGAAGCTGAGATTTCAACTATTTGGGAGGGTTCTGATGTGGAGGGACTCCCTAGAATCCCAACAAACCAGTGCCTAGACTCATTTTTCTGAGCAAAGACAATGTGTCTTCATAAAGAGGGAAGAGGAGTCTCTTATCTAGTAAAAACCAGGAAGAAATGTGAAACAGAAAAGCAGAGCAGCATTGCTCTGGGTTTGAGTTTTCTAAGAGAACAAATGCAAGTCCTATTGATGATCATGAAGCTGGTTCAGACTGTGGACTATCTGAGGCCCCTGACCAGCTTCCTGACTTTTATGAGGAAACCAAGGCAGCAAGGCAAATGGATATACTGGCAGAGTCCACTCAGGAAGTCACTAGTAAATGATGCCCAAATCGAGACTATGGAGTGACATATGGATGACTGGATAGCCCCCCGCCTTCCATTAGTAAAACTCAAGGTTTCCCAAAGTAGGTTCCACCAAACATTAGTTCCCCACGATGCTCCCCTGAAAGAGGTTCCTGGGTCAAAGGAACCTGGGAGATGTTCCACATTATATATGATAGCCCCTGCTTTGAGAGTTACAGTGGACAGTATGCCCCCTTAAAGGCTCTGAGAAGATCTCAGGGTTGTGGGATTGAGCCCAGAGTCTGGCTCTACACTCCTCAGAGTGCCAGCTTAAGCTTCTCTCTCTCTCTCTCTCTCTCTCTCTCTCTACCTCTGCCCTTCCCATGGCCCACTTGCTGTCTCTAAAATAAACAAACAAAAATATAAATCTTTAGATAAGCTTATCTTCATTAAACCAGTCCCCTAGAAACAGAGGATGCAGCACCAGGTAAAGTCAGTCTCCTCTCCCTACCCCAGAGGTGGTGTGACAGGCACTCACTTCCACAGCTGCGCGTTCAGATGCTTCTCCACCATGAGGTTGAGGGCGCAGCGAAGCCGGTTCCACCTGGAGTCAAACACGTAATAGCCTCTTCCAATCTGCCGGCTCCCGAATGTGCAAAACTGCAAGAGAGAGCACAATTGCACAAGCTTGCTAACTCTGACTGTGGCACAAGCGATGAGGGTTCTCTCTCCTTTAGGAAAGGAGCTAACCATGAAAGAGCTGACTCTGAGTTATCGCAGGCTGTGAAGCATGAGAGTGAAGATGCCTGGCCCTGAGTTTCATGGAAGAGAAAGGGAAAAGCACGAGGTGTCCCAGGAGAGAGGGCATGCCGCCTCCGGGGCACCCTGTTCTGAGCTGCTCTCACACCTTGACCGCGTCTCCCACACGTGCGGGCATGCCAAGGTCCCTGGCACGCCCCCCTGCAGTGCCCTGTCCCTGCTGCGTGGGGAGGGTCAATACGGGGGTGCATGTGGAACTTACAGATGCTGGCTGAGGATGATGACCTGAATAATGACAGTCCAGTTTTTCAACAGACTCTTCTTTGTCATCGCCTTCTCCCTCCTCACTGGATAACCGAGAAGCTGGCTCAGTGGCAGGCAGGGGAGGGTGTGGAGATTCATGGACTGGAGGAGGGTCAATGGGGGCACTCCCACCTTGCTGAGCAGGGCAGCCTGGAGGCCTTGGTGAGTAGAAAGTGCAGCACCGATCAGATCACACATCTGGGAATCAGCCGCCTTAACCCAGATACAACAACGTGTCCGAGACCACCTAGGGAGGTCTGGGGTCCCCCACTAGCACTGGCTCAACAGATGCTGATCAGGTGGCCTGGGAGTGAAGAATCCACTCTCCTGAACCGCACGATGTCACATGAAGCCGTCTGCCAGATTTATCCAAAAGTAACTTGTAAATGGTTCTCCTTTCTAGAGACAATTGAGTGGCTTGGGGCCTCTTCCTATTCTCCCCGAAGAAGAGGAAATAGAAGTGGAACTTAAGACCGTTCTTTCTTTGACTCCTCTTCAAATTCTACCTGGACTTGGGTTACTAAGGCAATAAATGAGACAACTGGCAATGTGCTCTAAACCTGAAAGGGACAGAAGGTGATAAAAGGAGGAGGCAGCATGGCCACTGCAGGTGGCTTATCTACAGCCTACTAGTCAGGGGCAGTACTGTATGTTTCCCACATATAAAAATGCCTGTTGATTCTACAATTAAGCTTACTTTTTTACAGATGGAAAAATTTCAATGAGAAGATGGCTGAAGAAAGGACTTGCCAAGAAACTGACAGCCTGGGCTTGGCCATTCTCAGGAGCTGCCTCCAATTGCTCCTCCACTGTGCTCCTCACAAACCAGAGAGCTCTTGTCGGGATGGGCTCTACCACACACAATTGGAGTTCCATGAGCAGCCACTTCTACCCCCCAGGCAGCCATGGCAAGGAGCAGGCACGTGAGAGGAAAGGTGAGGCATGGCAACCAAGCGTTGGCACGTTCCTAAGCAGAAGCCCTCGCTGCCAGTGGCCAACAGGGAAGGCCTTCATTCTCTATAGCTTTCTCTTTCCCTTCTCTCTAGAAATTGGGGACAAAGTCCTTTACTTCAACTTGGTTAAATATACAAGCACAAACACACACATTTTCAAGTCCACCTTCACGGTCTCCGAGGAATGTAAATTCTCATAAAACACCCTGATATCCATCACTCACTAAAGAGCTAAAATGCCTAATACATGCTTAGGCTCAGGTCTCAAATGAATGAATGAAAAAAAAAAGGTTGATAAATGGATGCTGTAAAAATTCAGGCTGAATGCCTATTCCCAGCAAGGACTCCCACTGCTGTGTTTTGCAAGAAGTGAGACAAGTGAATGGGAAACTGCTGCCAAAGCTGTGTGAGATGTTCCAGTCACTAACCTGCAGTCAGGACACGAGTCTCAGCCCTGCTCAATGGGGTTAAGAGACCCTTAATGCTGAGCAGGGGTGGAGCAGATCATTCTTGCTTCATTCTGCTGCTGGCATTTGGCCAAGAGCCCTGTTTGAAACTTACTGATAAACTCAGCAATTTTTTTTTCTTTAAATTAAAACCCAATTAGAAAAGTCTCCCAATCTTCTTAGAGTGAGCCTGATGTACATTCCTTGACATCATGACTACACTGGGGTTTTACAGCGTCTGCAAGTCTGTTCTCAGAAGGGGGAGAGAGTTGGAGGATTTGTCTTACCTTGGAAGACTGGGGGTGTGAGGTTTAGGTTTACTAGCTACGAAAGGCTTTGATTCAGAAGGAATCACTCCATGAGAGTTTTGGTGTGGCTCCTGTGAAGGTCTAGGAGGGGCGGGCTGCGGGTCCCTGAGAGGCTGCGTTGGTTGCTGAGAGTCCGGATGGCGAATCGATTCCTTTTCCCTGGTTTTGTTTTTGTGCTCGGCTAATAACACATCAAATCGTTTTCTTCTACCCTGGACAGCCCTCCGCTGAGTTAAGGAATGTGTCTAAAGACCAAAAAAATACAAAAACTGAGGAATCTCAGAAATAACTGTTTCTTTGTAATATATCCAAAAACACCATTCCCCATTAAGAAACAACAAAAATACAAAAAAACAATCTGGACCACTAGCATAGTTGAAGGCTGCTCACCACTTGATGAGCTATAAATCATAGGAGTGTGACCTTCTTTCTTTTGCTAGAATAGAAGCACATATTCCAGGCTCCAAATATATGAGAATTTGGTGATGTTACTTCCACCAGAAGAAAGGAGGAGTGTTAGCTGTGCCACCTGGTATGTAAGTGAACGGCAAACAGTAGAAACAAACAGGTGTTAGGTAGTCATGTTTCATGCCATTATAACAGCTTATTTACTAGGTCTCTTAACAACTCGAATAGAAAAATCCCTCTTTGGGCCACTTAGATTTTAAATACTAAAAGGGAAGAAACACTTATGCCATAAAAATGTACGAGAGGAGTGCCTGGCTGGCTCAGTCAAAAGAGCATGCAACTGGATCTTGGGGTCATGAGTTCAAGCCCCACATTGGGCATAGAGCTTAATTTAAAAAAACAATGTATCAGAGACTCCTATTTCATTAACAGCCAGAGAGTAAAAATTAGACAAAAGTTTCTCTATGTTCCAGTGAAAATGCCATGTCGAGAGAGAAAGTGGCTCAAAGCACCCTGGAGATGGGACTTCTTCAGCTGAGGAAGCCTGGAAAGAAGCAGACTACGAGACCAAGAGGAGACAGGTATGAACAGGAAGAAAGATGAAGCAGAGTCAATCCCTATAGCCAGATACTCACTATGCAAAGAAAATGAGACAGGCAGCATTTCTGGATCTTAAGACACCATTTAACTTCAGAATTAGGAAATGGATACAGTGAGAAAAAACGGTCAATGCTGGCAGGGTAACTAACATCACCAGTGCTTGAGGCATGTCTTATAAAAATGTCTGTTCTCCAAATGCACTTGATAATTTCTGTTTTTGTTTGTTAAGGCTCACTTGGAGCCAATACTATTCCAAGAAGAAGATAAAGTTAAGTTAACCTGACCATTTCCTATTGCTGGGGTCTTAGTCTGCAAAAAATGTAAGAAGACAGTGCCACAAATCACACATAGCAAATACAAGTCAATTTATCTA
The DNA here is from genome assembly GCF_018345385.1 of Vulpes lagopus. Lineage (NCBI taxonomy): Eukaryota > Metazoa > Chordata > Mammalia > Carnivora > Canidae > Vulpes > Vulpes lagopus. The sequence goes on along the minus strand of NC_054830.1, from coordinate 30,975,777 downwards.
CAGATGCCCTCCACTCTTTTATGTTACAAAAGTAACAAAAGGGGTACCTTGTGTTTATGACCTTAGGCATTATACAAATGTATTACTGCTCTAGATGTTTAGAGGTATGATGTAGTTTAAGGGGCCAGAGGGGAATTAGGCTTTTAATGTCCTTCTGAAATTCAGTTAACATATCACAAATTATGCCTGCCCCAAATTTAGGCTGGCATAGATAGTTATACCAGTGAGTTTAGTTTCTTTTTCAATTTTTACTTTATTTCCTTTAACATGTAATATATCCACAGTAAAGTAACCCAAATGAAGATAAGGAACTTTGTTTAGTGCTGTATTAGCTACCTAGTTCTATACTTGGTACTCAATAAATGTTTGTTTCTTTTATTTATTTATTTATTCATTCATTCATTCATTTATTTATATTTATTTATTTATTTATTTATGATAGTCACACAGAGAGAAAGAGAGAGGCAGAGACACAGGCAGAGGGAGAAGCAGGCTCCATGCACCGGGAGCCCGACGTGGGATTCGATCCCGGGTCTCCAGGATCGCACCCTGGGCCAAAGGCAGGCGCCAAACCGCTGTGCCACCCAGGGATCCCTCAATAAATGTTTCAAACAAAAAGTATATTAAAATAATGACCCTCTATTATGTGTTAAACAAATGAAAGAATATATAACATCACCGGTCCACCTGTCTCTCTAGACAGATGTAAAAGCTGTTCCTCACCTTTGAATGTCCCCTTGTGCTTAGGACAGAAAGACTAAAGTCAAGAATGGAGGCAGAGATGACCAATAGTTCCCCAGCTTGAAGAACAAACAAAATTTCCAGAGCTCCCTCCCCCATTAGAACTCCTCAGGGCTGCCCAAGTATCACAGGACAAAGGCTGGGTATGTAACTAAGCTCCTGAGGCCCTGCCCTCTCTAATAGTAATGGCTCCCCACCCCCACTCCTTAGCCCCCCAAGTGCCTCCTTCTCCTCCTACTCCTTGGCCTTCTGGCTGGCCTTTCAAACCCTAACATGTCTACTCTGCCCCATCACAGGATATTTACACATGCTGCTTCCTTGGCTTCCCCCAACCTTCTTTGCCCAGATAAGTCATGTGTATTTCAGCCCAGTATTCCTGTGGCAGAGGAGACTTCCCTGGCTTAATCCCCTACTGAAGGCTGTCATAACATAGGCTTCCTTCCTTTTTATTACTCATCAGTGGTAACTTGACACATATACGAGTGATTATGAAGTTAACCCCCACCTGGTTCACTCGATGGTAAGCCTCTCAAGGCTAGGGCACTGTGCCTTGTTCTGTTAAGCCTCTATCCACTGAGACCCAAAATGAGGCCCGGGTTCAGATGTATGCAATAAACCTTCCACAATGACTGGCAGGCAAGGATACTAGAGCCAAAATCTATTTGCATGGAAGACAGAGGGGACATGAAACAGGACATCAGACAGACAAGAAGTCAGGAGGGGGCCATGCAGGTGGCAGGCAGACAAAAGGGATGAGTGACAGGAGTGGGCAGCAGCAGGTCCCCTGACACTGAAGAGGAAAGACTACATTCTCAGTCTGAGGCAGGATAGACCTGGGCGGCAACAGGGGAGACATTCAGTGGAGAGGTACTCAAGCATGGGCAGCCCCAATAATGTAACAGATTCAGGCCAAAATGGAGGCAAAGAGAGGGGGAGGCAGTGGCAAACAAACCACAGAAGGAGAGGAAGGACAATGTGTGAAAGGGCAGGCCTGCCAATTCTATGATGAACTCTGTGACACACCAGGGCTATAGATGTGTACTAATGTGAAGACAGGCCTGGCACCATGCTATGCTGATGAAACCCCTCACAGAACACACGAGGAACACATGTGACTTAAAAAGGAAGACAGGACAACAATTCAGGATCCATACGAAGTCTGTTCACCCATCAATACCGGTTCAGGAAGAAGGCTGGTCAATCTGGCACATCAGGAATTGATAAAAGCTTTTGGTTCACCAGCATGTCCTGGAGATGATTCAAGGTGAGGATCTTGGATAAAGCAAGCACCCTTTGTTGACCACAGATACCCTAATACTGAGAGATCTAGGGTCCTGAGAGCCAGGGAGGGAGCAAGGGAGCAGTCGGTAAGCTATGGCCACACTGTGGTACCGGACCAAGGCCTACTCTTGCAAAGTCCCTCAGGGGTGGCTGCAGCGGGCCCCAGGTCTACAGAGCTCAAATGGCTACCTTCCAACAACACACCACTATATGTGTACAACTAATGGTACATAAAATAAAAGCAATTTGTCCTGAGAAAGGAGTCTTTAAGCCGAAGATTCAATGGTGGGGCTTAGGGTGAAAATGTCTATGAACCCTTGAGACAAAATGCAAAATTCAGAATATATATAAGTATGTAGATATTTTTCCTAAGGGGCAAACGATGTGATTTTTTTTTTCTTAAGTTAGATAGTTAAAGGAGCTCTTGGCCAACACCTTTCCTTAAAAGATTCAGAACCACTGTTGTAAGATAAAATCTACATGCTAAAATTGAATTAGAAATTTAAACTAAAATAAGAATCACTTAGAAACAACATTTCCACATTCTAAAGATTTTAACATTCTTCCACTGTTAGGGGCTGGAGTAGGCCCTGAAGTCCTTTACTCAAACCTAATCTTTGGTAACATTTAAAATAATATGCCAAAAATTTTATTTTTAGAAGACAACACTGATTTTTATAATTCTTACCCCCTAATCCAAACAAGCATTTTTAAATTACTTTAAAGCAATGATTCTCAATAGTTTTCAAACCCTTCTCTGAAGGCTAGCTGGGGACATTCTCCAGGGAAATGCACTTGAGCATACAGGCTTATTTATGTAGCAAGTCCACTGAAGCCACTCCACATCAACTCTTATTTTACAGCAAATAGACCACCTTCTTATTTACATACCGCAATTTTAAAGGAAAATCGAGAACAGAAAAGAGGGTCAGAATATTTTCTTAGCTTAGTGAGATTGTATATTATCTAGTACTTTTCTTAGTACTGGAAAAATAAGTCTATCTCAAAATCAGATCATCTTCAAGTGGCTCTTTAAAACTGAAGAACCACAGATTACAAGCATTTTAAGAATATTCACACATATGCAAAGGAAGTTTCTAGACCTGTTTCAAGTCCACAGTAAAGAGTAACTGCTTATATTAAATTTCCCTACAGAAACATTAACAGTCTTTGAAAATAACAGACTGATGAGGAAAGAATGCTATTGCACTGGATGACACTGGAAGCTGGTAGCAAAACATCTCAAGATTGCAATTTATAACAAGATTTCACATTTTCTGAACCGGAGGCATTCTTCATCAAAATCCTGTTACTCCCTCATTGATGAAATTCAGAACAGCTCCCCTCTGGGTTAAAGAGACTCTGGGGGCCGTGCCATAGATCCCATCTCCTTGAGTTTACCAGGAGTATTCAGTTCTGCAGGAGACCACCTACCTTGCATGTCAAAGAGCGGGTGCAGGGCTTCTTGGTGTCGAGATCGATGACCCCACAGTGTATGTCAGGATCAAACTCTCTTTCTGTCAAAAGCACACTGACATTACAATGGGCTCATCAAACATTACTTATTTTGAAAACAATAGGAGCAATCTCTGAAGACATGTTGTAACTTGCATAAAGTCCATCACATCATCAATAAACATAAAATTACAACATGTGAGCACTGCAGAGCAGCAGCAACAGACCTCAGGAATAGCATGGGGGGACACTGGCAACACCTGACAGGCAAGAGAGTGTGCCAGGCAGCACTACTACCCCACTCCACTCAGAAAGATGCACTAGAATGCTATTTTTACATTACCTACAGACACATGTACTTTTAAATGCAAGACTGAAGAGGTCAGGCATATTACCTAAGGAACTTCCTCCTAGAGCTGAAGTTGACCAGTTCTAAAAAGAAGACTTAGAAACAGCAGTCCCTTTGCTCGCTCATGAATGCCCAATCATATACAGAGAAACATTAAGACAAAAAATGTGAAGTTACCTGATAATCTCTTATTTAAAAATTTCCTGTTGTTGGAATTATCTTCAGACTTCTTTTCCAGAGTGGATGGTGCAGGAAGCCCTTTGCCATTCAGAATCTGTCCAGATGAAGGCAAGGTTGGCTTTGGTATTGAGGAGCAGTTAAGGCCAGGCTTGACTGAGGAACTCACAGTAGCAGGACAGGTAGGCCCCACCGCAGATTTCAGTAGTGTGCCATCCATCTTCGGATGAATCTTTTCCACTTTGACAGAGGGCGTCATGCTGTCAGAGGGGGAAGCAGGACATCAGCACCCGAGGGCCCAGCAGCCCAGGTAAATGGGGAGCTAGAGGGCAAAAGGCAGAACCCGAATCTACCTACACACTGCAGAGACCTAGGCTCTCAAAGGCAACTTAGGAAAAATGCATTAGGAATAGCTAGAAAACTCAGTTAAGATTCACATTTATTCAGTCTATAAGCTCTCCTGGTGAGACAGAAAGCTCCAGAAGACCATCAGATTTACCTGGCCTTTTCATCATCCAGGACAACCTGTGGGAGATCTAGACCTGCTACTCAACTCAATGCCTGCAAGAAGCAGAACATGAAAACACCTAAAGGGACCAAAGACTATCTGCAAAACCTTTAGAGAATTTCTTTTGAGAACTATCATGTTTAAGAAAGGATTCATCAAAACAAAGTAAACTGAGTGAACAGAGGAAAGAATAACTGGAATTAGAGAATATGCCCAAGAAACATCACTAAGGACATACAAGAATTCAAATGAGCCCAACCATATCTCCGAGAAGAGGCTCTCTGCCTCTGTCAATGAAGGAGAACAATGTTTAATTAGTTATGTGATGTGTCACTGAGGTGACAATTCTCCAGTCTCTGAAAAAAAGTTTCTACAGTAAGAGCTCAGAATTTAAGTGTCTGGCACACAGCTGGTGAACAGTGAATACTTAGGCCACTAATAAAGAATTGAGTTTTCAGGGGATCTTACCGACGCTATCATTTGGGTGGCAAATGTTAGTACAGTTGGCCTGGTCCCCTCTAAAGCCCAGCTCCAAATAAAGAAAATTTGGACTGATGAGGTTTTATAAACTTTGTTCAGTGAAGTCAGTGCTCAAACAGCTGTTAAGCTGGCGAGTGACTTACACATAGCACTGGCATTTTCTTTGGCTTTCAGACAGGTCCAAGAACGAAAGTCCAGCTTGCTGTACTTGTACTTCTGACAGATGAGCAGAGGCTGGGGGCCTAGCAACCAGGACAAACAGCACCAAACAGCTGTACCTGGGACAGCCCGACAGCAGCAGAGATACTGCAAGAAGCCATGGCCTCTCCCAGCTGGCAAGGTTCTTGAGCAGCAGCAGGTGCTAGACACTACCCAGAGATTAACCAGGTTATCAGACCTTGGGACTGAGATGTGTGGCATACCCTCCAAAAGGGAGGCAAGCCAGAGAAAAAGCCACCCACCACCAGGGCTGCCGTTATGAGGCAAGACAGGTTTCTATGGAGTGCACGGCTGCTCCCTCACGTGACCACGAGGAGCCTGGCAGCCTACAGATCCACTATGAAAATGTGCCAAAGCCTCGCCTGGCAGTGTGAACTTCTTCCATTCTTCCAGTCTTTCCCCGTCACTGCTGTGACGTGAACCCAAGACTGCAGGGGAAGGAAGCATTGTTTCCCTATTGCTCTGCGGGCTCCAGAAAATCCTACAACAGCATCTGGGAATCACCTCACCTTTTTATTCCTATTGTTATCAATGGCAGCAGCAGAAGCACCAATGTCCATTCATTTATTGTCTCCTGGGGGCCAAACACTATGCCAGGTACTTGACGCTACCATGTTAATTCTACTTCTCCCAGTAACTCTTCACAGTGGCTTTTATTCTCAGACTGAGAGAGAAACAGTGCCTCACTCAAAGCCCTGCAGTTAGGAAGTGATAGAAGGGGTGTGTGAAGCCAGGCCTGTCTGACTGGAGCACTCCTTAGCTAAAGCTCCTTGACCTTATTATGTTTCCTTCTCCTTATCTGCAGAATGGGGATAACAACAAGACCTGTTTCATAGGCGTGTTGTGATCATTAAATGACAGGACACCAAGAGAGCCAAGTTTCCCTAGCTGGCACACACACAATAAAGAATCAATAAATAAGTATTGTTAACATTCCTATTACTATTCTGTGAAGCCTCCCAAAATAGGATAGGGAACAAAAGGAGGAAACAACATATATTTGATTTTCCCCCACAGCAGCCTGTCTTTGACACTATCCACAGTACTCCCAGATGCCACTGGAGCACACAGTTCCACGCCTGGCAGGAGAGCTCTCAGAACCTCTGGGCCATACTCACATTCTACCATGGGGGACTCGACTCTGCTGAATGGGATGCATTGGCCTGCTGTTCCCCCTGAGCTGCAATTTCTCTTTGGGTGATTTCAGCAACTTGGAACTTAATGAGGATGCGCTTAGAACACCTCCACTGGAAGAACGGCTGCTTCCACTTCCGCTGCCTCCTTTGCTTTTGGACAGAGAAGGGAAGAAGGAAAATACTGAAGTGGGAGGAACGGCCAAAGAAGGCTTGCTGGATGAGCTATGTCTTCTTTCTGAAAATGAAAACGGGGGGGAAAAAAAAAGGACATGGTTTCAGGCAAACCGCCAATGGAATCCTGGAAGAGTCCCCTGAAATCAACACATTTAGGTTCAAATATGCGTCACTAAGTGAAAATATATTTAACTCAGCAGCTTTCAGAAATGGCTTATCTAGGCCCCACAGACTTATTTAGGATTCTAGGAACTGGTCCTTCTGCTTCGGAAACATCTCAGCATAAAACGGTTTATCACACATAGATAGCCATTAGGAAATTAAACAGCCATTCTAAACCTGAGACTATTTGGTTTTGCATGCTAGAAATGACCCTCACTCGCTTCAACTTGCAGTTGGAGGCAAATTATTCATTCATCTGCAGAGCTGTACTAATTGACACTGAACGGATTTCTTTCTTCCTTTTGAGCATACTATCTTTCCAATTTTCAGAATTGCAAAATGTTAAGAAACAAGTTGTACCTTAAATTTTTTTGTCACTACCCACCAGCATATGATACCAAATAAGAATGTTTCTAGGGTTATCTTATCATTCTTTAAGAATCTGTTCTGCAAATTTATTTTTTGTTCTGCAATTTTCCAGTGAATCACTTTACTCACCCCTCCCGCCCCCTTTTTAAAGATTTTGTTTATTTGTTCATGAGATACAGAGACAGAGACGGGGGGGGGGGGGGGGGGGGGGAGGAGGAGGCAGGGCAGAGACAGAGGCGGAGGGAGAAGCAGCCTCTATGCAGGGAGCCCGACCCAGGACTCGATCCATGGTCTCCAGGATCCCTCCCTAGGCTGAAGGCAGCGCTAAACTGCTGAGCCACCTGGGCTGCCCTCCCCCCTCCCTTTTTTAATAATCTCACTTGACTACAGATGGCATAGCTCTGGTGCGTGCCACTAAGATGCCAAAGGCACAAGACAAAAATACCACAAATAGCTACGCCTGTTTTTTTAAACCAGGAAGTAATTCATGGTTAAATACAGACTACACAGGTTTAACTGAAAATAAAGTCTACTCAGTGGAGAATCAGGTTTTCTCAGCGTAAGGCTATCCACACTAAATAAACTGAGAGCTGCTGAAGAATGTTACTATCTGAAACACGTAAATTATTTAGTGACTGTATCTACTTAAGTACCTTATGATGGTAGCTTAGTGAGTGACTTCAATTAAACTTGCAATTTAAAATGACACATGGCTTAACTGTAAGTTTTAAAATGTAAGGGATCCAACATTTACTTATTACAGTATGGAAGCTATATGAATATTTACAAAATTGAGCAAACTAGAATCAATAACTATAAGCATCACACAAATGGTTTATTTCTAAAGGTCATTATATACCAGTCCTGAGGCTCTCTGGGAAGCTGAGATGACTTATTCCCAGGAGGCCATTAGTTCAACAATGCTTTATGTCGTACTTAAGGACCTGCGCTACAACAGGACAAAATTATACCTATCTACAGACAAAATTCCAATTGTCCAACTAGACTACACAAAAGCCACAACCAAGTTAGGATGGCTAAACTGATAGTGATTTTTAAGTGCCTGTTGCTTTTTTTTCCCCCCCTAATGAAAATTGTGTGTATGGGAGGGAAAATTTTTAAAAATTGAGGTTTAATAACTTTCTAAATTTGGCATCCAACAGGTTTTCCCCCTCCACATTCTAATTTAGTTTCTCTCTCCTCTGTCATCCCAAAATATTGTCTGAATATCCTTCCAAGCATCAGCACTTGTCAGCCAGGACTGTAAAAATCAGTTTCCAGTTGCCACCTCCCTTGGATGGTGAAGCTTCCTTTCTGGGTCATCTCTGCCCCTGTAAGGCATGGCATAGAGCAGACTTTCAATTAACATTTGCACTAGTGGTACAGCTTTTCTTGTGAGGAGGAGTGATTTTCAAATGGCCCTAGACAAATGGTTCTTAATCGTGGTCACACAATGGCACTGACTTAATGAGCTTAAAAAATACTGAGTCTCACCCTCAGAGATTCTGATTTACCTGGTTTGGGGTGTGGTCTGGGCATCGAGACTTTTATAAGCACCCCGGTGTGATTCCACTGTGCAGTCAAGGTTGAGAGCCTTCCTTCTATAAGGCTAATGCTTCAGACCATTAGACATGGCTGAGTAAGTTAACATTTGTAGAGCACTGAGAACACTGCCTGGGCCATGGCACTCTATATCAGGGCCTATTAAATAAAGCTCACTGCTACTACCTGTTCTCAACTTGTGCTTTCCAGACTTCCATCAACTGCAATTTTCATCATTCTTACCAAAGCTACATAAAATACTGTTTTTTACTTTACACTTTTATTTAAATTATCAACTCTACTGTTCCTTCATCCTCCTTAGCCAACATTAACTGGTCTCTCTCATGGAGGCATCATTGGTTATTTCTGACAGGACAATTCTTTTTTTTTTTTTTTTTTTGACAGGACAATTCTTGTACAGGATTTCAGGATTAGAGGTCCTGTCCACTATCCCTTAATCACCAGCAGTGCCCCTATGCCAGGGGAACCTGAAACTACCCTCCAATTTCACATAACCCAGTGTGAAGCATGGTACCATCCTGAATTGAGAGCTATTTCTCCAAACAACAGTATCAATGAAACAGTAGGTTTGATAAGCTTGTTACAAAGATTTCTGAAGTACATTGTAATAAATAATAAAATATTCCTCCATGTTCATCCACAGCAATCTTCTGTGCTTCTGATGGAAGCGTACTAAAGGAATAATACCATGTTTCTGCTATGAAGAAGGAATAAAACCCCAACTTTTACTTTAAGGGGCAGCCCGGGTGGCCCAGCGGTTTAGCACTGCCTTCAGCCCGGGGTGGAATCCTGAAGACCCGGAATCGAGTTCCATGTCGGGCTCCCTGCATGGAGCCTGCTTCTCCCTCTGCCTGTGTCTCTGCCTCCCTCTCTCTCTCTCTGTGCCTGTCATGAATAAATAAATAAAATCTTAAAATAAATAAATAAATAAATAAATAAATAAATAAATAAATAAATAAATAAATAAAAATAAATAAATAAATAAATAAATAAATAAATAAATAAATAAAACTTTTACTTTAATGAAGTACACTCTTTTTACTATTCTCTAGGGATCAGAATTCTCAAACAAGAACAAATTCTCAATCTAATTCAATACAGTTTTGCTTGTAATGCTTGTGTTGAGAAAGTAAATTTATTCTAAAGCCCCTGATATACTAAGGAATGATCTGAACATAATGAAATACTGCACTTGCTTTTGCAAGATCTCATCTGCAAAAAGCACTACGTCAGAGCAGAAAATTATACCTGGCTGAACTGAGCCACAGGGGCGTACACAAAACATACCCCTCCCCCCAAACATCCACCATCTACCCCAGTTCACCAGGGATGTGAGGAGCCACACCCATCCACAACTGGTGCTATGACCTTCCCTCGATTTCAGATAACCTTCCATCCACTACTTCACAAGAGCTCACAAGCTGCAGCCCCCCCTTCCAACACCTACTTCCAAAAGCAATTGTCAGGTAATTTTTTTGCGTTTACCTACCCTTAAGCACTTAATCTATGTAAAACTGTGCTACCAGTTTTGTTAGGTTGCTACCTTTTTTGTGTGTATCATTAATGAAGTTTTTTTTAAAAAAGATTTTATTTATTCATAGAGACAGAGAGAGAGAGAGAGAGGCAGAGACACAGGCAGAGGGAGAGGCAGGCACCATACAGAGAGCCCGACGTGGGACTCGATCCCGGGTCTCCAGGATCATGCCCTGGGCTGCAGGCGGCACTAAACCGCTGCGCCACCGGGGCTGCCCCATTAATGAAGTTTTGAGTGTTGTGCCCATAACCCCATTTTGCCAATGAGTCTCATGTGGATTCTATGATACAATTTTGCACAGTGCAGTAATTTCTTAGGAATGTATGCTTTGTGACAGCAGAACTGACTGTAACTTCAAGCTTGTCCTTTTAATTCTCCATTCCCATCCTAGTCCACTCCCAGCATTTTCTTCAGCTAATGCTTTTCTAGTCTATTAGCTCTTTTTTTTTTTTTTCTATTAGCTCTTGATACGGGATTTTGCACTAGAAAAATCAAGAATCAAAGCCTCCTAACATTAGAAGTCAGCTGATGTATCGAAAACATTTCCAAAAAATTGTGTTTTCTCTTTCAATAATAAAAACTATTTAAAGGGATGCCTGTGTGGCTCAGTTGGTGAAGCGTCTGCCTTCGGCTGAGGCAGGTCATAATCCCAGGGTCCTAGGATCCACTGCTATGTCAGGATTCCTGCTCAGTGGGGAGTCTGCTTCTCCCTCTCCCTCTCTCCCCAGGGCTTGTGCACTCTCTCTTTCTCAAATAAAATCTTTTAAAAAAAGAAAACCATTTTAAGATGCTAAGAATGGCAATCTATCATGTGAATTTCTTTCATTCACTAAAACTTGAAACAGGCTTGTGGGGAGTGCATGTGTGTGTGTGTGTGTTTCAGATTCTGGCTGAAAAGTGCCAGCTCAAATCCTTGTCGTGCTGCTGAATTAAGCTGTTTCTTCACATTATGGTCTGGTAACTTACTCTCTGGAAAGGGCGGTATCTGGCTTACCCTTTGCGAGAAAGCAAAAGAGGAAAAAACAAATTTAATTACAGCTGAGTTGGACTCTCATCTTTTCACTGTGGGCCTTTATTTTTCATAAGATTTTAAGCTGGGCTTCCAGCTTAAAAAAAAAAAAAAAGTGTTTGTTCCTAGATCAAAAGAGAAATGGGCGACTTATGGGTAGGGTTAGGGACCTTATATTAAGTGGGCAAATTGGTGGCCAGATGCTAAGCATAAACTGCAATGTGGTTTGGTAAGGAGTCCAAGTTGAGTTTTCAAAGCACTTCTCTCTCCAGGGTCTGGCACCAGCTCAGAGAAAGCACACTGTTGTCCCTGAATGAGGAGGGCACTTTGAATGGCTCCAGCAAGAGGGAGAGAGAGTTAGGCAGACCAACAGAGAGACAAATACAGATATAGGGAAACACAGAACAGAGAGACCCAGACTGAACCAACAGGCATGGGTGAGCTGGAGTGGGGGTGACACTGGAGGTTTGGGTTAAACAAAGCAGACAGGCAGATGTGGGGAGAAAGAGGTAGACATAAATGGTTGTGGGGGAGGGAGAGAGAAAGAGACTGTAAGCAAGCATAAAAAGATGGATGCACTGAGCTTTCTTCCTCCTTATGCCTTGAACGTGTGCTACCACTGAAGGCAATGGCAGGATATTGGGGAAGCTAAGGTAGAGGACAGCTCTTTTAAAGTCTTCAAAATGGAGCGGCACATGGATGGCTCAGTTGGTCAGGCATCTGCCTTTGGCTCAGGTCATGATCCCAGGGTCCCGAGATCAAGCACCACACCACACCAGGCTCTCTGTTCAGCAGGGAGTCTACTCTTTCCTGCTGCTCCCCTTGCTAGTGCTCTCGCCCTACCCCGCCCCCAAACAAGCAAACAAAGTCTTCCAAAATGGAAAGCAACCAAGAATACTGAGCTTACAACCTGGGACTTATGCTGAGGTTTAAAAATAAATGTATGTACATGTTGACACCCAGGTACAAACCAAGTAGGAATTCAAAGCAAATAATTAGATCTTAAGTCATAAATAAATAATGCCTTGAAAATAACTAAAAATAATTCATATGCACAAGTGTCAAAGTTAGGGCACAAGCCTAAAAAGCTGTCAAAGCAAATTGTAACTTCGAACCATTCATTCAGGGGGGAAAAAATTTATAAGGATGTATGTCAAATTTTAAGTGCTTATTCCTGGAATTAGGGTCTATATTTTTAAAATTCTTTTGGATAGTTTCATTTTTCTATAATGACTATGGCTTACTTGATTACACTTTTGAAAAAAGAGAAATTTCATGTGGCATTCTAGCCTCAGTTTCATACATGCCAAAATACAGCAAGACATATTATCATCTATGAAGAAGTAATCAATCTGTTCCATTCTCAGTGTTCATCACATAAGAGCAGGCAAGAGCACCTAACAGCTATGAAGACCACTTCACAAACTTATTTTTGCTTAGGGCTCTTTTGTTAATGTTTTATAATTCAAACAACTGACTGATCAGAAGTCTCACCTTCGGCAATGTCAACAATAGTAGCCACTGTTTACTGGGCAGAAAACACATGTCAGGCATCATGCTGCATAATTTGCAGAGGTTATCTCATTCAGTCCTGACCATCTCTGTACAAAGCAGATACTGTTATGATCCCCATTTCCAGATAAGGAAGCCAAGACTTTATTTATTTTTTTTAAAGATTTTATTTATTTATTCATGATAGACATAGAGAGAGGCAGAGACACAGGCAGAGGGAGAAGCAGGCTCCATGTAGGGAGCCTGACGCGGGACTCGATCCCAGGACTCCAGGATGGCGCCCTGGGCCAAAGGCAAGCGCTAAACCGCTGAGCCACCCAGGGATCCCCCAGAAGCCAAGACTTTAAAGGACTTATGTGGGTTATCCAACATTACCCAACTAGTTAAGAGGCATAGTTGGGACACAATCCCAGGCAGGTTGACTCTAGCACCCAGGCTGGATCACACTATAACCCACCTGCTCTCAAGTGGTATTATTAACAAACCATAATATGTTGTCCAAAGGCAGGCAGAAGAGAGGGGCGAAGGTGAGGGTTGGGGCATGTAACGGTAAGAAGCCCATCTTCCCAGGTGCTCAGCAAAAGCAGGCTAACTGCCAGCACAAAAGACTGCAGAGGCTAAACACACAAGGTCGAGACAGAATTTTAGTAAATTCAGGAGAGGGATCCAGAATCTGTTTAAGGGAGAACCAGGTTGTTGTGGATTTCATCTTTCCATTTTGTAAGCTGCTATCCCTAAAGATTAGCTATGCATGTCAGCCAGTGTAGCTTTTTCTTTTTTGCTGGGGCGGGGGGTAGGGGGGGTGGGCAGTGTTTAAATCATCAGAGATGATTTAAAAGTGAATTTTTGTAGAAAGTGCCAAGCAGAGCTGTCTTTCTGGCTAAAAAGAAACATTTTACAAAGTTACAAGATGAGTCTGTTTTACTAAGAACCAGCAGGAGGGGCAGCATATACCTGTTCTATAGGATTACGCTGGCCCCCTCTGGACCAACACAATGCATGCTTATTGTCACTCTGGGCTCTGGAAGGTCATAGTCACCTTTCCAGCAGAGGCTCAGGGCTGTTGGGCACAGTCTTGACTTGGACTAAGTGACTAACCAGCCTGAAGAGAATCCAAACTAAAATAAAATGTCCCCTGAGAGTGTAAGAACTTCTGGAATCAGACAGATGGGTTCAAAGCCTTGCTCTGCCCCTGACCAGCTGGGTAATGCCTGACAATCACTGGATTCCACCCACCTTGGCAGCCCCTTCATCCGTTAAGCCTACCCGGCAGGGCTATTGGAAATTGAATGATGGAGTGTAGTCGAGCCCTAGCACAGGGACAATTATGGACCAGGCACCATAACACCACTCAGCAGACATGGAGACACGTGGCCCCCGGTCATTCAACTATAGATTTCTGTGAGAAAGGTGTGCATATGATCAAAGCAGCCAGAAGTCACCTACTACTAAACCTAACCCACTGTAAGTGATCTTCTCTGGCGTGGGACAGGTAGAGGCTTCATACTGGGTGTATATGTCTGTCAGTCCAGCAAGACACTAAGCTCTTCTCAGAAAAGCTCAGAGGAACAAGTTTTAAAATTCATTTAAAAATGAGTAAATTTACACCAACCAAAAAGAATGCTCATTCAAGCTAAAGTTATTTCATATACAAAAAGTTGGCTCATTTTCCTGACAGAAATAAGTAACTGTGGAAGAAGTGCAGGTGAATGGAATGGAATAAAGTGAAGATCAAGTCTCAAATTCAGCTTATATATTCAAAGGTGGAAATCTGAGGCAGATTATTGAAGAAATGACTCCTAAAACTCACAAATTTTCCTCTAAATGAAACTGACACTCCTGGATAGCTTTGGTTAGATAAGGTTACAAAGAGTGTGTACTCTGTACAGAAAGGCCTTATGAAAAATACCAATCAACACTTCAAGGAATGTATGATTTCATGGGGTCTCTGACAGCCCCAACCCACTAATACTCTATAACTGCTCTCTTTTAAACAAGGATTTTTAAATAAGTGTGTACAGAGCTATCAAAAGTTAAATGTGCATGTATGTATCATTTGGCTAGGCATAGCAAATAATAGCTGCATATAGCAAAAGGTTAGGTTTGGAAACTTAGGGTCATTCTTTAAGCAGGCTCTTCACAGAATTTATTAAGTTGTTTATTTTAACATCCAGGTTGAAAAATAACCATAAATGTGCTATTATCCAGCTCCCAATTAACACAAATTGTCATACTTCACTTTCAGGCTGCTAGACACAACTTGTGAGGTGTCAACTGGCATCAGCTGTCTGTCTTAAGAATGACCCCTAAAAAAACATCCAAGATCAGGAAACTATAAATCAAGACTACATATACATTTTTCAATTTGTAGAGCATCTTCCTTGCACATCTCCCTAGCTCCACATCAGTATTTTCCCTAGACTTTTGACATTCAAAGCTGAATCCCACTTTGGACCTTTTGTCATTTCTGCACATTATCTAGATTATCTACTTACTATATTTTTCAAGTTCAGCAGCTGACTAGGTATATGTAATTTCATATTATCCTAATAAGCATTATCTATAAAATCATGACTTGGCATCCAACACAGTAGTTTTTCTTTTTCCCTAATAACTTTTTTTTAAAGATATTATTTATTTGTTCATGAGAGACACCAAGAGAAAGGCAAAGATACAGGCAGAGGAAGAAGCAGGCTCCCTATGGGGAGCCCGATGCAGCACTTGGTCCCAGTATGCCCGAGCTAAAGGCAGACGCTCAACCACTGAGCCACTCATGTGCCCCTTACCTAATAACTATCATAAAAAATACTTGGCATCCTATCTAAATTCACAGCATGGACATGAAATCACTGCACGTGGACATGAAACATTTGATGATGTCTTCTCACTACTTTCATGGTCAACTTTTCCTTGTAAGTTTCCTTCTTGTAAAGGCACTCTCAAGCATCTGACCAGCAAATACGGTCCTAACCCACTTCCTGTCCTCACATATTCTCTTTAATCCTTGATCTGCTTTTTCCTTGATCTAACTTCTTTAGTATCCCCAGACACTCAATTAGACTCCTCCAGAGAGAGCCGGGTGTAGTCTAATGCTAAAAAAAAAAAAAAAAAAAAAAAAAAAAAAAAAAAAAAGCCAATCCATGAGACTGTCCCTGGAACATTCAAATCACAGGTTGAGGAATCCAAAGTTGACCTCTGACAGGCAGTGCCTCAAAGGACAATTAGCTAAAACTGGAGCTGGGGCGAAGCCTCAGGAAAGCATGCTTAGGTGGGTTACAAACGGCGCTGGAAAACAGAGAAGAAGAAAAAGTCTTTACCACAAAGCACTCAGCATCATTTCCACTAGAGAGATTTAATTGAAAAGGATGATTTCAACACTGGCTGCCCTAACAAATTAGTCTCCAACTGCGACTTCTGCCAAATGCATTTCTCCTCCCCCTAACGCAGAGGTGCTTTTAAATTAAAACATAAGGGGAAAGTGCAGAAGAGTCATTTATAGCACTTGGGCCACTTGAAACAACTTTTCACCAAAGGTCTATAATCAAATTATCAAGCTCTTCAAGTCAGTGCTTTATGACGGAAATAAAAGCCCCACTAAAGTATTCCGGGTCTCTTGGCATTTCCAGTCTCTGGGCAGGGTGCACACTGCAGCATCCCCATTCACACTAGCTGCATGAAAGAGAACAGATCACAAAGGGCAGATTACAAGGGAGAACAACTCCAACTCCAGTGGGGGAAGGGACAGGCGTGAATGGATTGTAAATAATGTTGCTAAGAAGGGAGCAGAAATATGGCAACTTCAAATAATCCTCTTGCCAGGAATTCTTCCCATGGGGAGGGACTGTTCTTTCTGTACTTTGCTTTCAAGTATGTGAGAAATACGAAAAACTTTCTACCTGGGGGTACTCCTACCCTGCCATCTTAACTTCTAGCCCTTTGCAAACATTGTTACAGTAACTTTTTTAAAAACCCAAGTACTTTATTAGAGGAGAGGAAACCCGAGAGAAAAAGAGGAGACGCTGAATGGTATTACAGGCAATTCTTGGTTGTACGTAATAACATCCCTTCTTCATAATCAGTGTCATAAAGCAGTTTGTTTTAAGGAAAAGTGAATCGTCTTAAAGATCTGTTCATCTCCTGATGTGGGCCCTTCCTATGCATCTGCAACTGTGTTCAAGGTGCAGACTCTGAGCTAAGGATTATCATGATCACACACAGGCACACACAGATGTTTTCGGTACAAGTACCTTTGGGGAAAAGGCTGCAGCTGCCTTGAGCAACATACAGCCACTGAACTCTAATTTCACAGCCACCATTTCTGACTATAAGATATCACACCACAAATGACATGCTGGCTGACACTTCTATGTTGCTAACAGTCACAAGGACTTCTCTCTGCCGTCCTCAGGAAGCACAGTGTTACCCAAAGGATACTAGCAGAGTGCAGCAAGCAATCACCCTGCCTGAAACAAACGTGATCTGAGTGGTATATGGCATTTCCCCCAAACTTACTCCCTGCTCTCTCTCACAGTCATCAATGACTTGAAATACTTGCATTCCTCAGATATCAACATGTGGGAAAAAAAAAAAAAGAGCCAAAACCAAAACTAGACCAATCTCCAGCTACTTCTGATTTAATCCTTCACTGGTTAGGGAAGGAAGCATCCTCCAGTTCGGGGAGTTCTCATTTGAGGTTTAGTCTTCCAATTCATTATATACCATGTACAGCTCAAGCATCAACATACTCAATCCATACCCAAACTTCTCTGTAGTCACATTTTGGGCTGAGGTCCCAAATGAAAGACACAAGGTTTTCATCAAAATGCAAACAGTAATCTAAAAAAAACTAAAGTATGCCTTTCCCACTCCAATCCAAATTTCTCTCACACACACACACACACACACACACACACACACACACACAGAAAGAGACAATTAAAAAGAACCCGGTAAAACTTAAGAGTTCTCCTTTTCATTGTTTTCATTCTGTTTATCTTTTAAAATGAAAACTGCTGTGCAGGAACCCCCACAGGGAACACTATTCCTAGGCCCAAAAGGAGTAGCAAGTCCAAGGTGCAATGGAATGCCAGCTCCATCTGCCATCGAGAGCTACACTGAGTCTAAGTCACATCCTTATTGGTTTTCCCCACTAATTTGGTATCCTTTTAATTTCAATTTATTCCGGATGGGGGAGGGAAGCAGACTGAACATGGGAACAACAGAAACCTCAAACTCAGAATACCGCTCCCCAAGCCTTCCTCATTAAGCACTCTGGTTAATAAGGAATGAGTGATTCATTACTTCACAATGCCAATGTTTTCAATGAATTTGTGGCACACATTTTTTTTTTTTTTTTTTTGAAAAGAGAAACAGTATCTGCCCCACCTTCGGGCTGGGGCTATCAGCTAATAAACATCAAAAGCAATATTCAAAAACGAAACCACAAACAGCAAAACTAAAACTGATGCGAAAGTTCTTAAAAAATAAATTTTAGGGAATTAACAGCAATTTGATTAAAGATTTAATTAAGACCTGCCGATATCGACAGACCTTCAAAGTGGTGGGAGCTAAATTTCAACCTCAATTAAAATTATCTGGTCAAGCTCATTAATGCATAGGCCATGAAAAGTGAATCTAGGGAAAGGTAAAGAACTCCACGGTCACCTCACCCACAGAAGCATGAGACAGGGCAACTTTGAGAACAGACTCCTAACAGCCAAAAACAATCAGCTGAGCTGCCCTAGCTACCTTGATAACAAAACTGAAAAAAATCATTCTTTCTGGCAGTCAGTATGTAATTAAATTTTTATACACTCAATTTAAGTTATTGAATGACTTTCCAGGGCTACTGTTTGTATTTTGAAGCTGTTCTTCCTCTTGACACAGTGTTCTGTTTGAAACTTTGCTGTGGATTTGAAGTATCTGACAAAACAGCTTTCAAACACATTCTACAGGAAACACTATGAACTGCCTGTCATAAAACCTCACTTACCACAAGTGAGATAAAAAACAAACAGTTAAAGCGTGTAACAGCGTTCCTCCATTTTTAGAGAGCAGCGTAACTAATGCTTTCCCTGTTTTGAGATACGGGAACTGTTTGGTGCAAACCTCAGCATTTTGTTGGAGTTAATAACAAACTAGACTCCTGTCTGCGTTTGAACTTTGTCCAGACCACTCAAATGACATTTCAGAATGGCTCCGGTGAAGGGCTTGCAGCAACTAATCCCCCTTGTTGCGATTACCCACTCTGATCCACTAGCTCTGCAGAGCTCACTCCCTCCACCAGTTCAGCAACATACAGCTCACGGCCTGCTGGCAGGGGAGGCCAAATGCCAGGAGGGAAGAGGCCTGCAGGAACTCTTCCCGCTCCGTTTGGTTCCATGTAACATTAGCAAGGACCTAACCCACCTCCCACAAGCTCATCCACAGCTGGGCCCAGAGCCAAGCCCAGCCTCTAGAAACTGCCTCCGAAAACTTACCCAGTGGAGCTTTCAGCCCTCGTGCGGAGGAAGGGCTGTTCTGGAGAGGCTTCTTGTCACCTTCCATTCACATAATCTGGCTGTGCTTCATTGCACACTTGCTACTGCAAGCTTGCATCATGACTTGGGTCTGCCCACCAACTCCAAATATGCTCCATGTTTGGTCTTATGTAACATTTGCTACTACTGTAAAAAGCACTTGAATTACAAAGGTCCTGGCAGATCAACAGAAAACAAGGGGTGGAGTCTAATTTCATCTAATATGGTCATACAAGGCGTCCTGGCTGGTGTAAATTAATCCTTCTATTTGAAAGGCAACTTACCAAAACTGGGGAAGATGGAACTTACGAATTTAACCTGCTAAAAAATGTGAATTTACTCACACCCTGATTTTTCTAAATACCTTTAAATGGATGCTGCTACCAGGTATATTAGAAAATTTACATGATTCATTATACAGCCTACATTTTAAGCCTCCACAAACCCAGAAGTTTTAAAGTTAATGCAATTTCTATAAAAATCAGCAGCCTCTCTCATCATTTCATTTCCCCATGATCTATACTTAAAAATAATTAAAACTTGTCATACCAAAGCTTATTTTTCCTTCCTAAATCTAGTAACAAAAATCTTAACCAATTTTCTATGCACATTTGTAAATACATCTAATTTCAGAAAGATATACACCTGATTGGGAATTTGGTGTTCAATCATTAGGTGACTGACTAAAGCTGAGACCTTTTATGCTTTTAATCCAAAAACTTTTCTAACTAATGGCTCTTTATAAACAGTGTCTTCCCGGTCTGTTTCCCTCTCTGACCCCTATTATACTCCCCACAAAACTACCCTCCTCTTCTCAATCCCCAAATCTTACTGTGAAATAAATATGGAAAAAAAGGCCAACTCTCCTGAGTTTTATGATGATAAAGGGTGCATACATAGATTTGGATGCCTGATAGTTCAGAATGAACACTTTTAAATGTCAAAGAGGCGGGGGCTGGGGGGGGCTGGAATTCCTCTACAGAATCCCATCACCCCATAGAGAATATCTGGCAAGAAGTCATGAATTATATGTGTGGAAAAGATTTGGCCTGGGACGGGTGGGAAAGAGTCGTGAGGCGTAGGAAATGGTTTCTATTAGACCAGACACAAATTCCAAATTTACTCTAAAACACAAGGATAGTAGCCACACTGCTTTATTTTCATGGCAAGCATTCAGATCCCAACCATGGCAAAAAAAGTAAGATCCAGAGGTTTTCCTGAAACCTACTTTTTTTTTTTTCCAGACTTCTCATATCACAAACAATGCCAAAACTATGGCAGTCCTTAAAAGACACCAGGAACACCAGGTAAGAGGCCTCAGCAGGTCTCAGAAGTGCAAGATAAGAAAATCTTACAAAAGTTTAGCAAAAATATGAAGTTTAGAGTTAATTCACCAAAAGTCTTCTTAAGTTGGAGGAAAAAAAATTTCATTGCTATCCTGATTGCAACAGGTCTTAGCATTGTTCACTGCACCCACCCGCCCTCCCCAAAGGGCAGCTGAGGAGTCTCTCCTTGATGTCATCAGCCACAGGACAAAGCTGAGATAAGAAGCCCTTTCTCAGACTAAGCTTCGGTTCCACATCACCGCACCTGTCAAGCCAGACCCCAGAATCCTCGCTCTTCTAGCACAAATGCTTGCCTTTCCACTGTTCCCTTTTGTAGATGGCGGTAGAACAAATTGGGGGAAAAATCATTAAAAATCCAGCCAATCCATGAGTTCCAAGAACCAAATCTTTTTGTAATTCTGATGAAAACTAGGGAGAATTTCTGCATACTTAATTGCTACGGTACAATCTATATTTAACTTCATAGTTAATTGATCCTTGAACAACGTGGGGGTTAGGGAGCCTGACCCCCCCATACCAAAGGGTCAAAAATCTAACTTTTGACTCCCCAAAAAGTTAATTATGAAAATCTACTATTGACAAGAAACCTTACTGTTAACATTGTTAATTAACACACATTTTCTATGTCATACATATTATGTACTGTTTTCTTAAAATGAGCTAAAGAAAATTATAAGGAAAAGAAAATACATTTACAGAACTGTACTTTATTTATTGAAAAAACTCCACACATAAATAGGTAAAATCTGCACAGCTCAAACCTATGTTGTTCAAAGGTCAATTGCATAAACAAGAGAGAAACAATTTAAACTTACTTTTAAGATCTATATCCAAAAAGGGATGAATGATAAGCCAGGAAAATATAATTTTGTACAGTAAGAATATATACAAATACACAAAGAATGGGCATAAAGCTTCAAATTAGATTTTTGAACACACACATTCTCTCTGAATGTCCTGAGTAAAATGTTTAAGCAAATACTTCAATACCACTTTGTTCTGCTTGAACAGCATTCTTATGATTTTCTACCAACCATCTCCCAATATCCTATCCAAATAAAGTTTATTTTCATACTAAGTTTCTCAGTGACAGCTCATATTTAAGTGTCTGGGTCTGGGGACATGGTCACATTTTCATTTTTCTTACGGAAAAAAAATTCAAAGACTACAGACTAAAAAAAGGCTACAGACTAAAATACCATTTTAATAGAATAACATCCATGCCTTACAGACCAAAAATTATAGGTATTGGCTGTGTTATGGATGGTGTGCATTCATCAATTTTATTCTGGTGGACAAAGGGAGTCCTGAACTAACAAAAATTCTTCTGTGAATGAGCCTGCTCACAGCAAACAAGCACACCAGCAGCAGCCAGGAAGGGCAGTGCCTCAAAGGTGTGGGTTTAGGGGACAGCCCGCAGTCTCATCACTTCCAGTTGTGCAGCCTAGGCCAAAAGCCTTCTGTCCCTCAGAGCCTGGGTCCTCTCCTGGGAAAGTGCCACGACTGCCTCTTCCCATTGGGCTGCGGTGAGGAGTAAGGAGGTAACGCACAGAATGCAGTGTCTGCCACCTTTTCAGTGCTCAATAAATGTTAGCTCTTATGGTTGAAATCAAGGAGAAATTAGATGGTGGGCATCAGTTCAAAGAAAGGTCAAAGAGGGAAAAGAGGTTCCTACTACAGGAATTAGTGACGTCACCAACAAATCTTGGGATTTCCTCAACAAACCCCTGAGAGGCCGGCAGGTGTCATCTGATTTTCAGCAGGGCAACCAACAGGCTGCTGGCAGCTGGGAAAGGCTGTGTTCCTGTCCTTGGTGGCAGCCAGTTCTCCAGTTTACAGAAGCCCAAGTCTTTACTGACTCCACTTCAGTGTCTCAGCAGGCCGGGCAAGTTATAATTGGCCTTAATTGGCACTTACAGGAGCTTTAACATTCCTTACCTGCTGCCAAGGAACACTTGAAAGGGGGAGAAAGTATTTTCAAACTTGGAAATACCAAGCAATTCATTCAGCTGTGGGCCTGGAAGCCTGCTATCCAGAATCAGATTAGCTTCACCAAGAAATGTTGCTACATTATTATCCAGTGCTCATTAGGTACTCATGCTGGATTAGGAAAGGTGGGAGATGAAGTTTAAATGGGGATAATTCACCTTGAGGGCTAATACCATGCAGCAGCCTTCCTATAGCTGGCATCATCTGATCTTCTGGTGGATGGCTCTTCAGGGCTCAGCCACACTTTGTGTGTGTATCCCTTTTCAACTGTTCTCATTGTTCAAAGGCAGGCAAATAAAGTAAGCATAACCTCATGGTTTGATTTACAAAGGCTTTATGTTAACCACAGTCCAACCTCAGTCCAGTCATTATTTGACACACAAGGTGAACACTGTTAAAAGGTGACCAGTCACACCAAATGCAAGGAGGATAATGAGATCAGAAACAAAACTGACAACAGATTAACTAACATCATCAGTCCTACAATTAAATCTACCCAAAACTGTTATCTTCCAGGAGCCTAAACATGTTGCTGAGAGGAATCCCAGCCTAGCAGACGCAGATTCTCCCCTAAGGTAAATTCCAAGTAGGATGAATAGAAATTTCCCACAGATGCCAGGAAAAATTGCTGATGACTGCTTAAATGAATATATTTTTTTTTTTAAATCACTGCTCGTTTTGAAAGATCTCCTTGCCTCATATCATTCCATATTACTCAAACTCAGAAGATATATGCCTGGTAGTAAAAACATTTGTGCTTGTTTCAGAAACTTAGTTCAAAGTCAAATTACAATCAATCACATCTGTGTGTATATGTGTGTGTATAAAACACTTTAAGATGCTTTAGAAAAAGAAACTGAATTTTAGAAAGATAAACAGAACATCTACTCCTGGTGGTGAAACTGTCATACATGTCTAAGATACAAAGTATTACAACCTTTGTGGAAAGCAATCTAGTAGCAGCTATTAACAATGCATATAGATATCCTTTCTGACCCAGGAATCCCTTCCTGAGACTCTAATCCCACAGAAACAAAACCACCACAGGAGTTAAAGATGTTACATATGTAGCAGGAGGGTTACTACTGCTTTGCTCCTGGAGGCAAAAAGCAGGAAATAAGTGTATGTCCAACAGGCAGAGGACTTCAAGGCGGAAGCTACTGCCTGGCCACACCTTAGAATAGTAAGCAACCATTAATAAGGGGGGATTCATTTTATATCTTGGCCTGTGAATGAATTCTCTTGTGGTATTGTTGAGTAGGAAAGAAGCAGAAGTGTATAATAATAGAATCCATTTTCCATAAAACTATGACCAAAAGTCCTTAACTAATAAATCACAGGATATGTGCCCAAATTCATTAGCATGAGAAAAAATATAGTATATACTAAGTTAGGTACTAACACTTTCTATATATATATATATATATAATATAGAAATGTACTAAGGTACTAATACTGTACTAAGTTACATAGATGGTTTACAGAAAGAGAAGACTGTTATAGTTAGAAAGGGTGGGCAAGCAGAAAGAGCCAATAAAATAAGTAGGCTAAACCGAAAATAGCATATTTGAGATCATGTTTGTGTATCTATGTAAAAATATGTTTATATATTTAATATATTCATGCATATTCAAAAATCCACAAAGAAACTAACAAATTTTTGTTCTTAAAGAATGCACTGTGAAAGGAGCTAGAGAAAAATTTAGGCAGCCTTAAATTCTGGTATTACATCAAACAAGGAGATCCTGATTAGGGCTCCTATTTCATTTGTTTGGCTAAGCCAACTGAGATTCAAGTAGCACAATTGAGCACACTAAGAATCACAAAGAAAAAAGGCCTATTAGCCACTCTGGTGAAACAATATTTTAACATTCTAAAGCTCACTACAGGGACGCCTGCGTGGCTCAGCGGTTGAACATCTGCCTTCAGCTCAGGGTGTGATCCTGGGTTCTTGGGATCAAGTCCCACATCAGGCTCCCTTCTTTCTCTGCCTGTGTCTCTCATGAATAAATAAAATCTAAAAGTAAAATAAAAAGCTCACTACAAATCTTCAGTAGACATTCTAACAATCTTTTGAAAATATCAAGCATAAGAAGCAATAAACAAATTTCATTCCAGAGTTTGTTTCTGGCCTTAGGAGACTACTGATCAAGAACTCTTATCGTGTATGATTAGGGATTTACTGCTTTTAACTTTTAAAACGGAGATAATTTCCTTCCCTGCCCTCTCTTTCTCTTTTTAAACATTAAAACACAAGAGGAAAAGGTATAAAATTTCTTTTGAAATTCAATCTGAGAATTGTTATCTTAATAACAAAATGTAGAAGTAAGCCTAAAGACTGGGGTTTCTATATACACAATGTGAAATGAGGAAGGAAGAGCTAAATTTAGTCACTGCTCCCTTGCCTCAAACCAGTTTGTTTTATGGGTGTGGGCTAGCACATGCACGAGAGGAATTATTCCAGCCAGGTAGTAGGTATTAGCGCATAAACAAGCAATAAAAACTCCCTCTTCTGGTCATAAGTAAGACCACAGCTGAACGGGTTTTGAAATAGCAGCTGTGTAACCAGTAAACTTACACGTTAGTCTTGTGAAATGAGTCGGGAAAAGTATCTTTTAGCAAGTTTAATTAAAATGCGGCTTTATATACTGAAATATCCCCTTTAAAATCTGCCATCATCAGCCATCCTGATGATTTCTATATATACTAGACAGGTCAAGAAGAGCACTGGTGAATAAAAAATATTTATTTACTTATTGATTTACTTATTTATTTACTTATTGATTAATGCCGCTAGAAACTCACATTTTCACTATTTTATTCTGGTGACACACATTAGAAGATCTGTTGAAGTATTTCGTTAAATCACAGTAACAGGGCAGCCTGGGTGGCTCAGCGGTTTAGCACCGCCTTCAGCCCAGGGTGTGATCCTGGAGACCTGGGATCAAATCCTACATCGGGCTCCCTGCATGGAGCCTGCTTCTCCCTCTGTGTCTCTGCCTCTCTCTCTCTCTCTCTTTCTCTCTGTGTGTCTCTCATGAATGAATAAATAAATAAATAAATAAATAAATAAATAAATAAATAAATAAATAAATCACAGTAACACTAACCTAGAGGGCAGCTCTGAGCAGCCTCCATGTGGAGAATTAATACACTGAAATAAATCACAGACACTCCCAAAGAAGAATGTTCTTTAAAGCACTGCCTGTCATAAAGCAACACTGAGAAACTACAGGTCTACCAATAGGACTGGTGAAATTAATTTAATTACACTAATAAAGTGGAATAATAGTCTTTAAAAAGAAGTAGTGTAGTATGAATTCACATGAAAAAATAAGATTAAGTTATTAAGTTAAAAAAGTAAACTTATAACAAATCCAATATTAACATGTATGAGGGAATAAGATATATACAGCCAAATATGTCTACATGCAGGGTCTAGAAACTTTTATTCATTCTGATTTCATATTCATCTTCCTCTTTCATATTTATTTTTCTTTTACAATGTATACTACTACCTTAATAATGAAAAAAAATCAAAATGCATGTGGTTTTGCTTTTTAATCGGCATGTTTTTGTTAGCAGAATGAGAAGCTAATAAGTCCCAGGAAAGCGTGCACATCCTCTTTAGCTTCCTAGCTTCCAGGGCTAGATAACTATCGTTCCACTAAAACAACAACAACAAAATGCCAAAGTTTGGCATCATTGCAATAATCATTTTCAACCCCTACAATATTTACAAAATGCCTAAAGAATGAATATAATACATCAGGACCCTTCATTCAGGTCAGAATACCTCATAAAAAAAAAAAAAAGTCCCACACACAAATTGGAAGAACAACCCCTTGATTCATCAACTAGGTAAAATCATCCAGCTGCCTGAGCCAAAAACCCCATGAGTCGTTCCTCATCCCTTCTTTCCCCATATTGCTAATCCCCAGTTCATCAGCAGGCCCCGCGCTGCCTGTCTACTTCTATGCAGACTGCAATTCTGGCCACAACTCTCAGCCTCTGCTCCAACCTTCATCTAAGCTTTTTCTCCTGATCCAGCTCTCAACTGGACTAGGGCAAAGCAGCCCACCACCTGGTCTCCCTCTTCTGCTCTTGTCCCTATGTTCCACAGAGCAATCATCAATCAAATCAGGACACTTCGCTGCTCAAAACCCCAGCAACTTCAAATTACCTGCGCTGTCCAATCCTATCCTCTGGTGGCCTGTAGGGCCCAGTACTCCCTTTTCCAAACCTTAAGCCACACCCCTCAGGTCCTTACACATTGCTTCTCCACCTCCACACTGGCCTTTCTGCCATGTGTATTTCCACCTCAGGGTCTTCTGCACCTGCTCTTTTCTCTGTGTGCAACGACAGTCCTCCACATCTTCACATGGGGGACCAGAGACCTTTTTCTTGCTGACCTTCAAAATCAACACCTCAGAGAAGCTTTCTCTGACTAGCCTTACCTAAAGGGCCTTAACCCGGTGGTCGTTCTCTCTCACATTACTCCTAGCATTTATCAATACCTGAAGTAATCTTATTTTACTTGATTTTGTCTCCACCCTTCCTAACTAGAATATAAGCTACATGAGAGACACTGCTTTTGTAGTTCGGTGGGAGCAGGGCCTAGAGCAGACATTCAGTACTCAATAAATATTTGTTAAATGCATAAATTACAATTTACTTATTTTTTAAGCAACTGGAAAGACATATTAATAAAGGCAGAGATTAAGAGGAAAAATCAATACATTTTATAACCATTTAAATGTTGCTTCTATAATCTTTTTTTTTTAATTTTTATTTATTTATGATAGTCACACACACACACACAGAGAGAGAGAGAGAGAAAGAGAGAGGAGGAGACATAGGCAGAGGGAGAAGCAGGCTCCATGCACCCGGAGCCCGACATGGGACCCAATCCCGGGTCTCCAGGATAGCGCCCTGAGCCAAAGGCAGGCGCCCAAACCGCTGCGCCACCCAGGGATCCCAATGTTGCTTCTATAAATGGCATAAATAACACCACTTAAAGATACTGCTTACTATATAAGTGAGGAAAAAGATAAAATTATATTAGCTGGGGACAAAGCAGTCCTTTATTTGATGCTACTGAAGTTATATGAAAAAATTAATTAGCACTATTTGGCTTGTGGCAAAGAAAAATTGAATTCACTGCATTTACTTTATACATGCCATTTTCAGTGACAAGTTTAGGTCAAATGGTCAACTGTAAATTTCCACTGAGAGTTAAACTAACATCCACCTTGACATCATTCACATTTTGATATGCCTGCTCTGGTTAGCTCCCTTCCCTGACTCAGCCCTAACTGCTGGAGAAAGGCCTGGCATATGTCTCAGCAAAAGAGTGAAGTATTTTTGGCTCTGCAACAAGTTTCAATCTTTATACTGACTGCAGAAATAAATATGCCAACCAATTCTCTAAAGAAGCTACAGAATGTCATGGGGCTGGAACAAAAAGAGAAGGAGCTTAGCTTTAGATTACTAATTTAGGGTTAAATAGAGTAGGAGAAGAGGCTGAAGAGAAATCCAACAACTATGCTCAATCAACTACCTACTACTCATTACATCTTCGAATTACTAAATGTTCTCTCTGAGGTAATGGGCTCACAATGACGACCCAGCTACTCTACATCAGCTTTACAGTTCTACCTGGGCTAGGACATCTGTCACCAATGATGGTTTTGTGACATGTGGAATTCATTACATCTTCCCTGGATTTTCTTTTAATTCTATCCATCCTTATTACATGCAAGAGAAATAGATATGAGTTGCCGGAAAACCTGGCCTGGTACATTTTATCCATGTGAAAGAAATTTAATTTAGGAGTTTTATTTGTAAATTGGGAATATAACTATCCATTCACTGGGTCGCTAAGAACAGGAAATGAGACATACATACAATGATGCTTTGTGAATCACCAAATACTATTAAAAATCATTAGTCTGTGGACTTTTAGATGAAAGGCAACCCTTAAAAGATTAACTATCACTAAACGTTTCCAAGTAGAAAAAGGCCCCAATTATAAAAATACAGTGGCCAGATTTAGACAGCACAATGGACAGAACAGAGAAACATTTTCTTCTTTATCCAAAAACAAAGTTACTTAATAGCCAAATAAAATAACTCATTTAAAACGCCTGAAACTGTTACTTTCAATCAGATAGCAAAAAGAGGAAGGGTGTTCTTTAATAAACAGCAAAAACCTCTGCTTTGGGATGTAGATTAATTCAAAGGGTAGCAATCACCAATCACAACCATGTGAAATGCTGTACACAAAGGGAATCAGCAGCATTTATGCCAGAACCAGCCCATGGGATCTCGTAGATTAAGACTCATTTTGCTCCCCCACTAACATTCTCTGAAATCAATTTAATTGGCTCAAAAAAGTATGAGTAATTTCTATTTACTCATCTTCATTACATTTTTGAAAAATATAATTTATGCTGGCATCTAAAAGAATCCAAACCACCTCAGTGTACTTCAAGGAACATTAAATCTAAGCAGTGTGTGTGGGTATTAATTTTGCGTGATCTTAGTATCTACAAGTAGAGAAAGTTTAAGATCACAGCAGTGTTTCTGCTAACACTACTTTCACAAAGTTAAGAAAAACCCAGACTTATGATATTACACCCTCTCCAACCCCCATCTATGAACAGGTCTGAGAGAGGAAATATGTTTTAAATTGAGGACCAGACTTACACACCATTCATGGTGACTGGCAGGGACTCAGTACATAATCAATACATAACACCAACTGATAAAAGACCAAAGATATTTGTCCTCTGTGATGTGAGAATTCTGCTTCCTAGACATGACAACTTCTTAGGGCTAGAGTTGGACAGCTCCTTAAACAACAGAGGAAACCAAATCCAATAGCTTGAGCTGGTGTTTCCCAAAACACGGGATAGGTATCACTCCCCATCATTAACAACATTAAATCTCAAGTGACAACTTACTTCTTTCCCAAATCTCCTTCAATTCTTCTGATAATATCACACTACCATGCGGATAACACTGCCTAAAATGTGCTAGTTTCCTTTTCCACAAAGAGAGCAGGCCCCAGGCCTCAGCAAGAACATCAACGGAAGAACATCAACAAAGAATTTAATCATCTTTTTACTACATTTATTTTTACACTTAGCATCTATGGCAAACACAACCACCAGTCTTTCTTTTGACGATTCTGGTAAGGTTCTCTTTGTAAGGACTTCTTTAAACAGAAGTGGTCTGATTTAAAGAAAAATATTAAGTGGAATTATGTAAGCATATCATAGAGAGCCCGACTGATTAAAATCAGGGAAAGGTGGCAGAGGCAGGTGTGACTACAAGGCCTTGCTCAGGGATCCAGGGCTGAGCCAAAACGTGAACAAATGGGTCAACTTAACTAACCTGGGGCAAAATACTTCAACAGCTAACATTCAAGTAGGGTTTCAATTCATTAGAGATTGTAAATGTGGCACCTGTCCCAGCTGAATTAACAGCATTCACTTATTTCACGTAGGTAAGATCACCTCATGTCTGCATAAAAGATAGATGGGAGAGGAATTAAGGTATTCTTCATAAGCAAACTCAAAGAGAAGGAAGCAGCAGAGCAAAGAGCAGCACAAGCACACAGCATGTCAGAATCACTGGGGAAGCTCTTCCAAAACAGAACCCCAAAGGCACCCCAAGTCATCAGCTAGTCCAACCTGTTCAGCTCTCTAGCCAATGCATATAAACAGGACCACACATCTTATGCTCCTTAGTAGCCAGCTTAGGACCAACACATTTCTTACTGAGATTCCTGCCTTGGTAAACAATCTCAAAAGAAGGGTGCTCCGCCCTCCTCCAAACTCAAAGTTTGAGGCAATTAACAGGACATTTCCAGCATGTAATACCAAAAGTTAAAAATCAGTTTAAAAAAAACAAGGGCCTCCGTTCGTGCCATCCTTGCTAGACTCAACACATTTCTGAGTGCCAATCTACGTCAGCCACTGTGCCAGGCGCCAGGAATACAAAGCAACAACCCTGCCAGAGAGGAGGGCGGCTGTTATCACAATGCATCCCAGCCAGCCTGTGGGTCAGCATCGGTCTCTGGAGTGGTTTAGAATATGGAGTCCTAGGGCCTATCCCAGAGATTCCCATCTAGTTGGTCCAAATGGTCCTTGGGAAGCTGCCCACTTAGAAAGCTCCCCTTTGATTTGGATGCACAGCAGGTCTGGGATCCAATGATTCAAATTATACTTTTAAATCTGAAATTAACAGTAAGGAACATCTTGCTCTCAAAAATACCAAGTAACTGAAAGAAAATATGAAGTATCTTGGACTACTTCAAAACATTAAAACAGCAGCAAGAAAGTATGGTATTACTATGAAGTTTCCAAGAAAAAAAAGCAATCTATACTTAAAAGCAAAAAGACCTATTAGAACCTGGGAATGACACTACCATCAATCACCATCACTGCTCACATGGAAATCTGGGTTAACCATTAGCTCCCTTTCTAGGCAGTTTGGCTAGCAAAAAAATATATTATCTCTCACTACTGTGGGTAATAAGCTGCTCACCAATTCCCAGTAACACTACCACCACCATGAATCGATTTATAAGCCTCGTTGGTTATTATTGCTTCCTTCTCTGTCCTGGCAGCAGTAGCTTTAAAGGAATTGCCTGTTGGATTTCATAGCAACAGCTCACTTGTTCATAAAAGCCACAGATGAGTATCAATAATCCATTAATTCACAGAAGACTGTCTGCATATTTTCACCAATTTCATGCAAAGATGAGAAGAGAATCCTTCCATTGGCAGGTATGGATTCTTCCTAATACCTAATACAGACTATAATGGCCACTGGGAAGGATTTTGAATTTGAAAAGTGTTTTCGGTATTGACAGGTTAAGAATGGGCCTTTGGGAATTACAACAACAAAAAATACATGGATTCCAAAAAAACTTTTCCCTGTTACAACCCCTATCCCCAAAGAGAGGAGAGACACTGGCAGCAATGGAAATGCTCCCTGGTACTGGGAACACTGCTCACCCCTCCTGCCCTCTCCATAAGTGGTATTTCAGTCCCAAACCTCTCCAGGGTCATCACATGGTGCCTCTCTCGATTTCGTGCAGTGTACCCAACCCCCCCCATACCTACCCATGTCCAAACCTCCAGTTTGCTTTCCATTAGCTTTCTCCTTGGTGCTGCCTCACAGAGGGAACTCCTTCAACAGTTCCCAGACGAAAACCTCTCTCCAAACACCCAGACCCCATCTTTCTGCTAGGGACTCTTCTCTCTTCCAACTCTTCTTTCAGCTTCCGTATTTCCCTGGCCACTAGAGGGACCAAGCCCCACCCCTCCTCACCCAGTGGCTTTATCAGTCCCATTCTAGCTCCTGCATAACCATAGAAGGCATGTGAGCACGTGAATCTTGCATTCACATCTTCTCATTTACACGTCTGAAGTGACCACTGTTCCTTTCTCCTCCAACAAGTATCTTATTAGAAGATGGTGGGTAGACTAAGTACTAGAGAAAAACGGCAAAAATATGATTTTCTGGAACTCCCTCACCTCTGCCCCCAGTACACAGACATTCTTAAAGAGAGTGAGAGAAAATCACCTCCATAAGATGTGCTGGAACAACTGTGTGAAGTGCTTCTGGAAGAGGGGACCAAGGGAGGCCCCTTTCTGCCTGAGGGAGTCTTGGAGGAGTGAACACCTTTCAATGGGCCTTGCCCCAAGCTGCAGCTGTTTTCACACTGCCATTTGTTCTCCTGCTCCTTGTCGATCCATTCTGCCCACCACTCCTCCCTGAAGGATCACTAAGTCATCACTTTGAAAGAAACCTGCAGCAGGTTCCCACTGACACATCAAGGCCAGGGGTCTCTAGTGGGCACTGAAGCTCTGAGATCTAGTCCCAGCTGGTCTCCGCACACTGCTCATCCACATGTGGTAAAATCA
This sequence comes from Vulpes lagopus, assembly GCF_018345385.1. Lineage (NCBI taxonomy): Eukaryota > Metazoa > Chordata > Mammalia > Carnivora > Canidae > Vulpes > Vulpes lagopus. Next base: position 30,943,317 of record NC_054830.1, on the reverse strand, counting down.
GCTTTGGCCAATGGAGACTCCATGCAGTATATCCCAGACGGCATGGAATCTCCTGCCTCTGTGCTTGCTCACATCATTGCTATTGTCAACCTGAGGCCACCAAACACGGTGGTTCAGTGCACAAACTGTGAAGTTATATATGGCAGCCCTATCTAACCCCATCAAAACACTGCCCATTTGGGGGGATTAATAGGTGATTTTTAAAAAGTATTTTCTGCATCTTCCACATTGTACATATATCACATACCTAAAAACTGAAAGATAACATTTGCACATGGGACAACAGATCCATTCTACTCTTCAGAATAGCCTAACCTTAAGGTAATGTTCTCTAAGAAGCCTTTTCATCAAGAAGCAATCTGTGTGGGATCCCTGGTGGCGCAGCGGTTTGGCGCCTGCCTTTGGCCCAGGGCGCGATCCTGGAGACCCGGGATCGAATCCCACATCAGGCTCCCGGTGCATGGAGCCTGCTTCTCCCTCCGCCTGTGTCTCTGCCTCTCTCTCTCTCTCTGTGACTATCATAAATAAATAAAAAATTAAAAAAAAAAAAAAAAAAAAGAAGCAATCTGTGTTCCTCCTTATTCTTAAGACACTGGACTGTTTTTTCACTTTTTCACTTTAGACACAAATCTTTCTGTATCCACAGCTGTACTTTTTCTCCCTCTCTCATACCTATTATGTGTGAGGTGTTGTAGAAGGCACTTTACATGTTGTTTTCATTTAATGGTCACTGAGAACCTATGAAGTTGCTATTACCATTCGGACATTGTAACAAAGGAAGCTGAGGTTGGAAAACTTGCTTGGGGCAAACAACCAATTTATGGTTTTTGCAAGTTTAAATTTAAATCCAATCTAGTTTGGCTTCAAAATCTTGAACTCCAAAAAAACTTGGTAATTGATTAACTACTTTTTCCAATACTAACCTCTATGAGTCTTAATCAAAGAAGACAATATCTTACTCACTTTTGTACTCACTCTAGTGCCTACCCCAGGGCTTCACTCAGAATGAGAAACTCAAAAAACCTTTTTATGGTTACATAAAAAAATCTATACCTTTGTGAAAACATGGTAGGACTATTGGTATGATGGCATGACTCTTAAAATGACTTTTGTCCCAATAGCAAGCCTTGCAGATTTTAGTCTTAAAATGCATCTCAAAGCTATGTTGTCTCCCCAGCTCTGGTGTCCCACCTTAGCCTTACTTAGTCTGTTTTCATGTCTTGCCTTTGAACTATTTTCCCTGCTTTTACCCTTCTCCTACAATTTACTCTCAGCAAATTAACCAGTAAGGTGGGCCTGTGTTACTTTCTTATATAATAAGCCCTACATTATATGCATCTTATATAAAGTCCCCAGGCTGCTTCTTACTCTGTCCTTCAAGGCCGTGCACAATCAGGGTCCCTGCCTACAAGGGCAGACTTCTCTAGTCTCTACTTCCCTTCACTATCCTCCATCTAGTGGTCAGCTATGCATCACTTCTTCCCTCTGCATAAGAATGCTCTTATTCCAGACTGCCACATGGATGGCTCCATCCTATCAGTTAAAGCTCAGGTCACCAGGGTCACTTCCTCACTTCAGAAGCTTTGCTTAAACACTCTACCTATAGACGGATCTCATCATTCTGTCTCAAAGTTTGCATAGTACCGAGTACAACGAAGAAACAACTTACAGTTATTTAAAAAGTATGTCTAGTTAGTTTTGCCCACCTCTTAATCTAAACTATAAACTCCGAAGAGGTAAATAAGGATTATAGTATATATCCCCATGCCTCAAATACTTCTGAGCTGTAACTGAACCCAACTGGATATAAAACTATGTCTTTAGGTGGCATTATGACTATGCAAAACCATCTTATTTGGATTCTTCCATGATTAAACATCCAGACAGCAAGTGTGGAGCCTAGAAGCCCAGAGATGGTTCAGGGTTCATGAAATCCCTAAAGACACAATGCTTCATTTCTCAGTACATGTGAATTTTAATGGAGAAGATGTGACAGCTTCATCATATTCACGGATTAGAACATGATGTCAAGCTGGATTTCAAACTACTGCACTTGGACGTTTCAAAATCACATTTCTTTTTAAAAAGACAAGTATCCATACTGTGTGTGCATGTATAATTTTACCATCTACTAAATTCACAACCATGAGGTGTAGAAGGAAATAAACCTTTCACTATACTGACTCAATATTTCAAAAGAGATTTTATAAAATACATTTTTCCCTGTCCAATTTCAATAAATTAGAAAATGCACATCACTTCCAATAAAATTCAGAAAATACCCAACATCTGACAGGCATTAACCCATTCAATGAATTAGAAAGCCTACCTCCTGACAGAGGGAGGGATATTATATTCTATCCCTGCTGTCACCGGCCTTCAGTTTAATCCTGCTTTACCTTTTACCCTCTAATAATGATTTCTGAATGGTTATGCACTTACCATAATGTGATTGAAATGCCTGCGGTTTGACAACCTGATTACAGTCGTTACACACCACCAAGTAGAAATCATCGTGGGCTGGACACAGACCAAATATTGGCATGTCTGCAATAAAGAAAGAGCATCACTCACTCATCTGGTTCTGATTAATATGAAACAATTTAGGCTAGCAATACTTTCTAAAGGAGCTGCTTTAAGATGAAGTACACCAGTACAAATGTTACTCCAGTATCATTTAAAAGTAACTGATGTGGCACCATGACTATTAAGAGAGAAGTCAAATCAGGCTTACAGAATCACTGTTCAGAGAGTCAAAATAAAAGGCACCAAAAGTCATCAGTAAGAGGTGAAACAGACAAATCTATTAAAATGCAAACAATGCATACACTCACACAATAAAACAACTTTAGATAACTCCACCAAGGGTTATAGGGAAGAATCTGCAACCACGTAAAATGCCTAGCAAGTTACAAAGCTGTATCATCTAATGATTTTATTTAACTATGCATTCTATTCCAGCCATTTGGTCTCTGAGTTCTATGGAAAATTTAAGAAAGGAAGCAGAGGTTTCACTAAAGAGTAAAATTGCTGGTTTGGTCAGTGTGTAATACAAAGAAATTTATTTTTATACTATTTTTTCAGGTCACAGGAACCTCTAGTCCTTTTGCTCACATACTGATGCTCCTGAATACATGAAACTTTGGTACAAACACAGCATTACATACATTAATCTCAGTTCAGTTACCAGAATAGGGCAAGATACAAGTTGGATTTTTTAGTTAGAATGTTAAATTAATTAAAACACAAATGTGAAACTAAACTATCTGCATATATACAAAAACTGAAAGTGACTTGATATATGGTTAACTAAAAAGTCCTAACCACGAATAATTACTTATTACAACAATCTAGGTAGGGAATAGCACTAACATTTCAGATCCAGAATCTAATCTCTTAAATATTTCAAAAGTGGTGATTTTAAGGGTGCCTGGCTGGCTCAGTGAGTAGAGCATGGGACTCTTGATCTTGAGGTGGTGAGTTCAAGCCCCACACTGGGTTAAAAGATTCCTTTAAAAAAAAAGACAACTGCTGATTTTATGTTTTTTTATAAATTTTTTTTTAAAGATTTATTTATTTATGATATATATATAGAGAGAGGCAGAGACACAGGAGGAGGGAGAAGCAGGCTCCATGCCGGGAGTCTGACGTGGGACTCGATCCCGGGACTCCAGGATCATGCCTGGGCCAAAGGCAGGCGCCAAACCGCTGAGCCACCCAGGGATCCCCACAACTGCTGATTTTAAACAAGTATTGTACACTATTTAGAATATCTGCAATAAATGGATAATTAGCACATTTCAATTAGGCAAATAGTTGAGTACATCAAATACCAAGTTTAAAGGGGGAAAGGAGTCCTAAAACTAGTTAGCTTCTGTTTTCCTTCCTGTAAGATTTAATTTCACACTTTCTCCAGCTTGGGTGATCATGGCAGGTTTACAGGAAAAAGAAAATACCCTGAGAAGATGTAAAGTGATCATAGTCTCAAAAGTACTAAATTACTGATCTAATATCTACACACAAGATATAGCTCAGATTTTGTTTAAGCAGTTTCTATTACACTGAATTACACAGATCGCTAGCTATAAATCTGAAATATACCAGGGACCAACAAGATTCTGAGATGCAGTGGCAGCACTGAGCAGTTTCTAGGTGCTATTATCTCATTCTTTTCTCACAACTACCTAGGTAGATACCATTACAACCCCACTCTAAAAAGAAGGAAACTGATTCACAGAGAGATGAAGTACTTTGTCTACGTCAGAAGCTGGGATGCCATTCTGACTCACAACAATGGCTTGGACCTGGTCCCTTGAAGATCAGAGGAACGTGATTTCTAGAAATTCCTTCCAGTTTCCACCTCCATTAAGTTGGAATGTCAGACCTGAACACCTTTGATAAACTGATTAGATAATGTAAGAAGCTTCTAGTAGACTGCTGACTTCTGTGACTAAGCTTAATAATTTAATGAAAAATAAGAACCAAACAATGTGCTATTTTCCTTGAAAGCATGCCCACATTGAGTTAATAATAGTACATGTGGGAGAAAAGGAAAGGTTATATCCATGCAATGATCAACATGTAATAAGCCATTTTCCATGGCTACAATTTGACATGATATTTCATTTTAAAAATAAAATTTAAGTAGTTTCCTTTTAAGTTCCATATACTCCTATGCTAAATGCCTCTAACACAAGACCAATTAAGAATGAAAATCTGAATTACAGAACATAGCATTCATAATTAACAGCTGTAAAGTATGAAATGTCTATAAATATCAAGTTTCATTAATGAAATTGACTCAATTAATTTTATTAATTAAATGGTAGTTAAAATGGCATTAAATCAAGTGTGGTCTCAGTTTAGATTTAGGCAACTGCTATGTGCTGGTTTGTGTGGTTTCCCACAGCACTCAAAGTTAAGCAATGCTGTTTAAAATATATCACTTTGTCAGATACTAGCCCCCCAACCCCTTTACAAATAAAGCAATTTGAAAAAATTAAAAACTATACCAATCCTTTCAAGTAGTAGCAATTCAACTGGCTACAATAATGTTTATACAGAAAACTGTTCTTTTTTGCTGTGATTCCTTTCTTCCTTTTGCGAGACTTAGAAACATTATTAAAAATAAGAAGGTAGGAATCATTCTGTAAGGGACCAGGAACCTAGACTTCTGTAAAAACTTCAATTTCCTCAAGTAACTTAAGATCATTTGCAATCGATGATGACAGTAATGAAGATAAAACAGTTGGCCTTTACTGACAGACTGCTACGTACCAAAGGCCCCGTGCTAAGGACTTTTTATATGGTTTATCCTACAATATAATCTTCGTTTTACCCATGGAGACTTGAACTTGTTTACTATCACTCACCAAGAAAGCATAATCATGACTCAAACTCAGGTGTGCTCTTTCTGTGAAGTCAGTTCTTAATATCTCACCAGCACATCACACTCCCTAAAAAGCCTGCATAGGCAGGATCTGTCTCTCTCTCTCTCTTTCTCTCTCTCTCTCTCTCTATCACACACACACACACACACACACACACACACACTCACTCACTCTCTCTCCCTCCCTCCCTCTCTGGAAAGAATCATGGTACACACTTAAATCCAATTCATGCTACCCTAAGAAACTGAGTTCCAGTTATGAAAATCTAAAGCAACTTTAATTTTAGCTTTCTAAATTCTTTACTTTCAAGATATCCATATTTGGAAGTAAGCTAGAAGATACAAAATAATTTAAATAAAATGTCTTCAGGAGAAAAAAAAAAAAAGAGTTCTATATCCTTTTTCTGCACTGGGACATTCCAGAGGCCTTAGCAACAGGAACAGAATGTGGAATGTTGTGGCAACAGAGAAAATGAAATTTTTGTGAGAGACAGTATGTATGTTTCTGAATATTTTTAAAGAATGTTTATAATCAGCCCATCTACAAACTAACATATAAAACTTGTCCACATGCAAGGAAGTAAAAGATTTAAATCAAAAAATGAAATAAGAGTTGATAAAAATGTTACTACTGAGTTTTTTTAAAGTTAATAAAATACACTGTAAACATACAACTTACACCATTATGTACTTCAAAATAATGAAAAGTTTTTAAATTGTACACCTGGCTCCCTGGACTCCAAAATAATTTGAAAGAATGGATTTTATCGTGTGTAAGCCCTAAATCTTTTTCAGGATTCAGGTCATTCCAATCTTCCAATTAGCAAGTAGCCCAGCACCCACATCTAGGCCATCATGTACTTTGGAGACCCCAGGCCAGCATACAAGGAAGGACTGGGTTTAAGCACATGGACACATGAGCACCTGTGCAGAACATCCACAGACAAGTGTAGAATGAAGGCTCTCTACCTGAAATCAGATCCTAAACAGGAGGGAATGTATTCAGTTACTTTGGTGCTACTATTCCCAACTCGAGAACTGAGTTCAACAACACAAGAACGTGTGTGTTGTAAGCAAAAGCATCCCACCTTTGCAGCACCCTGGGTATCTCCCTTCTCCCATACTCCCCAATTTCTACATGCCAATGACTCCTACATTTCTATCTCTAGCCCCAGATGGTTCCTGAGCTCTGTCTACACTCATATATCCAACTGCCTACTAGACACTGCCATCTGGATGTCTTATATACATCTCAAAAGGATAAGCATGTCCAAGAGAACTCCACTTTCCACCCTGCCCTGTTCCCAACCCCTAAAATTTCCCCTCTCTTGGGTAAATGACTATTCATCTCCTTGATTCCTCAAACTAAAAATCCAGATGTCATCTCTGATTCCTCTTTCCCTCATCACATCCAGGCTTGGCTTTACCCTAAAATCTCTGTCCACTTCTCCCCATTATCTAAGCCACTGCTCTAGAGCCTCCCACCAGCACCTTGTTTCTAATGGACTATGGAGGAAGTCCATCTACCAGGTGGTCTACACAGCTGCCTAAGTGATTCTTTGAAGTCCTCCAACAGATCGTGTCACTACCATTAACATTTCTCCAGTGGCTTCCCACTCCTCTAGGAATAAAATCTCAGCCCTTACCACAGCCCCCAGGGCCCTGCCAAATATTCATCTACCTCTCTCTCACTCTCTGCTCCCTTATTCCCTCTCTGCTCCTCTCTCCTTGGCTCATTCTGCTCCAGGTACACTGTCCTCCATTCTCTCCTTAAACCCAGAAAGCTTTCTCAGCTAGTCTCTGCCCTTTCTCTTCATAAGATGCCAAGTACATTTGTACACTGTCCGGTCTGGTTCAGCTCTCTTCTCTTCAAAGAACTCTCCCACTAACCATTAGTTAGTTGCTCTCTATCACAAATAAGCAGAGGTGCTAACAGAGAGGATCCCTCCCTATCACTCTGAATCCAATGTGTTGATGGGCAAGTTCTGTAAGCCCTTCAAACTTCAGTTTCTTCATGTGTCAAATGGTACTGGTAAACAGTACCTAATTTACTGGGCACTTCACAGGATTGAAAGATTAAGAGTTAATAAATGCAAAATCCTAGGAGACCTCCTTAGGCAGTGCTCATGTAACAGTCCCCTCCCCAGCCTGTGAGATAGGAGTCATGCACCCACACTATTGCTCAGGAAACAAGGCACAGACATTGAGATTTTACAAGCTCGTAAGTGGCAGAGTTGACATTTGAAGCCAGATGTGTGGGGCTCATGAGCCCAAGCAATTCCCGACATTCTCTCAGAAACATTGCCTAAACCTGCCTCCTCCATGCTACACCCACTGCCAGTAGCCATGGTGGTAGGTTCTGCACACTAGGACAGATCTCCTAACAGAACCTGTTTCTTCCCTTTTCAGCCTCCTCTGCCCTACTGCCAAAGCCACAGACCTATAAAAGCAAGAACACTAATCCTCTCCTCAAAGACCTTTGCTGACTCCAAAACAGGGCTTGGAAAAACTAACAAACAAACAGGGGTTGGACCCCTGACCAACCTCTCCTTGACCAAGGGCCCTAGCATCTGGCTTCTCCCACCTCTCCGGTTTGAGTCAACCTGCTCTAGTCTCCAGACAGCCTGGCCTTCTCAGAGCCTGCCTTGTCTTCCTACAATACCATCTGTTGCCCAGAACCGTTCCTAGAACATAGAAAGCTTTCCCCTCTTCTTCCTGGAACTCCTACTATTTATTATTTAATAAGAACAGTTTCACTGCCCTCTCTACTGTGCTCTTACTCATATTATTCATTATCCCATTGGAGTCCCTCCATCACTGATTTATGGATGGTAATTTACAAGCAGCCACCTCTGTAGTCCTGCCTAACAGCAGACTCCTTCTTGCTTTCCCTAGCCCAGATCTTGAGAAGCAAGCTCTCACTGTGTGTTAGTGAAGTCATGACTGGCACTTGGAACTTGTCTGTAGCTTCCAGTTGCTCTTAGCATAAAAACTGGATCATGAGGCCTTAAACAGCTTTAACTTGCCTCTTTGCAGCTGGCCCCTCTGGCCTTTGATTTGTTCCTGGAGCACATCATGCTCTCTCCTGCCATAGCACCCAGGTGCTTGCTGTTCCATCTGCCTGGAACCACCACCTTCTCCACATCTTTACCTGGCTTGGATGTCAGGTCTCAGCCTAGATGTCACTGTCACGGAGACTTGGCTAGCAGGCCCTGTTATACGTTCCCAAAGCACTGACTTAGCTATTAGCCTTACCACAGTGAACTATCCTCAGTTTGTAACGACCCATCTCGTCGTGTGAACCTTAGCCACCTCCCACTAGAAAAAGTTCTGTATTTGTCTGGCTTCCTACTCTAGGGACAGCGCCTGACAATGCCTAAATTGACCAACAGGAAGCAGCAAATAGATGTGTCATATATTACCTGATGAACAATAAGTGAAGTATTAAAGTCCTTGTGGGGCCATCATAAGTCAAGGTTATAATTGTGCCTTTATGTCATTTAATGACAGAGTCATCCACTAGAATTGAGTATGCCATTTAGTGACACAAACATTTGAAGGTGAGAAGGTTTCCCTTAAACATGTGATCAATCCCATTCCTGTGGGATGGGATAAACAATTCATGTGTCAGGGTCTGATTCTCAGAATGAACAGCAGCAATTTCTCTTTTGCTGGTGTATCAATGCAGCAACTAAGAAGAGTTGTAGAGTCAGACTACTTGGACTCATGTCCTTATTCTTTTTCTTACCAGCTGTGTGATCGTGGTTACATTATTTAACCTCTTTGAACTTCAGTTTCCTCATTGGTAAAATACCGTTAACAGGACCTGTATTTCAAAGTGTTATTTTGAAGATTAAATGAATGAATCCATGGGGAGCACTCAGGGCTGAGCAGGTAGTAAACCTACTCAATAAATATGAGCAAAAAACCCCAAAATACAAAAATAAACATTTGCAGTGTCTGCTGCAAGGGCCCCAGCTCCCACTAATTAAACTCACAGAAGACTGATATATACACAGACAGGGACAATTTTACAATGCGAGCTGAGCACTCAAGTGGACTGGTGCTCCTACTGCTGACCACACTCTACTCTCCGTAAGCAAGAAAGGCAGCGGGACAGTGGAGAGGGCTCACTGGCACTCCTCTCCCTGTGGAGGGTCAGAGCCCATGCTTCCGAGTTTAAGCTATGCCCCTGCAAGCCACAGAAAATCCAAGATAATAAGTGAGGAAGCCACATTATAGAAAAAAATCAGTCTGGCATAAGTGTGGATCAACTCAGGTGACAGCAAGGGGGTAGACAGATCGAGGACACTGGTCTCTAGGACTGATGCACAGAGTGAGACATGAAACACCTGTGTGATGAAAATGGGGGCAAACAGGCCAAAGACAAGCTCTGGAGGACCCCGCCAAGCCCTCAGATTATGGGTGGAGTGTAAGGCCAGGGGAGGAAGCCTAAGATGGCGCTGCAGTTCCTTCCACACTGCAGCTAATGTGAACGCATAGACCCTGGTAGACACGGATGGAAGAACTTGCTGTGCAAAGGCAATAGAGCCCAGTGGTTAAAGGTACAGCCTCTGGAGCCACACTGGCTGCATTCAGATCCCAACCATGCTACCTACTAGCCTTTACTCAGTTCCCTCCTCTATACATGGGTAATTGTACCTACCTCACGGGTTGCTGAAGGGATAAGGAATATGAAATCCTGTAACAGTGAAAAGTACTTTAAAATGCGAGCCACTTTTTATCCTCTTCCCTATCGCTGCTCTCTGGCATTTGATCTAAATAGTAGCTATGCTCCCTTCACCTTTTCCAACCTTCACTCTCCTACAGCAACCAGTGATGTTTTTAAATCAAAATATCACCTAGTGTGACTTAACCCCTTAGTAGTTCTCCAATGTAGTCAGAATGAAAACCAATGCTTACAAGGCTCTGCTTGACCTCTGCAACCTCAAGACATAGTATTCACCCCACAAATTCCACTCCAGAATTCTAATCTCCTTGACAACTACACCAGCATGCCAATCACTGACCCAACTCAGGGCCCTTGCTAATTCTGTTCCCTCAGTATGGAATGCTTTGCCTGGCTGGCTCCAGACCTGGCTCCAGGTCTCAGCTTACATTCCAACAGAAGGATCTTCCCTGACCACCCCCACTTAAAGCAGGCCTCTATCTCTTCAGATAATTCTTCTCTTCACTCATTAGTTATTTCTTATTTGTGCTTTGGCTCTTTCCCTAAGATGTAAGCTCCATGAAGGTAAGTGCCATATCTGCATAGCACAATAGCACAATGCCTAGCACACAGGTTCTCAAAAAAAGAACTTGAGAAAGCCTTCTGTATCAGACCTTCCGAGCTTAAATTGCAATGCCATCATCACTCACTAGGAGTGTGACCTTGGGCAAGTTCCCCTGCTTCAGTATTCTCATCCATAAAATGGAGATAATGCTAGCAGCTATCTTAATGGGTAGTTACAAGCATAAAGTAAGGTAGTATGCAGAAAGCTCTTAGAACTGTCGGACATGTGCTAGGTCTGCTACTTTTACTGTCAGTGAATTACATTAGTCACTGCTTCCAATCTCTGCCATCAACAGCCAGCACCTCTTATAATACTATGTATTAAGTACTTACAAGTATCATGGCAAGTACTCTATATACATTAATGCATTCATTTACTCACTCATGTATTGAGCCCCTACCCTGCCTATACACCATTCTGAGTACTAGGTAGGTACCAGAGAACAAAAATCACAACAAGAAGAAACCCTAAGAAGCATTAATACATAAAACAAAAGTAATAAAAGTTTACAATTACTAAATGCTGCCGATGTTCCAAGTACAGCACTAAGTATTAAGTCATTTGATCTTCATAATACTACACCTATCTTTCACAGTAACAAAAGTATTTGTTACTATACCCACACTTCACCAAAAAAGCAAGAAAGGCACAAGGCTATTACCTGCCTGAAGTGACAGCATCAGGAGGTGGAGGAGTTGAGATTTGAAGGTGGCTTTCAAAAGTCCATGTCCTTCTCCACCTCAGTAAACAAGCTCTCCACTATCCAGTGCCCTCCTTACCCTTCAGGATCGCTCTACTCTTCTGCCTTGTTTAATCAAAGTCAACCAAGGCATTCTATCAGAAAGTAGACTGCTTCATCCACCTCTGGATGGTATGCTCTCATCACTCCTTAAAGGCTTCCTTATATACCAGGACGCTCAGCCCTATTAGCTTCTGAAACACTTCTAAATAACCTGACCAACCTGGAAGGCTAGTCTGCACATACTAAACTTTTATTACAGTCAGCCCCAAGTTGATTTCAAATGCTAACTTTTTTTTTTAAAGATTTATTTATTTATTTTATTTATTTATTTATGATAGGCAGAGAGAGAGAGAGAGAGAGAGAGAGAGGCAGGCAGAGACACAGGAGGAGGGAGAAGCAGGCTCCATGCCGGGAGCCCGACATGGGACTTGATCCCGGGACTCCAGGATCGTACCCTGGGGCAAAGGCAGGTGCCAAACTGCTGAGCCACCCAGGGATCACCCTCAAATGCTAACTCTTAATTCTAGAAATTTAAAAGTAATATCAATAACATAAAAAAAGTGTTTAATTGCTATTAAATGAGCTTTAATGTCTTAACTGGGAAAGGATAAAATAGAACTTTATTTCTACCCTCCACACACATTTCTCCTGAACTCCTATCATCTGCTCCAATAATTAAAGGCAATCAGACTTTCCTTTGACCATAAGACGTTACATAATGGAACTAACTAGGGACAAAACATCCAATCAATAGCCTGCTAAAATATATGTTGTTTGGGGCTCTATCTGAACTAAAGTAGTCAATAAAGATTGGATTAAAAAGAAAACTGACATATTTTAAGTCAAAGAGCAATTAACCAAACAGCAGAGGACCAAAGAGTTAGAGCAAAGAAAATAGTCCTAATATTTATGAATCACTAACCACCAGTGGCCAGCCTCACATTGACCCTCCCCAGAAAAGTCACAAGTGATGATGTTGTCACTGCTTGTACCGAAATTGAGATACAGTGCCTGGAACAGAAAAGAAGAGGCAAATATCGAAATCCTAGGGAATCTGCATTAGGGAAGTCACATCAGGCTACAAGGGTGACCAACTGGACAGTACACATGACAGGCTGTCTCATGTGTACCTTAAGCTACTCAAAATACTGTCAGTAAATTCTGACCTTTCAAATCAGAACCCAAGCCTGAAATGCCATGCATCCTAAATCTGGAAGTGCCTGCCAAAATCCTTACTGAATCTGATTTGCAACATCACCACTCAGCTAAGCTTATAGCCTATGGGTGAGACATAGGCTAAAAGTCTACCACTTTGCTACTACTATAACCTCAAGCAAGGTACTTAACCTCCTGACTTCCAATTTCTGGATTCGAAAAATGGTAAAAACAATGGTATCTATCTCAGTGGATTGTTGGACTGTATGAGATACTCCACTAAAAATGCTTAACTCTATTCTAAATACAGTAAGGAGAGTGTATACAAAGGATTCAATAAGAGTACTGTTAATTTTACCATCATTATTGTTAGGGTTACAGTTACAATTTCATGACTGAATTAAGAATACCCTTACCTCTTTTGTTCAAAAGGCAGTCAATACTGTAACACCACACCTGCCAGTATCTTGTAGGCAGAAAATCCGTGGCTCTCATATAACTAAGTACAACTATAAAATGGCACTGCCTACTGACCTATCTCTGTTCTTAAATGATCAGCCTTCTACAGACCATACCCTGGGACATAAAACAAACCTCAATAAATTTTAAAGAACTGAAATCACACCACTTATGTTCTCTGTCCATGACAGTATCAAATTAGAAATCAGCAAGAGAAAGATAACATGAAAAATTCCCAACACATGGAAACTAAAAAGATATTTCAGATAATCCATAATCAAACAATGTAGTTATATTAACAGGCCAAGGAAGAAAAATCATACCATCATAAATGATGCAAGAAAAAGTATTTAGGATAAACAACCACCACCTCCACAAAGCCAGGAAAAGAGACTGCTTTAACTTGACAAAGAATATTTACAAAAACACCTACAACTAATATCACACTTAATGAATGAAAAAAGATTATATGCTTTCCTCTTAAGCTCAGAAACAAAGATATCCACTTGCACCATTGTTATTTAGCATAATAGTGGAAGTTCTAGCCAGAGAAATAAGGCAAGAAAAGGAATTAAAAGACAAACAGATTGGAAAAGAAGAAATAAAACTGTCCCTATTTGCAGATGACCTGACATTCTCTGTATAAAATCACAGGAACCTACAGAAAACCTCCTAGAATTTACCAGTTTAGCAAGATGACAAAATACAAGATTGCCTTAGTCTGTTTGGGCTGCTATAACAAAATATTATAGAATAGGTGGCTTATAAACAACACACTTCTCACAGTTCCAGAGGCTAGAAAGTCCAAGATTAAAGTACCAGCATGCGTATTCCATGTCTGGTGAGAACCTGCTTCCTGGCTCAACAGTTTTCTTTTCTCTATATACCCTGCTGCTTAAATACAGGCCATGGACCATACCTTCCATATCACCAAGAACTAAGAATTGCAGAATTTCAGGCCCTGACCCAGACCAAACAAACCAGAGTCTGCATTTTAACAAGATTCTCAGATGGTTTACATAAATGTTTGAGATGTGCTGAAAATAGAGCATCATACAATGTAGACTGAAAGCTGAATAATGTTAGCAATACTGGAGAAATTATTCATATCATAATTCGGATTTTTTTCAATCTATCCATCAAACGCACCTTAAGCATACTTGCTCAAATGTATATGGCTCTAGTGTGTACTGACTATATGTGCATTGTAGAATATAATAAATGTATACTGTATAATGTATACTGAGTATATTAGCCTGTAGTTTTGGTCTTTGGCTTCATGTATCAGAGTACTGGTCTCATAGAAAGAGTTGAGAAGTGTTCCTTCCTTTTCTATGTTTTATAAAAGGTTGTATAGAATGAGTGTTAATTCTTTATACATTTAGTAAAATTCCTCAGCAAAGCTGTATGGCCCCTGGCTTTTCCTAGTTAAAAGTTTTAAAGTTACTAATTCAAATTCTTGTACTAAGTCTATCTGGATCTTCTAACTCTTCTTGAGTCAATTTTGGTAGTCTGGTAATGTCTTTCTAGGAATTTGTCCATTCCATCTAAGTTATCCAACATGTTGGTACACAGTTGTTCACAGTATTCCTTTATAATCCCTTTCCACTCTGTAAGGTCAGTATTGATGTCATCTAATTCTGGATTTTAGTAATAGGAGTAATATGGTGAAATCTAGCTAAAGGTTTGCCAATTTTATCAAAATCAGAGCCTTCTGATCTTGTCAAAGTACCAGCTTTTGGCGTCACTGATTTTATCTTATGGTTTTTTTTCTGTTCTCTAGGTCATCTATTTACACTCTAACCTTTGTTATTTTCTTCCTTCTGCTTGCTTCATACTGAGTTTGCTCCTTTCTCTAGTTTCTTAAGGTGGAAGGTTAGAGGACTGATCTGAGATCATTTTTCCTTTTTTACAGAGCTGTTTATAGCTTTATATTTTCCCTTAAATACTGCTTTAGCAGCAGTGTAAAAGTTTTGGTACATTGTATTTCATTTTCATTAATTTCAAAGTATTTTCTAATTTCTCTTATTTCTTCTGTAACCCATTGCTAATTTAGTAGTGTACTGTTGGGGCACCTGGGAGGCTCAGTCAGTTTAGCATCTGACCTCAGCTCAGGTCATGATCTCTAGGTCCTAGGATCAAGCCCTACATTGGGCTCCCTGCTCAGCGAGGAGTCTGCTTCTCCCTCTTCCCTCGGTTCTTCCCCCCTGTTCTTGTTCTCTGTCTCTGTGTCTCTCAAATAAATAAATCTTTAAAAAAATTTTTTTAGCCTTTTGTTTTATTCTTTAAATTTGTTTTGTTAAGGATGTTTGTCAATTTCTCAAATTTCCTTCTGTTGTTAATTTCTAATTTTACTCACTGTGATTAGAAATTGTACTTTGTACTTACATGATTTCAGTCTTTTTACATTTATTGAGGCTACCTACATATGATCCTGGAAAATATTCCATGTACATTTGAGAAGAATATATATTCTGCTGTTGTTGGTTAATCTAGTTGGTTTATGTTTTTCAAGTCTTCTATATTCTCATTGGATTTTCTGCCAACTGTGGTATCCGTTCTTGCAAGTGAGTTACCAAAATCTTCAATTACTATTGTTTAATTGTCTATTTCTCTCATTGGTATCAGGTTTTGTTTTGTTTGCTTCATGTATTTTGAGGCTGTGTTGTTAGGTGCATATGTCTTTATAATTGTTATTTCTTCCTGATGGATTGACTTATTCATGATTATATTATGTCCTCCTTTACATCTAATGACATTTTTTTTAAAGTTTATTTTGTCTGATATTTGTATAGCCAGTCTAGTTCATTTGTTTGTTCTTTCTCTCTCTGTGTAATCTCTACACTCAATGTAGGGCTCAAACTCACAACCCCTAAGATCAAGAGCTGCATGCTCTTCTGAGAGTCAGCCAGCCACCCCCTTGGCTAGTTCTCTTTTGACTGCTGTTTGCATGGTATGTCTTCTCCATTAACTTACAACGTACTTCTGACTTTGAACCTGAAATACATCTCCTGTTGACAGCATATTATTGGGTGATTTTTAAAAATCCATTCTGCCAAAAACAAAAACAAATTTAAAAAATGACAAAAAAATCCATTCTGCCAATTTCTACCTGTTGATTAGTATATTAATATTTAATGTAATTATTGGTAAGATAAGATTTACATCTGCAATTCTGCTTTTTTATACCCTGTCTTTTGTTCTTCCTCCATTACTACCTCCTTTTGTGTTAAACTGATATACTCTACTTTTTTTCTTGAGAGGGAGTTGGGGAGGGGAAGGGCAGAGGGAGACAGAGAATCTGAAGCAGGCTTCACACCCAGTGCAGAAACTGATGCGGGGCTCAGTATCACAACCCTGAGACCATGACCTGAGCTGAAATCAAGAGTCAGATGCTAAACTAAATGAGCCACCTGGGCACCCCTCTAGTATAACTTTTTAATTCCTTTTTTCTTTTGCCTTTTTGTCCCAAGTTATTTTATTAATGGTTAGCCTGGGGATTGTGATTAACAACGTCAAACAATGTAGTTTGAATAAAACCAACTTAATTTTAACAAGATAAAAAAAGCTTTGCTTTGACATGACTCTAATTTGTGCTCCCAGCAGTAATAAATATAGCCCAGCATGTGGGCCATATTTTGCTGTGTCTTTGTCATTCTTATAATTTTTTGAAGACTGGACAAATACTATAATGTGGCAACTCTGGAAATCACAATCACTGTCCTTGTTTGTTTAGTGATTTACCTGGTCTAATTGTTTTAAAGTCTATTCTGTTATGTGTGGTTAGCTAATTATTAGACAGGGATTTCCTTAAATATGTTGAGCCAGTGAGTCTCCTGGACCTTGTCGAGGGGCTCTTTTTTTTTTTTTTTTTTTAATAACATTTTTTTTTTTTTTTTTTTTTTATGATAGTCACAGAGAGAGAGAGAGAGAGGCAGAGACACAGGCAGAGGGAGAAGCAGGCTCCATGCACCGGGAGCCCGATGTGGGATTCGATCCCGGGTCTCCAGGATCGCGCCCTGGGCCAAAGACAGGCGCCAAACCGCTGCGCCACCCAGGGATCCCGAGGGGCTCTATGTGTATCCTGGAGCATGCCTTCAATGCTCTAACAAGCATTTTTTTTTTCCATTTCTTTTTTTTTTTTTTTTTTTTCTAGCAAGCATTTTACAACTCTGCTTCAGCCTTCATTTCCTGCTTGCTTATGGCCTTCAAGGTCAGCCAGAGGTAAAAAATTGGAGCTTCCTCTCCAGTTGACATCTCTTCCCTAGTGTTTCCCACTTAGATTGTTAGTTGACTCTTGTCTGAGGTGGTGATACCAACTGAGGCTAACAACTGCAATGTTCAATAATTGCCACTAGTCTGAGGGGTTTTTTTTGTGTGTGTTTTTGTTTGTTTTGTTTAATAAACAGGACGCATAGTAAACCTTAAGCCAGCTCAAGTAAAGGCAAGTTCTGGGAATGGAACTTTTTAGGGCACTAGCAGGCAGTTCAAAGAATGACAAATGCCTGGGAAGAGGACTCTGGGGGAGCTCCAAACTCCTTCTGTCCCTTCTAGTAGCTTCTAGGCTGCTGGTTTTCACCACTATCACAGTTGTAGAGGAGTTAGTTGGTTTTCAAAATTACCATGGAGCTGGTGATGGGGTTTGAGCAAGGGTGAATTAAAAACCCCCAGAGTTTGCTGTATTACAGAGATTCAGCTTTCTTTCTTGCATAAGTGTTCAAAAGATCCTGCCACTCTTAATTTTCAGAATGCTGACAAAGTTAATTTTGACAATTCTTGACAGTGTTCTTACCACTTTTATGGAGAAGATTTTCAGGGGTCCTTACTCTGCCGTTTGGAAATACTGCAAGAGTATCAAACAGACTGTTTATCGCTATTTTCAACACTGCTCAGACTACAGTGTGGAGAAGGGAGGTTCATGGTTCAAAGCAGAAGTAAAAAAACCAGACAGGAGCTGTTTGCAATGGTACAGATGAGAGACATGGGTCGTGTGGACTTGGGGATGGCAGTGAGATGGCACAGAGACAGTTCTGAGACGTTTAGAAGGAAGTGTTGCCATGACTTGGTAATGGCCTGGACACAAGGGTGATGCAGAGAATGACGCCACATCTCCTGTCCTGCAGAACAGGATGGATGGGTGGTACCAGTATCTGAAAAGGAATTCTGGAAGAATGCCAGGTCTGCAAATAAGGAACATACACTTGGGACATTTGAAATCTAGGTGACTCTAAGACTTCCAAGAAGATACTAAAGAGGCATTCATCCAGAAGACTCCCCCCTAATTTTAGAGCAATGTTTTATGAATTCTAAGAATGTCTTATAAATTCATTGTTTCCTCCATATGGGAAAAACAAAAATAGGCAAGGCATAAATACTAAGTGTCAATAATTCAGTCACCCAGGAATTAAAAATATGGTTCCAAGAATGATGAGAACCAGGCATAAGTGCCTGAAACTACTCATGGCTTACACTCAAGTGAATTAAAGCTTTCCCCAAAGGCAGATATATTTAAAGAGAAATTACAATGAAAAATAAAGATAAATCCTCCCTTGTGTCTAAAAAGATGCTGTTGCACTCGTACACATGTCAATGTAATGTTCTCAATCATGCCTGTGAAAAGAGCTCAAATCAATCAGATTCATTCATGCCTCCACTCATTGCATGAATACTACTAGATGCTTCCTGACTGGCAGCACTTGGTCTGACCTAGGAGACAGCTGGATCACACCAGGTCACCAATGTGCAAATGGTTCTTTTAGTCTTAACACCGACTTTTCTGAATATCATACATTTTTAGTTGTATAAACATTTCTGGTAGTCCTCCCTTTGTGCAGGAAATTTTCCTGTAGAGTGGCTGTCTCAGGAGAAGCGGGGAAGGGGGTACATGGGGAGGGGAGAGACTTAGAAGGAATAGTAAGGGGAGAAAGAAAGAAGAGCGTTGACTGCTAGTTAATTACTTTTACTCCTAATCTCTCCTAATGTTACAAAGGCTTCCTCTGTTTAAACAGATCAGATGTAGTTTATTACTACTGGGAAATATTTAAATATCTCAAGTTTGTTCGGACTGTTAGCTCATTTCTGTTTCAAAAACTCTTAAGAGCTAATGGGTAATACCTTCACCAGAAAGCTTCATGCATTCTTCTATCTCAGCTGTACCTCTTTAGACAGTGCAGTTTCACTCCTTATCCTTCCAGGGCAAACTGCTCAACACACCTGAACAAGGTACTCAAAGCTCAGTTACCACAACCATATGCAAACAGATGTGGTTGGCAGATAATACCCTGCATAGCCACAATTGAGAGGGATGCCACAGGTTAAACACCTGTTTCTCCTCAGTTGTTTGTTTGTCTGAGTGCTTATAAAATAAAATGTCAGACAAATGTTTAAAATACAATATAACGATATAACACATCACACATTTATCGAGCCCTCACTGGGCTCAGCAGTGTGTTCAGTACTTTACATGCTTTATGTTATGTAATCTTCACAACAACCCTGTGACATATGTACTGTTATTAGCCCAAGTTTACAAATGAGGAAATAGGTATGGAATGATTAAGTAACTCACCCAAAACTGTACAAGCTGGCAAGAGATGGGCCTGGGGTTAAAGGTTACAAAATAGTTGGCTCCAAGATCCTAGTCTCTAACCGGCATGTACTCACATGTCACTGGTTACAGAGCTTCAATCTCTCCTTCAAGTTATTTACTAAGGGTCCCACTATTTTCACCTCTGGGGAAGAGTAAACAGGAAACACAAAGATTCAATCCTTGCAGAATTGACACAGCTTCTGACATTATGAAGACGGTTAACTTTAAGACACTTGTGTGGGCAAAACTGTTCATGTACGTTACTTTATACACACTACTTAATATTCACCACTGGCCTAATAATAAATCCCAGTTAGCTTAAATTATAGTGTAAAAAATTACAATGGAAATGATTTCAGTGGATGGGGGTGAGATCTAAGTATGTTCAATTGAAGTACAAAGCATTCAGCTATATTCTTGAAAGACTAACATGACAATCCACACTTTCTCCCCTCATTCAACACATCATGAGGCACTTAAGACAGAAAAAGAACTTTATGTACTAATAAATGGAAACAAAGTAAGCCTTTTCACTACAGTAAGCCTTTGGTTTATTTTATTTTAGTTAACATGTTTCTGTTCTTCCTTGTTTCAGAAAAAACAGCCAACACGCTGCCTTATTTACGTCTATGCTTATCAGTAATGACATGGCCATATCTCTGCAAACAGTTGGTTAATTAATTTGTAGCCCTATCTTCTGGCAACCTGCCTATGCAACTGAACAGCAGAAATAATTACACTAGGCTAAAGTAGGAACATTTTCACTCTTCTTTTTGAGATTTCTTATTGTGGGGCTTAGGCTGTTCTTTAACTGGGCTTAACTTGCAGAATGCTTGCAAATCAGATACAGTCATTAGAAGACTGTAATGTTTCCATTCTTCACTATAGCCCGAATATGGTATCAGAAAGAAAAGGGATGTACTCAAAACTGACCCATCAGTCAAAGGCACAAAATGTGAGCTGAGTGGAATCATGAATGAAGACAAATCAAGCTCTATTACAGGAAAAACCTTCATCTCTTTCATTACATTATAATCTGAGATTAATCTACCAACACATATTTACCTAGAAACTACCACAAGCAATTCCCTACTTCCTTATACCACACCATATGTTAAAAGTCAAACAAGAGGTTACTGGGATCCTGTATTCGACACCACAAATCACAGAATATCTAATTAGGGATCACCTTTGAAGCACAGTCTCGAGGAATGTATGTCTAGTACTTGAAGGTAAACACTATAGTCCCCTGAGTCCAGCTAAAGCCCACCTAACATATAGTTGATGTTACAGCTTTCTTCATGCCTAATTATTTTCATCTGTCTTGATTTTAACAGTGGAGTTCCACTGGTTGGTTTCTAACATCAGTTGAAGTCATCCTTGAGAATTTCTCAGACACTGCGTGGAGGCCAACCAGTAAGTCCCACACAGCCAGTTGTGTCACTGTTAGAACAGATGGCTATTCCTACCAAATGAAATAGCTGGCCTGTATTTAGAGGCCTTACTACACAAAAATATCCATGTAATTGAACACCAGAATCACAGGACAATGAGATGCTTGCACTTGGACTCAGTTCCCACAAGCATCTCCAAATAAAGGAAAAGCAACCAATATTCATAACTAATTGTTTGCTTACTATATTCAAAACACTCCTTCAGGATGCTGAAGATATAGCTGTGAGCAAAATCCTGTCCTAGTGGAACTTACATCTTAGTTGATTCACACCTCCCTTTTCAAGCTCATTTCAGGACAATATGCATAGGAATGACTGGTAAAATTAGCCATATTGTTTTTGCTCTTTTGTACCATCATACAGTATAATTTGCACAAGATACAAGAAGGTTATGATGCAACCCTCCTATAAAAGTTTAAGACCTATGTTTCTGTTATCAGCAGTGTCAGAAAACTAGTTTATACTATATGTCTTTTTTTGTGAGTAAAATGCAGTAAAACAGTCACATAGCCACTCACAGACTGCTGAAATGGCAAAACAGGAACTATTGCATAAAACACTGTTGGTACTGACATCATGTGAGAGACTGCACTGCTTTTTGTCCTGAGTTGTGTGAAGGTCCAAAACCATATGAAAAGCAGTTTAAAGGCATCATCACAGAACAGTGAAAAGTGCAGGCTGTTCAAATGTTCGAGATTGTATGTTTGTGGCATTGTGCTGAGTACTGGGAAAAAACAGCATTAAAAAAACATCCTTTGCCCATAAAGAGCTTCCAATCCAGCTGCAAAGCTGAGATATTCACAGAAATACATCCCTTCATTTCAAAGCTGCCTCCCAAGTTTGTGTCAATATCAGCCTCTGGGGAAGAATAAAATAATGTACCTTTCAACTTTATAATCCACTCTCATTTCAGAAATATTAAAAGGAGAAAGAAGTGGGACACCTGGGTGGCTCAGTTGGTTAAGCATCCACCTCAGGCTCAGGTCATGATCCCAGGGTCCTGGGATTATGCCCCACGTTGGACTTCCTGCTCAACAGGGAGCCTGCTTCTCCCTCTCCCTTTGCCCATCACCACCCCCCTACCTCCACTCATGTGTGTGCATACTCATGCGGGCACAAGTGCTAATAAATAGATAAAATCTTTAAAAAAAAAAAAAAAAAAGAAAGAAAAGAAAAAGTGGCATCGAGTGAAAGGTAATAAAGGGGAAAGGAAAAAATAAGTGGGAAATATCAGAAAGGGAGACAGAACATGAAGACTCTTAACTCTGGGAAACGAACTAGGGGTGGTGGAAGTGGACAAGGGTGGGTGATGGGGGTGACTGGGTGGCAGGCACTGAGGTGGGCCCTTGATGGGATGAGCACTGGGTGTTATTCTGTATGTTGGCAAATTGAACACCAATAAAAAATAAATTTATTATAAAAAAAAGAAAAAGAAAAAGAAAAAGTGGCATCTTGGAATCAAGGATATCCAATAACAGTTAACTCTGGGACTTCTGGGGTGTGGCTGTGCAACATCAGTGAAGCTCAGGATAAGGAAGAGAGTGCTTCTCTTGGTAGTCACCCAAAAGAATGTAGTTAATGTTACGGCCACAACAATCTCAACAAGGGATCTCCTCTGTAATAACGATTTCTAAGGAAGGAGCTAGCTGTCTTTCAACAGCATCACACCAGCAACAGCAACAGCAACATTAAGTTATTTGTTCAAATATTTAACAAGAACCTAATAGGCATCAAATACTGAAGAACATTCAAGGACCTGAGTGAGGGGCTTTATATCATTAAAGTAGTGGCTCTCGGGGATCCCTGGGTGGCTCAGCGGTTTAGCGCCTGCCTTGGCCCAGGGCGTGATCCTGGAGTCCTGGGATCAAGTCCCGCGTCAGGCTCCCTGCATGCAGCCTGCTTCTCCCTCTGCCCGTGTCTCTGCCTCTCTCTCTCTCTGTCTCTCATGAATAAATAAAATCTTAAAAAAAAAAAAAAAAAAAAAGGGTAGTGGCCCTCAACCAGGGGCAATTTTGCCCATAGAGGGAGGCTGGCAATGTTTAGAGACATTTTTGGTTGTCACATCTAGGGCGTGTGGTGCTACTGGCATCCAGTGCAGAGGCCAAAAATGCTGCCAAATACCCTACAATGCAAAGGACATTCCCCCATAACAAAGAATGATCTGGCCCCAAATATCATTAACACTAAGACTGATGAAAAAAAAAACAAAACCCTCCATTAATTAAAGCACCCTCAAAACCCCTAGGGGGGAAAGTCTATTTTAACCCGTGCCCACTTGTGAGGAAATGGAGGCGAAGAGGTATTAAATAACTTGCCCAAGGTCAGTGGGGAAGTGATGGAACAGGGATTGTAACCCAGGAAATGTGAAGCACAGTGCAACAAGCATTAACACCCTGCAAAACTCTTGATGTGATTACAGGAACCCAGAGAGGAAGTACTTAAAAAAACTGAGTCACCAGGATGTAACACTCTTCATTTCACCCTCTCTTCCCTCAGTCACCATCCAGAAGTATTCCCTTTCGGCCTCTCACAAAAGTCATCTCTTTCCAGTGCTCCCCTATC
The DNA here is from genome assembly GCF_018345385.1 of Vulpes lagopus. Classification (NCBI taxonomy): domain Eukaryota; kingdom Metazoa; phylum Chordata; class Mammalia; order Carnivora; family Canidae; genus Vulpes; species Vulpes lagopus. Next base: position 30,919,673 of record NC_054830.1, on the reverse strand, counting down.
CCATATCTTGATCTCTGGAAAGAGGTGTGTAAGTAGGATGACTGATTTCTGATTTCTCCTTCCATTGTTCAGAGTGGTTCCCATCAGCATAAACAAAACCACCCCTTGCCCCCAAGAACCCAGAGAAACAGACAATTCTTTCTGTGAATTCTCTTCCCAGAAGTGGTGGAACATTGACACACAGTGCGTTGCGCCAAAGAGGCCAGACTCAATCATAATCGTAATTCCTCAATCATATACAGGAATGAAGAGGTGGTGGGAGAAGCTGCCAGCCAGCAGGCAAAAATGAAAGGACAGGACATAGGGGGCTGGTTTTCAGACTTCCCCAGCTCCTGGAGGAATCAGTCTTTGGCTTCTCCAGGCAAAAGCAGGGTTAGCCATTAGCTGCAAAGGAGCTAGGGCAATTGATGATTCTGAAAATAAGGATGAACATCAATAGCTTTTCTTTTCTTTTTTTTTTTTTATCAATAGCTTTTCAAGTGCAAAATCTACAAATGAATCAATCATCCAACTTCCAATTAATTTTCTTCTTCTAAAAAAAAAGAAAAAAAATGAGGGTCCCATCTTCAAATGATACAAACTAACAGCAGCAACAATAAAAAATCAATAAAGCCACTTGCTCCGTTAGGTCCCTGTGAGATATCAATTTTATTATCCCTTCAGCATGAACCATTACCCTTCTTTCTCAGAAAGGTTATCTAACAAACCGCTCTGCAAAGGCTTATTTCAATAACCAATGAAGATTATCATTTTTTTTTCCAGGAGAAAAAACAAGGGAGACTACCGCAATCACAGGGAAATTTTATTTCCTCTTTTTTTTGTAAAAGAAAAGTAGCTGAGACTACAGTCACTTAACATTCTGTTCCTTATTCAACCACAAATCCTGTTATGAGATGTGCAGTTTACAAATCATGATGGACTTTCTAGAGGGAGGTAGAAAACAGCTTTTGCCTTTGAAACCATAAAGGCTGGCCATTTGCAGAGTAGATGAAGAAAGTCAACAAGAGGTGGCAAAAATGGTACCCTAGATTCTGTGTGTATTAAAGAGGGAATACCCCAGGAACTCTGATTCTCAAATGAAGACAATCATTGTAACCAGGAAGTATCCAATGAATTCTTCCTTTAACAACAACACTTTGAAGATCAGATTGCATTTTCAAATCACAGGGCACTAAGTTTCTACAGGACAGAAGACTGCCTTTTTAAGAGCGCAGAAATTGGGGAGTAGGAAATCAGGGGGAAAAGCCAACCCTGCCAGTTTCTTTTTTTTTTTTTTTAAATTTTTATTTATTTATGATAGTCACAGAGAGAGAGAGAGAGGCAGAGACACAGGCAGAGGGAGAAGCAGGCTCCATGCACCGGGAGCCCGATGTGGGATTCGATCCCGGGTCTCCAGGATCGCGCCCTGGGCCAAAAGCAGGCGCCAAACCGCTGCGCCACCCAGGGATCCCAACCTGCCAGTTTCTTAAGAAGAGACAGACTCCAAGAGAAAGGAACTGTGTTCTCCAAGCCATCAACAAACTTTTCTGTCATCTAAATGGACCTTTGACACAAGAAAAGCCTTTCTGGAGGTTACTCTGGCATTATCTACTTAAATATACCTTCCATTTGTCCATTCATTTACGAAATCAGCAAATAAAAATTTCACTAGTGCTAAGAAGCTTGTAAAAGTACTTTAACTGTACCACTACTGATAAAAGCAGCAAAACTACCAAGAGCCTAAATATCCATCCACTGAGATCAAATTTATACAACCATAGTATATTCATAATACAATCTACAATGCAGTAGTTTTAAAAAAAAAAAAAAAAAGGCAGAGCTCTATGCAATGACATGGGAAGCTCTTCTTAATGGTTGAACACAAAAAGCATGCAGCAAACATAAAGCTGGACCCAAAAGGCTGCCTGGAAGAACTATGGTTGAAGCTGGGACCTAAGAGATGAAGGTTAATTTTCTTTCTCTGAGGGAAGAGATGGGGGGGGGGGGGGGGGAGGAGCAGAGCAGCGAGGGAAGGGAGTCTGGAGCAAGGGGGTAGTTACCATGCACAGGGACAGACATAACTCAGAGGGAAAAGCTAAGGAGCCGAGAGGCTGTGGTGGCCTCAGGCAAATAGAACCTTGTCCAGAAGCCATATTAAGTAGTTTTAGCTTTACCCCAAGGGCAGTGGGAATCCATGAAGTCAGTTAAGCAAGAGTATGTCATTTAAGCAATAATAAACATTATTCGATGTGAGTCTCAGATTACCCTGACTGCTACCTCATGTCCTAAAATCTGTCCTTTATTTGTCCTAAATTTATAAACAGGTTCATTACAAAATGTCAGGTGGGACTGAGCTTTATATCTATCTGCCTGTCTATCTGAAATGATGCAGATCCACAAGGCACCACAATGGCAAAAAATATATATATAATAATAATAAAATAAAAAGGGTGTCTTCTCTTCTCAGGCTGGCCAACCATGACTCTTAACTTTTAATGCAGCCAGAATACTATATATTTCTAATGAAAATGATAGAAAATAATAGTGCATGAAAGCATTAATTATGCAAAACAAAAGATTTAGAAACTGAATAGGAAGGTAGCCAGGGTGGCCCAGCGGTTTAGCACCGCCTTTGGCCCGGGGCATGATCCTGGGGTCTTGGGATCGAGTCCCATGTCGAGTCCCATGTCAAGTCTCATGTCGGGTTCCCTGCATGAAGCCTGCTTCTCCCTCTGCCTGTGTCTTTGCCCCTCTTTCTGTGTTTCTCATGAATAAATAAAATCTTAAGAAAAAAAAAATGAATAGGAGATTTTTAAAACTATCTTGAAAATGGACAAAAAGACCTTTAATTTCAAATAATATAATAACAGAGACTTGCTCTTTGAGTATTTTTATTGGTAATGCCAAACCCTAAGGGGTTTTTGTTTTTGTTTTAAGATTTTATTTATTCATGAGAGACACAGGGAGAGAGAGAGGCAGAGACACAGGCAGAGGGAGAAGCAGGCTCCATGGAGGGAGCCTGACGTGGGACTTGATCCCGGATCTCCAGGATCATGTCCTGGGCTGAAGGCGGCGCTAAACCACCAAGCCACTCAGGCTGCCCCCCTATTGGGTTTTAAAAGGCTTCTGAGTATCTGTTCAAAAGTATATTCTTTTTTAAAAACTGTACTTAGGCAAATATAGACACTATTTTGCATATATCTACAAAGGGGTTGGAGGACCTCCCATCGCTTAAATAAATCCAGTTTTAGAAACCACTTATTTCAAAGCCCTTGCATTAGTTAGTTCTTTGTAGGTCTACTTCCACTTGTACACTTAAGGCGACTCTTTCCTGACACAGGTGTGTCACAATTTACAGTAGTTGCCTACATCAGGATAGGAGATTGGAAACGTTAAAAGGGAGCAGGATATCATATGAACTCTTTTCCTCAAGTAAAAGTGGAGGGGTTGGGAAGGGCAATTTAAAGAGGGTGTGGGTGTACAAAGGAGACCACGTAAACCAGAAGAAATACAGCCAAGAGTACTGAAAACAAAGCAAAAAAAGGAGATGGCAGTGATGTCCTTTTCTGAAGAGAAGGCAAAAGGCTGTAAGGAAAGGGGAACACTGAATTAGTCCCTTAGTAGCCTCAGAGGCGAGGACTCTGACTTGTTTTCTGCAGGAAGAACAAGTCCACATGAACAGCCTCTCTCTGGTCTGCAGGGGCTCTTCCTTCCTGGCACTGTAGTCAAGGCCAGGCACCCTTCATGCATAGACTCCATGCATGGGTAATCACAGGTACTGCTCACAAACCCTTTATCAAAATTAAGTTAAAATTTTGAGTAATTAAGCTTCATGTTTTCCCCCCACTTTTTCAGAGGTGGGGGGAGGAGGGTAGTGCTTACAAGTAAGAAAGAATATCAACAGTAGAAACAAGAAGTTAGAACTTCCACTATACACTCCACTGACTCCAGCTCTAAGGGTTGACCTCTTCTAAACCCCTCTGTGTTTCTCTTTAATTCCTTAGTGGTTCTCTGAAGGAAAGTGCTCTTCTTTCCCATGCCCTATACGTTTCTCTATTGCCAGATTGAACAAAATCAGTACACATGCTCTTAGTAGGTCTCCACAGAAGTAGCCACCTATCCACTGTTTTTTTTTTTTTTTAAGATTTTATTTATTTATTCATGAGAGATACATAGAGAGAGGCAAAGACACAGGCAGAGGGAGAAGCAGGCTCCATGCAGGGAGCCCGACGTGGGACTCGATCCCGTGTCTCCAGGATCACACCCTGGGCTGCAGGCGGCGCTAAACTGCTGCGCCACCAGGGCTGCCCCCTGTCTACTGTCTTAAACGGTGATACAAAAATCCTTAAGCAATAGGGGTATGTTAGAAGCCATCCCAAATTTTAAACTATGGGATCTGAAAAAGATCAAGTGGCTGTTCTTCTACCCTGGCTCTTTTCTTCATTTCACAGTGCCCAGATACAGACATAATTATGGCCAAGGCCTTCCAGGGAAAGCTGTGGAGGGGCCGCACACAAAGGGATCTTATTACGAGATATTTTCATCAGGCAAATAGGAACTTGAGTGATGATGCCAAACCAACCACTTGCAAGACATATTCCCTACTCACTCCCTAATTACCTTTCCATAAAACTGACAGCACTGAAAGTTTCCTGGGGATTTGGGAATAAAAATAAAAACTTGTTATCGTTTAAAATGGAAGAAAAAGCTGTCTCTGAACAGGAGCTGCTAAATTTTACCAAAAATCAAACATTAAAGTCTGACCTCTCAAAGTAATCAGCATTATTTGAAAACCATTACAATATACATTAAGATCTATTTTTCCTGTGGAAGAAAGAAAGAAAAAGAAAAATTAATTATGTCCAATTAGTCATAACCATTTAAAAACTCTAGATTCCTGCCAAAGGCTAAGGTAGGTAATTCCCAGTCCCTGTGGATGGCTGGGGAGCCTCTCAATCATCTCTGCACTGACAACAGGCAGTGTGAACCCACTGTGCGCAAGGCAAAGACAGAAGGCTGGGAGTGGCTCTGGGGCCAGGGAGAGCAGGCTGACCTGGCCTTCAAGAAAACTCCCACTTGCCTCTGCCAGCCAGGCTGCACGTAGGCAAGACCACAGTAACGCAATATGACCAAAGCAAAGAAAAATATCTGATGGAAAGTTTTGTTGTAACCTATTTCTCTTTTGGGAAGCACTACCAAAAACACCAGCAGAACCAGAGATGCAAAAAACAAGAATGAGAGATCAGATCAATTTAGCTACTTAATACCAACCAGAAAAATGGTTTGGTGAGACAGTAAAATTAAATGAGTCTCATTTTCAAAAAAAGACTTCCTGGAGAATCTCTGGATTACAAGCATCTCTGTGCATTATTATAAAAGACTGTATTGGCTATGTTTATTTATTTGCCCAGATGAAGATACTGTCCTCAAAGGTTAGTATATATGCCACTTCCTGTTACAATTAAGAAATGTCTCTATTTTTTTGTTTCGATTAACCATTAGGATTTACTTTCAGAGTTAACCATTTCTCCACCAAGCACTCCAGAAATTATATTTACTACACATTTTAAATAAGTCCCTGTATGGCCTAATACATATATATACATACACAGGCATGTGCTCTCTCTCTGACCCACCATCCCCTAAGTTCTCAGACAATACACCCACTCTCCCCACTATAACTTCACTGCTGCTGCTACTGTTGCTTAAAACACCAACCAAGCTATTTCCTTGATTTTAAACTGCTCTCTGGAGTGTGCATTGATACTTTACTTGCTTACCAATAAATTAAAGCCTATTCCAAGTGTCCCCTCATAAAGGACTGTTCAACGAGCAGAAATCAGCCACCACCAAAAGCAGCAAATCAGGGAACCATTTGGCTTTGGGGTCAGTCAGACCAAAACTCCCAGCTTTTCCACTTATAGACTGTGTGATTTGGGGGAAGGTAACTTTCCTGAGCCTCAGTTTTCTCACCCTTAAAATGGGGATAATATTGGGGCGCCAGGGTGGCTTAGTTGGTTAAGCGTCTAACTTCAGCTCAAGTCATGATCTCAGGGTCCTGGGATGGGCCCCAGCTCGGGCTCTATGGGGAATCTGCTTCTCGCTCTCCCACTACCCCTCCCCTTATTCCTGCACTCTCCTGTGAATAAATCTTAAAAAAAAAAAAAAAAAAGTAAGAAACACAAATAAATAAATAAATAAAATGGTGATAATGTGAAGTACCTTCTTTGCAGTACTTTGTAAGGACTAAGTGGGGCAAGCCATGTAAAGCTCTTAGTACAGTGCCTGGCACACAGGAAGTGGCCAAGCAATGACAGCCACTAATACTATTAGGTACTGGCTAAAATGCTTACTTTCTCAAGTTCTAAAATACTTCTTAAAAGCATTTTCCCAGTGTTAAGTAAAATGGGTATGTATACCATATAGCTATAAGGATTTGACATGTTTTCATAATTCTTAAATGCCATTTGTTGAAATCCTACATTTACAGAGCTGTTTTTATTTCAGAATTACTAGTGAGGAAAAAGAAAGGATCTTTGAAAAATGTCTACAAACACATACACAGCAACTGATGAATACTAGTACCTACCAACTTGAGTAATCTATCTGGATGGTTTGGTTTTTTAACTATAAAAAAATTCGTTGTTTTATTTGTTACCCTGGCATAACTATCTCTTTAATGAGAAGGGACTATGATTCATGGAGAGATTGTAAACTCACACAACAGATTATTTTCAGCAACAGCCACCAGCTTTTAGGAAAACATCTACCAAACACACAAGATCTTTTAAAGAAATAGCCATTAGAGCTGCCGGTTAACAATGAAGAGCTTCTTGGACATGAGGCAAGATAAGAAGAATAGAAAATGTAGTACATAAAATCTATGGTAAACTCTGAGCCTGCCCCTAGTACAGTGGTTCATCAGAGGAGACAGAAAAAGACCTAGAGATAGGAATAAAGGGATGGAAGAAAATAAATTTCTTTTCTTATTCAGAGGCTGAAAAAAGCACAGAGTTTATCCTGGGAAAGAAAACCCCGATGACGTAATAGAGGCATTCAGGCACACTGTCATTTATTCCTACAAAACCAGTTATTCCAAAACCAAAACCATTTCTCTCTTCACAGCACAGTTACTCAGCCAAAAAGAGGGTGCTAGAACGCTAGAAGCAAAGGCGAACAAGGGTCTATCAAACTTTATATCCAACAAGGGAAAGAATGTTATTACAGTGAACACTACCCTCATTTCCCCAACAAGAGGCCAAAGAACATTATTAGCAGGTGATCTACACTGGTAGGCAGACCAATTTTGCAAATTTAGTCAAGACCTGTGTCGTGATAATTCCTTCTACCCAGTATTTACACCCCAAACCTATCAGCATGCCACATTTCAGTAAGAGTGATGGCTTGCTTTACATCATCACAAGATACTAATGGACAGTTTTTGATAAGGGCTACAAAGGGATAATGATATGGAGAACTCCTTTTAGGAAAGTGACCGCTAAGCTAAGGAAAGGTGTAGGGGCAGGAGAAGCAGTAGCCCAAGCAGAGGGAGCAGCATATGCAAGGGTTCCCAGAAGTGGGAAAGAGCCCAGAGTGTGTGAAGAACTGGAAAGAGGCAAGCACACCTGAGGTGCTGTAGGCAAAGGGGCAAATGGAAGGTGAAGAGGTTAGATGGCCTGGCAGTGGCCGGACCAAGCAGGACCTGTGGGCTACAAGAAAAGGATGTGAACTTGCACTGGGCTACGAATCCCTACGGGATCTGCCTCCCCAACTCAGCCCAAGCCCTCAGCATGTGACTTCTACCATATTTCTAATCAGCCTCCCCAGACACCCTGACCTCCTGCCTTTCTGTCAACACCCTAGGATCCTCTCCCAGCAGGCCTGTGGAGTTGCTGTTCCTTCTGCCTGAAGCTCATCCAAATCCAGATGGCTCATGCTTTCATATCCTGTAAGCCTTGGTTCAGAAAACTCACCCTATTTTAAACTTCTCCAGAGCACTCATTACCACCTAACATATATGTATTCTTTTTTTGTTTGTTTGTTATTGCTTTTTAATTGTTGCCTGTCTCCTCCACTAGAATAGAAGCTCTATGAGGGCAGTTCTGGAACACTGGCTATTTTCCTGAAAATTAGAACAGTATCTAGCACAAAGTAGATGCTCAAGGCAGCCCTGGTGGTGTAGCGGTTTGGCACCACCTGCAGCCTAGGGTGTGATCCTGGAGACCAAGGATCGAGTCCCACATCGGGCTCCCTGCCTGGAGCCTGCTTCTCCCTCTGCCTGTGTCCTCTGCCTCTCTGTATCTATGAATAAATAAATAAAATATTTAAAAAAAATAAAAAATAAAATAAAATAAAAAAACCAAAGTAGATGCTCAATAAATACAGGCTGGCTGGCTGACTGAAAAACAACAACAACAAACACAAGTTTTACCAGAGAGAAACAATCCACTTTAGACTTTTTTTAAAAACCTCCCTTCCTCAGTTTACTTACCCTTACCTAGACATCTGAAAGTTTCACATGAAGGAGGTAGGCTACATGCCCCACTAGCCTCCAAACTCTACATTAGCCAGGGCCAGTTCAATCTCCACACAGCCACCGTGCTGATCTCTCCACATCTACCCTCTGGGGTGACCTTCCTCCTCCTGTAATCAGCTCTACCTCCTGCCCTCCAGTGCTCCCCCTCCTAGGGCTGTAGCCAGGTTCCAGGCTCCTTTGCAGAAGTGTCCCCACTCAGAAGCTGCTTCCATAGGAGACTGGCTAACTCCTTCAAGGGTTAACAACAGCTCCAACTCTCCCTTTTCACCTCCTCCAGGAAGCCTTCCTTCCTTCAAACCCCTGCTTTCCCACCAACTCACTGTGTTCTCTGTGGCAAGTTACTGAGATTCTTGATTTTCTGGGGTGGCCCACTCACCATCCAAGGCCTCATAGGCCTTGCTAAGAAGTCTGGATTTCCTCTAAGTGAACTGGGAAACCTCCAAAGGATACATAACTGCCAGTTTACTTAGCTATCCACCCTCCCCTGCCCCATCTAGATGCTTTGAAAAAGTGGCAGACAAAATTCTTTCTATCCACTCTCAACTGATGACCTCCTAACTTTTCTTTCTTACTTCACAGGAAAGAACTAATTACCTTATCTTCCCCCAATTCCATGTATCTACCTACAATCAAATCTACAATCTCTCATTAAAACAGAAAAAAAGCTTCAGCCTATCAAAGCGGAATTGTCTACTTGGGCTCTGATCCCATCCCCTTTTCTCATCTAAAAGTATTATCCTTGTGATAATCCATTTTCTCCTGTGCAACTATCCCCACTCCGGGATATTTCCAGTGGCAAACAAATATGCCCTAATATTATCCAAAATAAATAAAATAAAATGGAATAGAATAAACTATTCCCCCTTTTCCATGCTCCCACCTGCCACTGCTGCATTGCTCTGTTCTCTTTCAGAGCAAAACCCTTTGGTAACCTGCCCGCATCTGTCCTCTCCACTTCCTCAGTGCTAGTCCTCCCAGCCCACTCCAACAGCCTCCTTCAAAACCCCTCCAAGGGCCCCTTCCCGTGAGGCATCTGCCTCTCCAACTCATCCTGATTAAGGTCATTAACCACTGCCACACTGCCAAAGCCAAAGATCAATTCCCTTGCCTGCCTTTACTTCACTTCACACAGCATCTGACATAGGCAATCACTCCTCAATTAAAGGTGTTTCTTCTCTTAAATTCTACACCAGCACATTCACCTGGATTCCCTTCCCACCTAGCGGAGATTCCTCCCTCCTCCTGTAGATTTCTCCTCACCCACCCATCAGCTCAATGAGAACTCTACTCTTTATGGACACTGACACTTTGGAGGAACACACCCCGTCCCACAGCTTTCCACATTCTCTGTGCACTGGTGACACAGATACACACAATGCCGCAGCCAGGCTGTCCCACTGAGCTCCAGACTCTATGTTCACTGCCGACTCCACAGATGCGTGTGAATGCTAAGTCCATCAGACATACTGTGGCCCAAACCTGAGCTCCTAACCACGTCTCCACTTTCTCGACCATTCCTCAGATTATGGTACCACTTAGCTATTCAACCCTTACCCTTCTACCTAACCCACATCCAATTTGGCACTAAATCACATCAAAATCACCTCCAAAACATACCCTTAACAGACACCCTGTCTGCACTGCCACCACCTCTCACCTAGCTGCCTGGCTCACACCCTCCCCTCAAACCACTCAGCATACAAGAGCTGATGGTTTTCACACTTCACAATCAGGGCATTCTCCTGCTGTAGGCTCCCATTACACTTAGGATAAACCCAAATCCTGACCTTTGTAAGCCTCATTTTCCTACACTCTTCTCCATTCCCATCTTAGAGGCTTAGGTACTTGCTTTCTCCTTCCGCTTGGAACACTCTTCCCCCTCCATCCCAGAAGATCCAGTGGCCACTTTCACACCATTCATATCTCAGCTTGAATGCTAAACTCTCAGAAAAGCCTTCCTTGATCATGTTAGCTAGAACCCTCCTCCCACCCTCACATCATTAGCCTACTTTACAACGCTCTATGTCCTTGAAAAATGTTTGTGTATTTACTGTGTCTCCCTTTGGCAGAGGGCAGGGGCACTTTCTGACTTGTGTCACTCTATCTTCAACACCCATCAGAGAACCTGGCACTTAGTGGGTAACTCCATAAATATGTGCTGACCAGACTTGGGGGTTAGAGCTGTGCCTTCTTACCTTGTTTGCAGTCATACCCTCAGACTCTAGACCAGCAAAAGGCACACACAGAATGCCTATTAAACATTTGTGGGATAAAAACTAAATGAACAAAGGCAAAACAGCCAGAGGATTCTCAAGACAGGAATCATGCTGGACAAAATATCCTGAGGCCTGCCAAGAGACAAGAGACAAGGTCTAGACCTTGTCAGGAAATAAAATGACCAGGCTAGCAAGTTTGAGTCCTGCCTATTGTGAAGCGCCCAAAGCAGTTACATAGGTGTCCTTGATCAAGCAGGAATTGCCCTATATCCAAATCCTGTAACTGACGATTTGAAATTGGCCAGAATGGGATTGCAGAGAACGACGGCTTTCATGTTCCATTAGTAAAATCTTAACAATGAATATGTATTAACTTCTATAATAATAATGATTTTTTTCCCATTAAAACACATATATCTATACAGTTTCCAAAGAGAACAAGTAACTTAAATGAAGAACTGCTTCAAGCTGAACTGGAAATTTCTAAGAATTAAAAAGGCAATTTTCTAAATTCCCTCACCAGGCAGAAAACCCCTTGTGACCACCACCACCACCACCAGACACACACACACACACACACACACACACACACACACACACACACTCTGTCATCCTATCTACTTCACAATTTAGTGAGGATGACTTGTTCTACTGGCTGTAATTTACCTTTCTTGCTCAGAAAAAAAGATCTGTAAAACTTTTTAAGAAGCTACCTGAAGACAAACTTCAGGCTTTCAGAAGAGGAGCAGTGCCACTCTTTGCAAGCAGGAAAGCACAGATAACTACACTGGGCTGCTCTCTGTAAGTCAAACAGAGAGGACTAAAGGAGGAAACAAGAATTGTCAATTCCCACTTCTCATTTGCACTGGAGCACAAGAAAACTCGAAACTCGGGTTTGTTTCCTACCCACTGCTCCCCTGAACATGCTGAGGTTTCCTCTCACTGCCAACATATCACTTGCTGAAGGAAAACTGGCATCTCACTTCCTGCTACTCCTCTGACAGTCCTGGACCACCACTTGATTATAGGCTTGCTCGTTACACTGCCTTCTCAGTACCCATAAAACTAACAGAATTAGCAATTAACCTTTAGTGGAACCGTTAACTCTGCTAGATGCTATACAAAGTGCCAGAACTGCATCATACCAATTAAGCCTCCCAACCACTATGAGGTACTACTACTATTCCCATTTTACAGGTCAGTCAACAGAGGCTTAGCAAAGCTATGTAGCAAGTTACTCTGCAACTATAGCTGAGGTTTGAGCCCACATTTGTTTAATGCCAGGGTTGGCACACAACAGCAGTTGCCACTGCTGCCTCCAAAGCTGCCTTTTTCAAACTTACCACATGGAACCCCTTTTCTGCATAACTCCTAATAGCAGCACACGGAAGGAGGCATGCCAGACACTTTGAGAAGCTGATCTAAAAGCACTGGTTCTCAAATGCCAAAATACCTAATAATCTCCAAGAAGTCCACAAAGAAATGAGAGAAGTAAGGACAATGCATTGTGCCTTTCTTAAGCTTTCAATTAAACAAAAACCAACACTGTCCTTTATTCCGAAACAGTGGCCGTCATACTTCACAATGGCAAGAATTATATGTATGTCTAATTACATATATTCTAAAATGCTAGCAGCCCTTGCATTGGTCCCAAATTTAGGAAACTTTCAAGCCTGGGACCACTGGTTAAAAGCATTCTTCTTTTTTCCTACTGTGTTACTGGAGCTCCAGATTGTGGAAAACATCCGTATAACCTAGGAGGGAAATATTTTCTGTTTTAAGATTGTGGATATAATTGATAATAACCTATGACTTTTGCTTGCCATAAGCTTACACAGAACAGAAAAAGCATTTCATGTTAGCAAGGTCTTTATTACAAAGAGGAACAAGAACACTTAATCTAGTTTTACGTTGAGTGCCTGAAATGCAAAAACCATTCTTTTCCTTCTATCGCTCATTTATAATAATCCCTGCTGTACAAGATGAATATAAATGTAATCCTCTGCCTTTCTCTCAAAAGTACAGTAACTCCAACTGTTAAGTCTACTAACAGGCTTCTTTTTCTCCTTAGAACTTCAATCAAAAAAATACTTTAATAATCAGAGGGGTACCTTTATTAAAAATACTGCCATAAACTTTGAATATCAATGTGATTAAAAGCAATCTTGCCCTGAAATGCTATTTAAATAGTGAAATTTCACTTCTTTTTTAAAGAATTCTTTCTAATGGCACAAATCCCAGATGATTGTGTTTGCTATCTGCTGCAACCTTAGCTTTCATTTAATCTTTTTTTAAAGCCAATTACTTCTAACGCAAACCACACACACTACCCCTCCCCCTCAAAGAAACGATTTTATAAAAGAACTGCTAAACACAACGTATAGACTACTCTAAGGCACAGCAAGGAAAAGGCTCTGGTACCTCTAAAATAAATTGGGAAGGGGGCAGTAAAGTTCAGTTTTTCTAGCTGAGGATAAGGAAAACAAAGTCACAGCAACCTGCTCAAGCTCATGAAAAGCAGGTGAGCATTCTGGAATGGGCTCAGCACAGCACAGGGTCAAGCATTTGGGCCATGGAGTTGTGCAGATCTGGGTTAGTCTCTTACATGCTTTGTGATCTTACCAAGGTACCTCATTTCTCCGAGCCTCAGTTTCCTCCTCTGTAAAAGGGGGAAATGATAATACCTAGATCACATGAGTGCTATAAAGATTACATAAGGTGAAACTTGTACTGGCACAGAATAAAAGGTCTCACCAAACTTAAGCTGTCCACATATGTACAGGTACATTGTGAGGTATGGCAATGAGAAAGCAGGATATCCTTATAAGAAATGAGGCCACAGAACATGTAGGTCACACTCAATAATGATGCATAAATTCCTCATGCTTCACCCCCAAAGTTAAAGTTCACAAGAAACAGAACTGCAACTGGGGTAAAGCTTCTGAACCCCATCCTACTATAGCTAATGTACATGATTTCCATTAATGACAAAGCCTTCAGGGTTGACGAATTCAGCATGGATTGTGCTTGGTGTTACACTCTTCAGCAAGTACAGAACCCTAAAATTGTGAGATATAAGGATGCTATACACCCTCTCCATCCATCAGAATGCAGATTTCTTTCCTGGTGGACCTGCCTTTTAATTCCCAAGATGATTCCAACGGAGCTTCAGCTTCTCTAACCCAAATGCCAAGGGCAGAAATTCTTAAGAATTTGAGTCAGGTACCCCTTTGAAAATCCTATAAAAGTTTGATTCTTTCTCCAATTGGGCTTAACAGAAGCCAAGCAGCATCCTTACAGTTTAAGGCTCTTGAAAGCTGAGACAATAACAGCTTTGTTGATGCTGTATTTGAATTGCCCTGAAACAGACCTATGTCCTAGAGAAAGAGCAGTGAATGACAGAAGTAGACAAGGATAGGATCCTTCTTACACAAAACCTGATATAGAGTCTCACAAGTTCCTTCTAACCCAACGTACTTCTTCGATACTGAATAAACTTTTGGTTTAAGAAGAATGCATTTTACTAAAGATTCTCCACTTCAGAACAGAAAAGTTCAAGGAGTACCAGAAGCACACTCTGCAGAATGAGAATAATTCCCTTCATTAACCAGGGAATCTATTAGAATAAGAACTGGCAAACTCTTTCTGCCAAGAGTCAAACAGTAAATTGTGGGCCTGGCCGACTGTATGGCTTCGGTTGCACCTACTCAACTCTTCTGTTCTTGTATGGAGAAGCCGCCACAGACATTCAGTAAATGAACAGCTGTGGCTATGTTCCAATGAAACCTTACTATGGACTCTTAACATCTGAATCTCCTATGTTTTTCACAGGTTGTGAAACAATCATTTTCTTTTGGGTTTTTCCTTCAATGATTCACAATGTAGGAACCATTCTTAGGCAGCAGACAGGGTTTGGCCCACACACAGGCAATAGTTTGCGTTAAAGAACTAAGAAGGGTGCCTGGGAGGCTCAGTCGGTTAAGCGGTTAAGCGTCAGCCTTTGGGTCAGGTCATGATCCCAGGGTTCTGGGATCAAACCCCATATCAGGCTCCTTGCTCAGTGGGGAGTCTGCTTCTCCCTCTCCCTCTCACCCTCCTCCCCATTTGTGCTCTGTCTCAAATAATAAAATCTTAAAAGGAAAAAAAAAAAAAAAAAAAAGAGCCAAGGAGCCAGAATCAAGGAAAAAGGAATCCCTGTTGTGGGAGGGTCTTTAGGCCCCCAGGGGGTCTTTCACTCCCAAGTTAGACTTTACAGGTAGAGAGTTACATACATGAACTGTCAGCAAGGGCACTGTAAACTGTCAATACAGCCCTAACTCTCACCCACAAAGCATCAAGTGTGGGTGACCTGCAACTGAATCACCTGAGTGCTCCGTAAATGAGTATTAACATAAGTCTGATGCAGTGAACTTGGATCTCACTGATTCCTGTGTCTGAAGCTCAATTTCAAACTCCAGTTGAGATGCAGGCAGAATGCAAAGACTGCCACCTGTAGAAGTTTTGTACCATGGAAGAGGTCAGGAATGGCAGCCTGGCTTGCCTCAAAAGAAGGCTGAGCTCCCATATAGGCTCTACTTTGCAGGACACAAGTTGAATCCATGTAAGCAGAAAAAAGAAAACCAAAAGAAATGATATGCTGTCTGGGACATGCTTCACAATAACTCAGTGTGGGGAATAGGACAGAGATGAAACAAGATTGGGCCATGACTCATTAGTTGTTTAAACTGTGTGATGGATACAAGGAGGCTCATTAAAATTTTTTTCTGTACTTTTGTAGATTTCAAATTGTCCATAAGGAAAAGCTGCGAGAAAAATCAGGAGAGAACCCTAGAGAAAAATAGAAATGTCCTCCATTTCAGGAAGAGGGTTTTATGCCTATCATCCAATTACTTTAACAATACTTCACACAGTTACCTATTTGTTTTCACTTAACTGACTGAACATTTTTTCCCCCTAGGAAAGAAACACTTGCCATTGATAATGTTGACTCGGTCTTTGTTGATTGAGGATACCCACCTCCTAGTCAGTTTTTTTTTTTTTCTTTTAATCTAGCTGCTTGTAGATGCCAATAACCTCTTTTTCATCTTGCCCTAGGCTCAATTATGTCACCCTTATTATGACAGGGAAATCACCTGTCATCAAGTGTGGCTATCACTCTGGGTTGCCATCCTACTCCCTTGCCTAAATATCACAGATAAGAGAGGTGGTGTCCTGTCTGCACTTTCTGGAAAGTGTAAATGGAGTGCTAAACTCAGGACAAAACAACAGGAAGTGCTGAAAGACAGCCTCTGGCCTTCCCTGGGGCCATAAAGCCTACCTCCCACAGAACAGGTACCTTTGGGGGGGGTGGTTGTCACAGTGGAAAATTTATCATTTGACTCCTTCATCCTTGAATGACTCAGTTCAATCTTTCTAAATAGCCCAATTAATTCATTTTGGGCAGCAAATATTTACTGAGCACAAATGGTGCAGAAGCTGAATATGCCTCCATCAACAATGCTCCTGTCCTCTGGGAGCTGACATTCTAATGAATGAACCACCACATAATACATACTTTCCACTGGTGACAGGGTAAGT
Source organism: Vulpes lagopus (assembly GCF_018345385.1). Lineage (NCBI taxonomy): Eukaryota > Metazoa > Chordata > Mammalia > Carnivora > Canidae > Vulpes > Vulpes lagopus. Next base: position 30,903,365 of record NC_054830.1, on the reverse strand, counting down.
GTCTATTGGAGAGAAAAATACAGGCTACTTTGTTTTACAGCAGGTGGCTTAAAAGAAGTTAGAGATGCTTTTCCCAAGGAAATGTCATTTTTCCAACTCTACTGCTGACTCCCACAATTACACGATTTTTAAAAAAATCTGCCATGAAATTAAGACATTTAACATTTTCATTTTTTAAGGCTCCCTATATGTTGGGGCACTAATATGGAAATCTTAATCAGCTACTCATACCAACTGATTTCATCTAAAAACAATTTTGTTAAACATAGAATTTCACAAGTCACCTCTGGAAGAAAGGGTCATTTTTTCTTCTAAGTTTAATTGTTTGAAAAAAGTAAAAATGTATTATCCATTTTTTCCTACCCAGGTCAACTCTGCTATCAACTAACATTACAAATTACAGAAAACAAAAGGCAATAAAAACATGAGGATGCAAACGAAAAGTAGGCCGACCTCTGAGAGATAACTGAAATTTTATCCTAACATTTGCCTACCTGTGCTAATTGGAAGAAAAGGAATGATATATTAGGTAAACCACAAATAATCTCACTTCCATTTAAATCAATAGTTCTAAGTTCTCCTGCAGCATTAGCCCTTAGGCAGTTTTGCCACGAGGGAACTGGCCAAACTAAGCTACAAGAGGAAAAAGGACAGAAATCCTGGCTTAGCAGTTTTAAATTTTGGAGTTATGAAGGATCCTCGAGAATTCAAGAGAAGCTGTGGACACCTGCCCTAGAAAGTAGACATACATACTTCCGCTTAGAATTTCAGGGCAACTATAACAGCCCTGAAGCCCATTCAAGTCCCAGACTAAAACCCCTTGACCCAGATAAATACTGAAATCAGAAATCAAGTCTAAGATTATCAGCAGTTTAAAGGGTTGAAAGAATTAGTATGCACTGAGTCATTTTCCATACGTTATCTAATGTAAGGTCCACTCCGACAACCTTGAGAAGTAGGTACTATCATCTCTTTTTACTAAGAGGAAAGCTAGATTCTGACAGGTTAAATAACAAATGCCAAAGTTAAGCAATCTGCTGTCACATACAGGTTTTTAACTCTTAGGTCCACAATCACGAACTGGATGAGAACTCAAGAAGTATGGTTCACAGTCCTAAGCATTTTCCAAGATGGGAAGTTTCTGATTTTTAGTGCTTCAACCATATGATCAACTTATCTACATTTCTTCTCCATTTAATCTCCCTGCCAAGCAGAATTAGTACAGATTTAGCTCCATACACCTCTTCTTGTAAGGAGATAATCTCAACCAGAGACAAAAGACAACTGTCTAACAATTTTTGATAATTTTAAAATGTATTTTGGAGTGCCTGGGTGGCTCAGTCAGTTAAGTAATCTGCCTTTGGCTCAGGTCATGATCCCAGAATCCTAGGATGGAGCCCTGCATTGGGCTCTCTGCTCAGGGGGAGAAGCCCACTTCTTCTCCCTTCTCCTTTCTCTCTCTCTCTCTCTCTCTCTCTCTCTCAAATAAAATATTTAAAAATTAAAAGGTAAAAATAAAATGTATTTTCATTTCTTAAAAAGTCTAACATGAGCTGCTTGTTAGACAAAGCCCACTGCGTGGGTGCTGAACATTCTCATGCCTGAATTTTAAAACTGGTTCAGAAAATCATAAAGTCACAAATGAATTAAAAACTGACTGAATTAAAAACTTCAGTCTCAAAACACCAAGGTAGAATTTTGGCCATCCTGTCCCATTCAGCATCCTCTGAATAGTTAGAAGAGCTTTTAAAACACAGCACCTTGAATAATCACTCATCATTTGATAGGTCAGATGCACACACAACCAACTCTATGACCCCCATTTTGCCTCAAGAAGATAGTCAAGAGGTCTTAGATCCTCATGGTAAAACCTGCTGAAAATAACATATATGGCCAAAACTGGGTTCAGGCCACTAAATTTGGTTGGGTCTCACGCCAGACCAAGTTGCCCAGTGAAACACGAACGTACTTACTCATCCTCTATTGGGGAATTACCAATAATTAGCACGCTGTTTTCACACAGATTTAGAAACCCTTTATGGGAAATGTCTCCACACCCAAAAGAATAAAAACTAAGAACAGGAGTGGGTCAGGTCCTCTAATGCTCTACTCCAACTGCTTCCTAGGAGAGTTGCCACCTAGTGATTTTAATTTTTTAAGCCCAGGCGGACTGCCAACTCAACACTAAAACCGGACTAACAACTGATTTTTCCTATTGCAACATCGCCAGCAAGTCCTTTGCTTTCCCTCTCTTTCCTTCGCAAACACCTATTCTCATTTTCAAAATCAACTAATTTGCTCTATAATCTGTTCCAATTGGAAGCTCTCACAGAGCTGCCACTGGTATTACTCTTCCTCCCAGTGCCAAGAGGCCAACAAGAGGCCAGTTCAAAACACCAAAACAGCAAACGTGAAAAAAAAAGAGAAGCCCTAAAAACAAGAAGTAGATATGGAGACAGTAACAAAGGCCCAACTCTGGACTTTAAAACATTCAGCTCGCCAAAAATTCTACCTATTCTTGGGTGCTGGACAGTAACTGCCAAAGTAGATGGCTACACATGAGGAATGAAATTGCATCGGGGAATAGAAACTCCGTATTTTGGATACCAAATCTCATGTAAGGCCTTGTCCTGAATGCCACTGAAAGAGCAACTTAAACTGAACCTAAAATCGATTGGCCTCCAGAAATCCTTTGTGACCACAGTGTGCCCAGGCCTGGCACAGGCATTAGACAGCAAAGTTGACTATTCAGGGAAAAATAAAATCGGGAAGGGGGGGGGGGGTGGGAGGAAGTCGGACGGTTCCTAGATACCTGACCTCTCATTTGGAGACACACCTTCAGCTACAAATATTTTCGTAAGCATCCTTCCCTAAGTATCAAACAGTTTTATTAAAAACTGACCAATAATTAAGACACAGGGTTTCACTAACTATGGACACCAAAGGCTCGTTTCACCATATAGAATTCTGGGCTTTTTCCTGCCCTCATGTTGGCTGCTCACACATACATAGAGTCTGACCAATTCCTCAGTTGTGATGATCCTTCTGTGGCATCCTAAACTTTGTAGCTTAAATCCCATAGAAATAAGGCTGCACAGATAACGTGTTATCTTTTCTAAGGTTTGCAACCTAATTTTGATTGCCAGCAGACAACAACTGGTGGGAAGATTTCCTTTCCAGAGACCCCGAAAGCATTCGTGGACACGCTTTCCAAAGCTTGAGAATTACTTTCTCCACTTGTGTTTCTCAGGAAGAGGGTCAGACCAGAAGGGATTTGGGTTAAACTCACCGCCCGTCCCCAAAGCTTATCATTGAGCAATGCGGCTCAGGCTGCACCGCGCCAGGCCTCGACAGAAGGGTTCCGGGGCGCTCCCCATTACAGGAAGCCCTGGAAACCAGATTTTCCAAACGTTCCGCTCTCCCCCTTCTTCCTCCTCGGACAGCAGCATCCTCGCGAGGGTGCGGAACGGGTAAGGGGGGACAAAGATGCCCCCCCCCGGTGAGGCCGGCAAGTAAAGTTCCTCAAGGTTTGCGGGAACTCCAACGGGGCTGGACTCACCTTCGCGACAGAGCCCCATGACTTCGCGGTTTTTCCCAAACTCCTTGAAACTTTCGTCCAATTCCGTCCCTAGGAGACACACACACAGGGGAGGGAGAGGCAGGTCAGCGCCGCGAGAGTGACGCACGCTCAGCGGCACCCGGTAGGTGCGGGCAGCTCCGCGCACCCCAACCCGGCGGCAGCATCTCCGGCCCGGGGGGGGGGGGGGGGGGGGCGGGGCGCGGGACGGGGGCGCGGGGGGCCGGGGGCAGGGGAGCGCGTGCACACTCACCGTCCTTCCCGGGAAGTTTGGAAGCCTCGACCCACAGATTCCACGACTGTCCCAGCATCGCTTCTGGGCTGGGCAGGGGCCTGCGCTCCCCGACGGTCGCCATTGCGGCGGCGGCCGAGGTGGAGGCGGCGCCGGGGCCGCCGTCCTCCGGCCGGAGGCGCCGCGGCGGCGGCGGCGGCGGCGGCGGCTGCCGCTGGGGCTGCGAAGGCGGCGGCTGCTGCTGCTGCTGCTGCTGCCGGGCGGCCGCCGCCGCTGCTCCGCCCGCTGCCGCCGCCGCCGCTCGGCGCGGCTCCCCCCTGACGTCATCCGCGGCCCGCTCCGACATTCTTTCCGCTCCTACAATGTAACAAAAAAGGGGGAAAAGAGTCGCGCGGGGGCCGCTTTTAAGGAGGCGCCGGGGAGTTCCGGCGGCGTGCGCGGCCCGCAGGCCGGGTGGGGTGGCTGACAGCGCCCCCGGCCGCCCGGCCCTCCCCGCCCGCCCCCTCCGGGCCACCCCGCCCGGCGCGAAGTCCGCGGCCGGCTGCTTTCGCTTTCGACTCCCGCGGCCCTCGGGGGAGGGGAGGGGAGGGGACGGGCCGCCGGCCGCCCGCCCGCCCGCCACCGCGGCGCAGGGTCCCGCCCGCCCTGCCGCCGAGAGCCGCGCGCAGGCCGGCGCCCCGGGCTGCCCCCGCCACGGCCGCCCGCGGGGGAAGGCCGCAGACGCTCCCCGGCCCTCGGGCTGCGCACCCCGAGGCCGCTCGCATCCCCGGGCCGGGCCGGCGGCCCCGCTCCTTCCTTCCGTCCGCGCGTCCGTCCGAGCGGCGGCGCCCGGCCGGCTCCCTTAAGCAGAGGCGCCTCCCGCCGCCTCCTCCCCCTCGCCGGTCCCTCCCTCTCCGCTCGCTCCGGCGAAGTTTGCACGTCAAGCCCCCGGAGCGGAGCCAGGGCCAAGTCGGAAACGCAGCCACGATGGAGCAGCCGGCCGGCGGGCCCTCCCGCCCCGGGGTTCGGGCCGGGGCCGCAGGGCGCGCAGGGGGCGCAGGGGGCGCAGGGGCCGGGGCCGGGGCAGGGAGCGCTCGGCTCTCGGCCCCCGGCTCTCGGCCCCCGGCTCCCCGCTCCCCGCTCCGCGCTCCCCGCTCCCCGCTCGCGGGCGGCCGCGCAGCTGTCAAGAGCATGAATGGCAAAGCCGCCGCCGAACGTAGGAAACCGCGGGCCCGCGAGGAAAGGCGGCCCAGGTGCCGGCCCAGGTGTCAGCCCGAAGCCTGGTGTTCGCCCGAGGCCCACCACTAGAGGTCACAGCGTGCGCCCTGGGAACTTGAACTTCTCGTCTAGCAACGAGACCGTGAAATCAGTGTAAGATGGAGAGGCGGAGGCGAATTTTGGAGACACGACCCGAAATGTCTCTAGTTGCCCTTCCACTGCTTCTAGAAGTGATTTGTTCGCCCCGGGAAACAGCAACAACAATCTTGACATTTTAAAATCGGACTCTTTTTTTTTTTTTTTTTTTAATTTTTAAATCGGACTCCTTTTTCATTCAAGTTCTTAGTCCCTCCCTCTTTATGGTTGCCTTTGCTTGGGCAGGGCGCGAACCCAGGGCTTGGGGAATACACAGCATTCCTAGAAAATGTGTTTATAAGATAGTGTTTTGTCACATTTTGTACTAAATTAAGCACTTGTCCACAAAATTTAGCCCCCCTTCCCAATACGTACACACACACAGGATGCAAAGCTTTTGCTTAAGTGATAGGTAAAGATAGCAAAATAACAGGCTACTTAATGAACTGAGGCAGACCACACCAACCACCTTCAAGAAGTACCGTGTTGTTTCAGACTGACATGAGAATCTGAAGCCTGACACAGAAACAAGGATTTTTTTTAAGATTTTATTTATTTATTCATGACAGACACACAGAGAGGGAGACAGAGAGGCAGAGACACAGGCAGAGGGAGAAGCAGGCTCCATGAAGGGAGCCCAACATGGGACTTGATCCCAGGTCTCCAGGATCCCGCCATGGGCTGAAGGCGGCGCTAAACCGCTGAGCCACCTGGGCTGCCCAGAAACAAGGATTTTAATCATGTTTCACATGGCAATAATATCAGCACTCTTGTGGCACATGTGTCATAATTGTTTGCTTACAGGTGCTTTCTCTAGGTGGAGAGGAAGAGGGTTTCATGTTTTTTTATCTCGAACATCTGGCATGATAGAAGTGGCCAACTTCCCTGCTAAAGAAACAAAGTCCAACTTGCAGAAACAAAAATATTTAAGTCAAAGTAAAAATTAAGAAGGAAATGTTATTGCAACCTAAACTTAATGCAGGGCTCTCATAAGAAAGGGTTTAAGTTGAAATTTTACAAGATTTAAAAATACACACATACACACACACACATTTATCTTTTAAAAGATTTAGAAATAACTGTGTAAAATTTTTCCTGGATTGCATGCAAATATAAATTCCAAAAAGTGAAATTATGCGTGTTTCCTGTCCTTAACTAAGTAGTAGTAAAAACAGGGGTGTCTGGGTGGCTCAGTTCATTGAGTGTCTGACTCTTGATTTCCCCTCATGTCGTGGTCTCAAGGGTCCTGGGATCCAGCCCCGAGTGGGACTATGTGTTAAATGTGGAGTCAACTTGAGTTTCTTCCTCTCTCTCTGCCTGCAGTCACACACTCTTCTATCAATAAAAATAAAATCTTGGGCAGTCCTGGTGGCCCAGCGGTTTAGCGCTGCCTTCAGTCCAGGGCCTGCCTGATCCTGGAGACCCGGGATCGAGTCCCACGTCGGGCTCCCTGCATGGAACCTGCTTCTCCCTCTGCCTGTGTCTCTGCCTCTCTCTGTGTGTGTCTGTCATGAATGGATAGATAGAATCTTTAAAAATAAATTAAAAAATAATAAAATATTTTTTAAAGCAATAAAAACTTTATTTTATAAATAAAGTTTATTTTTAAATAAATAAAGTTTATTTTATAAATAAAGTTTTATTTATAAATAAAGTGGTGGAGATTATTGAAAGGAAAAAAATCATTTCTAAGGCTCTGACTTCCTACATGAGTTGTCACTGAGAAAAACAAATGGGCAAAATACAGAAGTCCTTTGATATTAACAGGGCTCCTCTTTTTTTTTGTTTTTAAGATTTTATTTATTTATTCATGAGAGACAGAGAGAGAGAGGCAGAGACACAGGCAGAGAGAGAAGCAGGCTCCATGCAGGAAGCCCAATGTGGGACTTGATCCTGAGACTCCAGGATCATGCCCTGAGCCAAAGGCAGACGCTCAACCGTTAAGCCACCCAGGCATCCCAAGGGTTTCTGACTCTTAATATAGGCCTCCAATATTGGAAGAGAAGTCCCCAGTACACTTTCAATTTTTCATTCATCTCAAATCACTAAAAAATTTGTAAAATTACATTAAAATGTCCAATTTCTCTGTTTTCCTAAAGTGCACAGTTTATTACTTTGAATTTTGTAATTCAATATTTAAAATAAATGAAAATTTGAATTTTAATGTCATTTGGAACTGCCATTACAAAAACAACTTAGAGCAACCCAGCTATATAGACACAAAAGGGAGCTTGCCTGTTGAGTACAGCCCTTCTGATCTGAGAACACTGTGAGAACGAAAATAAGGGGAAGAACGGCAAACACGAAATACAGACTCACTTCCCCAAGACACTGCTTGATTTCCCTCTTTTTACATGTGAAAATCCTTCAAGATTCATTAATATAATCTCTAGCCAATGGGCTCAATATGGGACTTCATAATACTTCAACTTCTGTCTTTAGTGATGCTCAATACTTTTTTTTTTTTAGTGGTTTAATAAAGAAAACACAACAGGGCATTAAGTGTAAAATACTAAGTATCCTCTCAGCATTACAATAGTTATTAAGGAAACTATTACAAAAAAAAAAAAAAAGAGAGAAACTGTTACTAATAACAACTATCAGTTATTGAGTACCTACTAGATGCCAAGCATTCCCAGAGGGACCTTATTGCATTATCTCAATTAGTATTCAAGATTGTATAAGGTAGAAGTTGTATTACTTGCAACTTACAAATAAGAACAGTGAAGGAGGGCTCTGGAAGCTAGGTGCTATGAATTCTTTCTGGGTCCATATACTGGCTCTTCCACTTACAAGCTGTGTAACCAGAACAAATGACCTAACCTATCTGCACTTCAGTTTCCTAATATGTAAAATGGAAATAAAGCCAGGCTTCTTCTGAGGAAAAGATCCATAGAAAGCACTTGGTACAAAGCATAACACAAAATAAATATTATACATAAGTGTCTTATATCAAACTAAGCAATCCAGATCAATTCTTATCTGTGAAATTTATTTAAATTTAAAGTTGAAGATGTGGGAACCAAAAGAATAACAGGCAACTCCTGGCATCTCCCCACCAATTCTATTCTGCTGCAGCCAATACGTTTTACTACACTTTCTTCACCCATAAGTTAGTTCTAAATCCTTCCAGATTCTGATATCCATGGTTGGTCTGGGTTTCCCAATAGTTCAACTGAGTCCCCAACAAAACTCAAAACTGGTAAGCTGAGAACATACACTGTTCTGATATGCAAATTTGGGCAGTATTTTCCAAGTACTCCTCATCAACAGGGCACAGTCTATAAAAAAAAGAGTACAGCAGAAACAAATATTTTCCCTACCAGGTCATAATAAAAACAAAACAAAACAAAAAAACAACCTAAATAAACCTAAATACCCCTCCTCTATATTCCAAAAACATAAAAAGAAAATTATCAATACAATTTGCATTCATTTCATATAATTATTTTAATACAGTAGTGTCCCTTGTATGCTATCAGTATTTCTGCCAGTGTACTGATGTCTTACAGCTCTGCGGATCTTCAATATCCATCTGCACAGATAAATGATATGTTTCATAAGGTTTGAGTAATGAGGACACTTCCTGATTGCCTAACACATACCTGGCACTCTAATAGCACAAGGTAAACACAACATAGCAATTTTGCTGAAGACATGAGAGTAAGAAGTAGGGGGAAAAATTTAATTCATCAGGATGCTCTTATGCAAAAGGCTGTCACCACCAATTAGACTGTATGTGGCTTAAGAACTAGGCCGTCAGAAGTGAAAGGCTGCCAAATTCTGAGCATTTCATCCCTTCCAGGGATGCATTTAAAATATGGCCTTACTTCACCATCCAAATTTAGGGATGTTCCCAGTAGGTGCCAAGGGTAACAAGGTCTCTCTTTACAAAAAGTATTCTTTGCACAGCAGATTCACTTGTAAAATGCTTTGTTCAAAGGCCAAAGGCATCAATAAGTGAACAAAAAAAAAAAAAAAAAAAAGTTGATCTTTTCCAGTCTTTAAATTCAGTTTAATGTAAAATGGCTGAAACCGTCCAAAATTTCTAAGATGTAAGACCCTACACAACCAGACTCTGTATTTGGAAAACAAAACAAAAAGCCCACTGGTCCCACTACAACATTTTAATAAACTTGAAAACCAGTAACTACAGTATATTTATCTGTGCAAATTACAGGGTTGGTAACAGAGATTCTCCATTATCAACCCCAAAGGACTGCAGTTATTTGAGTAACAAGAAACTCAGATCCCCTGAATTAGAAATATGTTGGCTTTGGTCTATTTCTCCTAAAATTGGCTGAGCCTTTATTCATTTCCTCTCCCTCCTCTGACCACACCTCTCTCCCTCCCTCTTTCTTCTCTAAAGCCAGGGCTCTGCTCTCTTCTGCATGTGGGGCTGGCAGGCAAGGACCCTTTAACCATGCTCCCTCTAGTGAAATACTTAGAGCCTGTCATGAATACTTCTATTCCAGCAGGGGGAGAACAGTGGAAGGAGGAAATTGAATTCAGCTCAGTGTCTGGCATTGCTGACAATTAAGTACAAAATCAGAAGTAATAAGGATAGCCACAAAGGTTTGGAAACTTAAAGAGGAAGGTAATATACTTTTTAAAGATTTAACCTGTACACATATTCATTCTACAAGCTGTGTCCATTGCTAAAAACTTCAAAATTTTGAACTTTTTTGTTTTCTTAATCATATGCATAAGGTACAGACAAGTTCTCCCAAAGAAACATTCACCAGTAACAGCAAACTGTTTGGAGGAAGAGACAATTTAAAAATACAAAATAGGGGATCCCTGGGTGGCTCAGCGATTTAGCGCCTGCCTTTGGCCCGGGGCACGATCCTGGAGTCCCAGGATCGAGTCCCATGTTGGGCTCCCAGCTTAGAGCCTGCTTCTCCCTCCTCCTGTGTCTCTGCCTCTCTCTCTCTTCTCTCTCTCTATGTCTATCATAAATAAATAAATAAGTAAATAAATAAATAAATCTTTTTAAAAGAGACATAACCCAATTTATAAATAAATAAATAAATAAATAAATAAATAAATAAATAAATAAATAAATAAATAAAATAATAGGGGCACCTGGGTGGCTCAGTAAGTTAAGTATCTGCCTTCAGTTCAAGTCGTGGTCCCTGGTCCTGAAATCAGCCCCATGTCAGACTCTGCTCATCAGGGAGTCTGCTCCTCCCTCTCCCTCTGCCCCTGCTTGTGCTGTCTCTCACTCTTTCTCTCTCAAATAAATAAAATCTTTAAACACACACACACACACACATACACACACACACACAAAACAGTAAGTCTTAACTTTAAACTAACTAAAGACCAAATGTTTCTAGGGATTTAATACTGGCCTGTAATTTTAAACTTGATTGAAAAATCTTCATTTAGAGCCTTTAAATGGTTTTAAAGAGAGAGATAGAATAAAAAGTTATGGGAAAAAAAATGAAAAGTCAGACCAGCATTTAGCTATAAAAAGAGGCTGACTATATAGTTAAAGTTCTAGTGCACTGCTTCAGATGCAATAAAATGCAAAGCTTAAACAAACTTTTAAAAATAGTTTCCTAAGTCTTCTTTGTACTGATACAGTTTTCACTGAAGTGACTGTAAATACCACCACATTACAGGCCCAGCAGTTAAGAACATGAGTTCTAGAGCTGATATGCCCAGGTTAAATCCCTGTGCTACCTCTTACTAGCTGTGTAACTCTGGGTAAACTATTTAACCTCTCTGTACCTGTTCCCTATTTATTTACAATTTATTTTACAAATAAAATTTGTAAAACAGGAGTATCCACTTTATGAGGACTATTAGGAAACTTCATAGTGCAAAAGCACCCTGTTAGTGTTAGCGATTCTTATTAATACTGAGTCTGTCACACAGAAAGCCCCAATTTTCATCTATTCATGCTATACTATCAGGTCAGTCTTGCAGAATGAAGAAATGCTTTAGTTATGTCAGTCCTCGCTCTGACAGTTTCAGGGGCTCCCCACCGACAACAAAATTCAATCAAAACTTATAGCACTCAAGGTCCTCTAAAGTTGGTTGCATCTCACCATGTCTACAGTGTTCCCTCCAATAGGTACTCTACAGTCCAGCCAAAATGACCAATCTATAGCTTCAAACATGCTCCAGCACCCAAGCTTTGTTCAGAGAGGTCACTATTTATATTACTTTGCCTCCCTTGGCTTAAATCTTACTATTCAATCAAGTCCCTACTCAAACTCCCATTTCTTTAACAAAATCTTTCCTGATCCCTCACACTAAGCAAATGAGAACTCCTCTCCATCTCCAAATCACAGGACTTCATGGACTAGGGGGTTCAGAGTACATGCTCTAAAATCAAGGTGGCAATGAAATCTATGTGTGGTCTTCCCAGGGACCAAATGTCTGCATTCCCAACATAAGGGTGTCATGGGAGCTCAGACCCTACCTACCCACAGACTGCAGATGTGTGGTGACTGGTTCCCAAAGCTAGGCAGCAAAATGCCTTGAGACTGAACTCTAGGGCTAACAGAGCAGGTGTGTTAGTACAAGAAGGAAAGTACAACTCTTTCTTCCCCCTCTCCTTAGCAAAGTTCCAGCTCTGAGCAGAGTCCTAGATCCCACAAATACCACCCCCCTGACTTTTCCCCATTCTTTGTATGCACCCTGATCCCATAGCCATTTGGGTCTGTATTGCTTCCCAAATGACTGCTCCACAAAGACTTTCATCCCCTGTCTACCTCCAAAATAAAACGTTCCTTTTCTTGGTGGACATAAATGGCATGCGGATTAACTATTTTTCACTAAACATGTAAAGGAATGAATATAGTTTTCTGTTTTCAACAATATGTTTTAATCCTAACATATATTCTCTCATATAGAAGGGGAGACCTTAACCCAGATGACTTTCTAGATGTCATGGTCCCTAAACCATTCTTCCTAGGAACACACAACTACTGCATCTCTAAGGCCATTTTGATATTAAATGCCACAATCTATGAAAGAAGGCAAAGTTTCTGACATTTTAACCTATTTAACCTATTTTAACCTTTCTTTTGATCAATGTAAAACCCGCAGGACTCTTCTCCACTTTCTGCCACAGCCTCCTCCCCACCAAACTGCTCTAAGTAAAAGAACTCCAGGAGCAGAAAAAAACAAAATTGCTACTGGTGAGAAATCTACCTTTCCTACTTTCCAGAGCCTCCTGCCTCTCTCCACTTTAGAAAACAGGTATTTTCACAAAACATCTGGATATTTCCACATGGTTTCTGTGAGGACTGGAAACAGAGCACCAATCACATGTAAGTGGTTAGTAAGCTAGAATCTGACTTATCAGGTATTTCTTAAAAACAGAGCCAAATAAGTAAATTGGGCTTCACCCAAACCATTAAATCTTTGCACTTCAAAGAACACCTTCAAGAAGGTAAAAAGATAACCCACAGGGAGAAAGTTTTTGCAAATCACTTATCTAATATGAGACTTGTACCCAGAATATATAAAGAACTCTTGGGCAGCCCGGGTCGCTCAGCAGTTTAGCGCTGCCTTTGGCCCAGGGCGTGATCCTGGAGACCCGGGATTGAGTCCTATGTCAGGCTCCCTGCATGGAGCCTGCTTCTCCCTCTGCCTGTGTCTCTGCCTCTCTCTCTCTCTCTCTCTCTCTCTCTCACATTCTCTCTGTCTCTCATGAATAAATAAATAAAATCTTAAAAAAAAAAAAAAAAAGAACTCTTGCAACTCAAGAAAAAAAGGAAGAGGAGCAAATAATTCAATTTTTAAAATTGGTGAAGAATCTCAACAGACATTTGTCCAAAAAGATAACATAACCAACAAGCAAATGAAGATATCCAATATCATTTATCATTAGAGAAATAACATATAAAATCCACAATGTGATACCAATTCCCAATCATTAGGATGTTGATTATCAAAACAAAACAGAAAATAACAAGTCTTGGCAAAGATATGGGAAAATTGGAATTCCTGTACATTGCTGGTAGGACCGTAAAATGGTACAATCCACATTGAAAACAGTCTGACAGTGCCTCAGAAGGTTAAATACAGACTTACAATAAGATTCTATAATTCTACTTCTAGGTATACTCAAAATATCTAAAGCAGGAACTCAGAGACTTGTTCATCAATGTTCATAACAGCTTTACTTACAACAGCTAAAAGACAGAAGCAATCCAAGTGCCCATCAACTGACAGACGAATAAAATTGTACACATCCACACAATGGACTATTATTCAGCAATTAAAAGGAGTAAAGTACTGATACCCTACAACATGGATGTGTCTCAAGCTAAGTAAAAGAATCCAGATGCAAAAGGCCACATATAATATGATTCCATTTATATAAAATATTCACAATAGGCAAATCTGTAGAAACAGAAAACAAATGAGTGGCTCTCAGGACCGAAGGGTCCTGAGTAGTACTACTTAATGGAAACAGGGTTCTCCTTTGGGAGTGATGAAAATGTTTAGACCTAGAAAGGTGGCAGTTATATAACATTATGAATATATTAAAAACTATTGGGATCCCTGGGTGGTGCAGTGGTTTGGCGCCTGCCTTTGGCCCAGGGCGCGATCCTGGAGACTCGGGATCGAATCCCACGTCAGGCTCCCAGTGCATGGAGCCTGCTTCTCCCTCTGCCTGTGTCTCTGCCTCTCTCTCTCTCTCTCTCTCTCTGTGTGCCTATCATAAATAAATAAAATAAAATTAAAAAAAAACTATTAAATGGGTAAATCCGTGGTATTTGATTCATATTTCAATAAGATTATTTTTTTTTGGGGGGGGGGGACGCCTGGTTGGCTCAGTTGGTTAAGTGTCTGCCTTCCGCTTACATCATGATCACTGGGTCCTGGGATCAAGTCCTTGCTCAGCAGGGAGTCTGCTTCTCCCTCTACCTCAGTCCCTTCCCCTGCTCATGTTCTCTCGAGAACACACACACACACACTCTCTCTCTCAAATAGTCTTTTTAAAAATACTTAAAAAAAAAAAAAAAAAAAGCCAGCATTAAACTTGGAAAATTTCACACAAAATTCCAGATTGACTTCTGAGAAATCTCTATGATCTCACATCATTGGCCACAAGTTCCCTCAGGACAACCATCAGTGGGAGCTAAAACTTGTCCTGGAGCCCATCTCTGCCACTGCCTAATTCTGGACCTTAACAGGGCAGGTTTTGTCTCTGCCTCAGTTAGCTCTTCTGTAAAAGGAGGATTGTAACAGTATCTACATTTCATCTCTGCAGTATCATAACAGTATCCTACCTTATCAAGTGTTATAAGGAGTCAGTTTTAAGTAATATGCTTAGAACAGCACCTGTCACATAACTGTAACACTTAACTCATTAAGTGTTAGCTATTTTATATTTTGTGATACCTCATCCTTTTTATAATATAAATAGCATTTGCTTTTCATTTTTTGTTTTTACAAATCAAAGTATAGCATATAATGTAGCAGTCCAAAAGAAATGGAAAGACAGTCGTAAAATTTTTTAAAAGCAACATACAAAATACTGTCCACAATATGTGCTTATTTTTGTGTAACAGTAATAATGATGAGGATGACAAGTCTATACATAGAAAACAGTCTAGATAACTCTGGACTTATGGGGAACAAGGAAGGAAAGAATGTAATTAAAGGGACTTTTTATTAACATACATATTCATATAATGTTTCGATCATTCCAGTTTTATTAGAATATAATTAACATAACATTATGTAAGTTTAAGATGTACATATTTTGACATACTTATTGCAAAATGATTGCCACAAAAAGGTTAGTTGACACATTCCATCTGCTCACATAGGTACCTTAATTTTTTTTTAACAACAACCTTTTATAAGATCAGGAACTATAATATGGATATTTTTTCAAGGAGAAACTCTAATTTTGTTTGAGACCTCTGTAGGATTGTCACAAAATTCTACTGCTGGGATTCCCAAAGCACCAGGCTCTCTTCAGTCTCATTCTTTCTCATGAAATATATGCAGCTATGTTTTACAGCTGCCAATAAAAGAGATTCTGAACTCCTTGGTTCAGCAGGCAACACCTTTCATTACCTGGCCCAACACCCTTTTACCAGCTTTATCACCTATCAGTCCCCCTTACAAAGGCTCCTCTTGAGCTGAACAGGACCTAAAATATACATGCCTCAAATGTTTTTCTGCATGCCATTCTTTTTTTTTTTTTAATTGAGGTAAAATTCACATAAGATAAAATTCACAATTTTAACCATTTTAAAGTGTATAACGTAGTGGCATTTAGTATATTCACAGGGTGCTACATCATCACTATGTGGCTCCGGAGCTTTTTCACCATCCCAAAAGGAAACCCTGCACCCATTAAGCAGTCATCACTCCCCATCTCCCATCCCTCCCCCAGCCCCTAGAAACCACATCTGTTTTTGTCTCAATAGATTTGCCTATATTGGATATTTCACATAATTAAAACCACACAATATGTGGCCTTTTGTGTCTGGTTTCTCTCAGCATAATGTTTTCAAGATTCATCTATGCTGGAGCACGTATCTATAATTTATTCCTCTTTATGGCTAAAGAGCCCACTGTGCGGATGTACTCCCACTTTCTTCTTCCATTCATCAGCGATGAGCATTTGGGTTGTTGCCACCTCTCAGCTACCACGAACAGTTGCATGCCATTATCTTTCCCTTCCTTCAGTTTTACCTGCTAAACAAAGTCAAGCCCTCACCTGAGTTTCAGATCAACTCCAACCCCCCCCCCCCTTCCACCATCAATCAGCCTGTCCGAAGTTCTCCTCTTTTCTGAATGCCTTCTCTACTTCTATAGGTGACATAGCAAACTTCCAGCACATGGCAGAGCCCCCACGGACTTATTTAGGTTTATTCAAACTGTTTTCTTAAATTAGTTGCTAACACTGAAAAACTCATGAAAAATAATTGAAATCGAGCTCAGTTCCCTTAAAAATTTGCCTGGATTATTACACTAACCACAGCTGAACTGGTTTTTACCCCTGCCCCCTAGAGCCTATCTCAATAGCATGGCCGCAGCAGTTTTATTAAAACAGAAGTCAGAGCAAGTCATTCCTCTACTCAGAGCCTTCCAATGGCCTCCCACTCCTCACAGAATAAAATCCACAGCCCGCTGGATGGCCTTGAACCTGACTTGATTTCCCACCTTTCTGCCTGCCCACGAACTCCAGCCCTCACCCTTCTTGGTCAGCCCAGGAGGCTCCTGCTTTAGGCCTTTGCACGGAATGCGCAGGTCTCGCCTTCCCAAAGAGCCAACACAGACCACCCTAATTTAACACTGCAGTGCCACCCCCTCATCAGCACACCTGGTTCTCATTACCCTGACCTGCTTTGTCTAACCAATTATCATCATCTAGTATAACATATTTACTTACTTACTAGACTTTCTATTATCTGCTTCTTTCCATGAAAAAGTAGGTGGCACAATGGCAGGGACTTTCATCCCTTTGATTTACTAATTAATCCCCAATGCCCAGAGAGCACAGAATGACATAGGTGGGCACTCAAAAAACATTTGTTGAATAGGTATTGGGTCTATAATCTGCTGGCACTGAAAAGAGGCTGCCCTTTAAAACTGTCCATGATTTTGACAGTTCCTTCCAATTCTACCTGGCCCATTTCATTCCTCTACCTGTCTGGACCTGAGTCTGTCACACTTCTTCCTACAGACTTGAGTTTGTTACACTTCTTCCTTCCCTGCCCCTGGTCATTGACTTCCTGGTATCCAATTAATCTTTCCATCTGAATGTTATTCAAAAAAGGATGTCATAATTGTAGCCTGTGAAAACCACCTCTTAGTCTCTTGTCTTCCTGAAGGACAATCCCTCTGCTCATAGTAGAAGCTCAATAAACAACTACAGATTAAAAAGATCCTTTAGCATTTCTGTCAAATGTGTTTTCTCCCCACCTTCCCCACCCTAACCCAACCTCCACCACTACCAGTTGCTCACTACCATCTAGGAAAACGCTGCTTCTTTCTTGTCTGGTACTTCCCAGACATTCCACAATGAATGCCATCCTTTGTGATGACTTTGATGATCCCTGAAGGGTACTTCTGAATCGCTGGCCTTCCAGCTTTAGGTCAGAAAATTTTAAGGCCTCTTTTAAAGGTAGGGACTCCAGAGCTATCCAGTCACTTGTTCTAAGTACCTAAACAGAACTGCTACATCCTTCCTGAAGCTCCTGTTTCTGTTGGTAATGTTCAAAATGTTATCTTTGAAGATTCATGGTCATGTTGTTCAAAATGTTTCCATCTCTGCTACAGTTGCCTAAACCTGATTAAAGCACTGCATTTTTTGCCTAAATATACAAGCTGACCAATTTCAGAAGCTGAAACACCTTTGGTCTTCACTTTTTGAATCATGTTCAGTTTTAACCCTCAGCAACTCATCTTAAACTACTTAAACTTAAGCTCCCTATTCCTTTCAGGAGTAGATGGAAAGGTGGATTTTTTTTTCCTTCTTTTTTCACAGTATGTAAAACTTAGCACCCTCCTCTTCAAATAGTAAATGCACAACTGCAAATATGTAGTAAGAAACTCAATTAATAGTGATCTAGGACTGCTCATGAGCACACACTGCCTGGCAGTCTAGGCAAAGGCACTAGGCCCATGTGGCTGAAGAACTCCTGCTTATTTTAGAATTTGCTTAGGACCTTCCCAACTCTGAGTAGCTGGTTCTAGATTGCTTGCAGACAGAGAAAACAGGAGTGAGGAAAAACAGAACTGAAGAGAAACACAAGGGCATGCCTTTGGACAAATGGTTAGGAAAAGGTAGATATGGACAGAGGGTAGGAAATGTTCCTATATCCAAAATCCTCCTACAGTGTTGATAAGTGGAGGATGGTTACTTAGCACTTTTTCTTTTGACAAACACACACCAAATTATATTGTACTCTTAAATTCATTGAAACTTCATATTCAGGGTTATACTGAAGATCTTACTCAGATACCCTGAATTTTAAAAACTATCATCCTTTTATAAAAGTCAAACTCTATTATAACCAGAAGCATTGCATCTATTTGTCTGTGCTATGTTGGGATAGCCAGTTACCTTTACTTTGGAGGGCAGGCCAAAAATCCTAATCGATTTACCAGTGGATCTTCATCTGCTGTGATTGTGGAAGCTCTTTCTTCTTAATTCTGTTCAGATCTACAAAAACAGAAAAGGAAAAAAAGGATGAAACAATGGATAAAGCTAATCAGAAATCTACAATCTCATTAGTTGCCAGATGTTCCAAAATTATTATGTGTTTTGAAATGCCAAAGTGTTAAAATTAGAGGCACTTTACCAATTTTACAACAAATGCAATTCAGTTGTGTGTTTGTGGGGTTTTTTTTACAGTGAATTTAATTGGCTATATTTACAATAACGTAAGAACAAATGACTATTCAATGTGTACATAGAGTCAGCCTCCTGGGGCTTAAAATTATTGTGTATGATTTGCCACTAATGACTTTTCACTTAATTTTTGAAATGGTTATTCAGAAAGTCTGTTCCTATGAAACCTGTCAGTATCACAAATTTAAAACATACACACAGACACACACACACACACACACACACACACACACACACGCTGAATGAAATTACTATTTGGAGAGCTCACTCTACCCTTTATTATTCAGCAACTTAAAAAAGCAATTCATAACACTACAAATAGAAAGCAAAAATTCAATTAAACCATTCTCCTAAAAAGCACAAGGGAATTATGTGTTCCATCATGCACATATTTTCATACATATGCACACATACATATTTCAAGTAGAATGTGGCTACTATTAAAATTAATTTGGAGAGGAGCATGGAGTTAAGGAATCAAGAGAGTGAAGGTTAACAAATTAGAGTTAGAAAGCCAGTTTTCAAGTTTGACATGCAGCACAAGAGAAAGAACGGCAAATATAGGTAATGACACAGCTATGAAGCAGATGCTGTTAGGGTGTAGAGCACAAGGCAGGCTTACTTCATAAGAAAAATTCACTATTAATACATTTTTCTTCCTATAATCCTCACAAGCTATATACCAAGGTTGGGTGGCAAGAAGATTGTTTTGTTTAACTTTTATTTACTTTCATATACTCTGAGATAGTAAGCCAAACATTTCTATGGTCTGAGACATCAGATAATAAAGCATCTCTGAAAGTCAGCAGTTGAAATTCTGTGCCATGTTTCAAACATTTATTCATAATTATCTTTACTGGCTCTAAGTTATTCGTGGATCACATCCATTCCCTCTCCCTTTTTAAAACAGTTTCGGTTTCATTCACCCACAAAATGTTATTCGGTAATGTAAGCGTTCAGTAATCATTCCTCCAATCTTTATAAGCCAGATGTGTCTCTTCTCTAGATTTCTAATTCCTTCCTAGTCCCCTATCTTTTAAAATTTTTCTCTGATTTCCATTTTAGTGTTCTTTTTCTGCCTTATTTCCAATAAAAGCCACTATCTAGCTTAACATGTCTGTCCAGAGCCAAAATTCGTTTCTTTGCATCCTAAACACTTTACAGCTATGCAAAATCACTCAAAGGAAGCTACAAATTACCAGGATAGACAGCCAATAAAGATGTTATGTTAGAGATAACCATTCAGCCCGCTGACAGTGATTCCTTCAGAGTAGACTGGAGATGGAACAACACTGGCAGCAGATTAAACTCTGTGCTTGATAGGATTTCATTAGGTCAAGCTATTTTTCCATTTTCCATCAGGACACTCCAGGCATATCTCCAAAGTATCCAAGGAAGTCATCAGATTTTGGGTGCCATGAAATCGCCCCCAAGATAGCATTTACCTTTAAAAGAATTCCTCATTTACTAGCCTGCATACCTTAAAAATGCTTTAAGGGAGACTCTATTCTTAGAGGGAAAAAAAGGTAGTGGCGTTACTAAAAATAAGCAGTTAAAAATAGTAACTTCTCTTAGAATGGGGGCAGAAAGACAACTATCGTATGTTTGTATTATGTTCTTTTTTATCTTCACAAGAATACTATTCTCAAAAGAGCTGTTGTTACGATCCTCATTTTACTAGCAAGGGAACAGACTGAGAGAGGTCATAATTTGTTCAAGATTACCCAGTAAATAAACGGTTTGGAATTGGAACTAGAATGGAGGCCTATGATGTAATTTAGTTCCCTTACCAGTACACCATACTGTCTAAACAGCAACTTAATTTTGTTTTGAAAAGACAAAGAAATTGTTTAAGGGGAAAACTGAAGAGCATGTTCTAAGAATAGAAACATAAAACTGGACAGCTTTTATTCATTCACTACCTAATATGTAACAAATAGTCAATAAATACAATTTTTAATAAGATAATTTTTAAATGACTGAGATGGGAGAGAAAGAAATAAAAAAGATATAAGGGTGCCTGGGTGGCTCAGTCAGTTAAGCATCTGACTCCTGGTTTTGGCTCAAGTCATGATCATGGGGTCCTGGGATTGAGCCCCACATCAGACTCCACATTTAGCAGGGGAATCTGCTTGAAATTCTTTCCAAAATAAATAAATGTATCTTTTAAAAAAGAAAAAAAAAAAAGATGTAACTTGAGTTTCTCCGAAGTCTTGAGAAGCATAAATCTATTTACTCTTTTTTTTAGGAGCAGGGGGCAAGATTACAGAAGATGCCTTTCTTCTAAGAGCTGCCTAGCCCATGGTGATCCTTTTTCTAACTACTATGTAATTCTCAACTCTATGCCAAACGGTATTTATATTATGCAACTCCAAACTCCTCCTTTGTTTTGGCCAAAGTTGGACACATGACCTAATCTGAGACATTCCATTTGTTCTCCTTGGACCTAGAATTGGAATGAAGAGGGTCTACTCTGGTCTAGGCTGCAAGCTACCCCCATGCACTCTCAGTCTATAGGAAAAAGCCAGTCAGCAAAGGAAGAATAAACACAGTGCTCAGAACAAATCTAACCTAGGAGGCCACTAAATCCCAGAGGACAGAAAGGGAACCAGTTCCTGTCAGGGATGGGTCTTGGACTTCCCTGTCTCAGGTATGGTCTTCCAGAGGCCCAAAGCATTTCCTTCCCAAAGGGTTTAAGAATTCACGGACCTATAAAGTAAAAGGCTCCCTCTTCTGAGCTTAAATGTTTTTTAATTGATTCTTGATAAGTGCAACAAAAATAATCTTGCTCAAGACAGCAAAAACTTTTGTTTTTAAAAGGGCAGATATCACCAGAATTTGTTGTAAAAGAAGGTTCTGTGGAATGCCCAAGGGTTTGGAAAAGTCCTTTCATTACCTTTAAACAGAGAAAAGTCCACACTGTTACATGAGCAGTGTTATATCAACATTTATAGAGAAAAGGCCTTATTTTCTAGAACATTTTTATGTACTTTTAAGACTCTGAGAGCCTCGCTGTAATCTGGATCACTTATTGTACAGTCAAGTATGTCAAAATTAAACAAAAATGCCCTAGCCATGATAGAAGAAAGAAAAGCAGGCCGAACTGAGTCACTCTTGTATCAAAGCATAACATGAATTTTTTTATTTCTTAAACCTTCTTAAAATCTAGGGGCTTGAACCCCTAAGCACCCTAGGTGCTTGGAAAGGGCACAAAAGGGAAAAGAACAGAGTAGAGAGGGCCCTGCAAGGAGGATAATGCAAGTTCTAACTGGAGGGAAGGCCAGCTCCAATCTCTCCATTTTGCGCATGGAAAGACTGACAACCAACAGAGGTGTGCCCCATTTATTTACTCAATAAAAACGTGCTGAGCATGTGCTCCATGCCAGGTGCCATGCCTGGCACCAGAGCAACTCCATGTATAACCTCTGGGCTATCCTCTACTCTTTGACCCTCACTACAAACAAAGTCCACAGGCCTAAAACAGTGTCACTGTCTCTATTACTTTAGTGATCTTAGGGGAAAAAAGGAACTTGTTGCTAATATTTAAAAGGTGGGAAGATTCACATAAAATTCCACATTTCCTTTTTCTCTTGGAAAGTCAAAAAATGTGGCCACCGGGGCCAGCTCTCCTGAGTGGGGATAACTGGCTGATGCTGTCATGGGATGCCCCTTGCCACTCCCTGGGTACCTTCTTTTCCAAGTTCCCACCTGGCTGCATCACTCATTTTCCTTATACACCTATCTCCTCCTGTGTGTGACTGTTTAGCCTATGATGTTATCCTCAGGCTCTTTTACATGAAACACCACAGACCAAACATTTCCAAATCAGATTGCATGTTATCTGTAATTATTCAGCAATATGAATTAGTACGGCCCTGAGTTTACTCATTCTCTTCCTTGCTTTCACCCTGACAGGCTTTTTCCCTGTCAAAGCAAATTTAAAGATGAAACTCTATACTCCACACAATCTGACTTCTCAATGGTGCTAGACGTCCACCTCTTCAAAGACCAGCTGAAGTTCTCCCACTTACTGAGCTACAGGGTCTGCTCTCAAGGTCACTCCACTAAACACACAACTGCTAAACCAGGAGCTGAAATCACTTACTAGTAAGGACTCCAACACCTCTGGCCTAGGTTTCAAGGAGACATTTTAGTGTCCACAGTTAGTCATAAGGCTTTCTTGAACCTCCATGAAACTCCATTAAAGCCTCCATTTTCTGTCAGTGCTTGGCACCAGAACATTTCCATACACATTCAGCCCTTCTCAGGAAAGATTTCAATATAGCCATTTCTCACTTCCCTTGCCATTTCAGGTCACATGGCTCTCCCATCTCAAGCCCCATCTTTCCCAGGCTTCACTGACAGGGCTCTCTTTCCATTTGGCTGAGGGGTAAGCCATTTGTCCATCAAGCATAACTATAGTACACTATTTCACCATTAGCTGAAGGAGAAACAAAAATATAATTGTCAATAATTCCCTAGGTTGTGTAAAACGTTTGCTCAAGCCAGTAGATTTGCAGGTCTAAAGCAGAGTCCAGTAACAGTGGCTGACATCCACTAAGCACTACTTGCCAAGTGCCCAGTTTCAACACAGTAAACCCTTTAAATACATTCTCACCTAATCCTCCCGGTTCTATGATGTAACAACTTTTACTATCCTCCTTTACCAGAAAAAGATACTGAGACTTGTGAGATGAGGCCCCAAAGGGGTAGAACTGTGGCAACTGCATACTAAAGTGGAGCTGAAAACCATTCCTTCTACTGCTACCCTGCACAGCAATTCTTACCTCTTTCCTCCACACTTGCTGTTCCTGCCATCCTAAACTACATCCTACCTTCCAAGTAACTCCCATCCAGCCTTTAAAACAAACTCTGATAAACCTCTTCAGGTCATCACACCTACATCCCTAAGTGGGCTTCTTAGAGGCAGGGTCTGCAACATTTCACCCTCGTACCCCCAGGGCCTGATATTCTAAGTGTTAATGCCTGCTGAATAGAATTGAATTCAATGAAACCACTGGGTCTGACAAGCTACCCAACTACTCAAGATAATGTGGGCCTGGGGTGGGATGTTCCCGCCTTGCTGAGAATTTGCGATTAGGCCTGAGCAATACATAGCTGTTGTGGCATCTACCCTCACTCTTCCCAACCAAGACCACCTATAGACAAAAAAGGGGAAGGAAGGATGAAAAGTAAAGTCCATGATGCCTACTGTCCTCTTGACAGGGCAATAAAAAGTCTGTGGTGTTGACAGGGAAAAGGGAGGCCTGTGAGGGACAGAAGGGGTTTCTCCCCCAATATCTGCCAGGGGGACATCAATCTCCTGATCCTGGAGTAGGGTTATAGAATTCTAAAATCCACATAAATATACTCAGTCAAATCATTCTTTGCTACTCTAACACAGTCCTTTAGGAATGATGTCAAATAAATGAACAGCTAGCAAGTATTTAACTCTGGAGGCATACTTATTAACACTACCAATAACAGTAACAACTTTTACTGAGTGTCTATTCTGGGCCAGCCCCTGTGCTAAGTACTTTACATGCACTGTCCTGTTTAATTTTCACCACAGCCCTATGAAGAATGTTAAGAAGTGAGGAAATGGAGGTATAAAGTAGTTAAATGGCTTGCCTAAAGGTCACTACCAAATGGCTCACGATAGAGGCAGTTCCTAGTGCAATAAATATGTAATTTTTATCAACAATGCCTGCAGGGTTTTTTTGTTTGTTTCGTTTTGTTTGCTTGAACATTTCTACCCTTCCTCCTTAAGTAAGGCCACGTAAATAAAAGCAGGCGGGGCTACCTACTGCAACTTTTACTAGCTTCTCTAAAAGATCCAGGCAAAGTCCTTCCTCTTCTGTTAAGCCTTTTAAATATTATTTGTGATAAAGATTGCCAATGCCAACCTATATCCACATTCTTCATCTTCCTGAACACACAATTAGACTACATTTCCCAATTTCCATTGCAGTAAGATGTAGCTATGTGAGTCCTAAAATATGAAGAGAGATGTTGGGTTCCACTTCTAGGCTTGACCCATGTAATAAACCTCTTTGTTTTGATCCTCAGTCTCTCATAACCTAGGTTAGTAAAATGGAGAGGGCTCCAAGCCCCTAGAGGAGGACAGAGCCACAAAACTTCAACCCTTAATAACTAGGTAGAAAAGAGCCTCCTTGCCAACCCATACTGAGCTGTGACCTGAGAGAGAAATGAACATGTATTAAGCTACTAAAGTTTTAGGTAGCAATAGTCAGGCCACCCTAATACAGTATTAGTATTGTTGCCTAATAAGGCTTTTACTTACACAGTTTATTCATTTCTCACTGTGAGGTAGGTATCATCTGCATTTTATAAGTGACAGAACTAAGGGTCAGAGATCAATAATCTTGTCCTCCTCTGAACAACTACAGCATTTACAATCTGAAGGATCTATTTGGTAATTACTTATGGATTGCCTTATTATATATGTTGGCAGATTGGTAGGGCATTGATGGGTAGGGCAGTTTTCACTCCTATAGTTAGCTGATTTTTTCTTCTACTTATAACTGGTTTTCCAGAGAGCTGTTAATGGGTGGGGTAGGTCCTATATCCCTATACTCCATACCACTTCACACATTGCCTCATGAACATACAAATTAATCTAAAAATCTATATTCTTTAAATTATCTACTTATATATAAATTAACATACATATATCTTAATAGATACATAATATATAACACATACATTCTGTTAGGGCAGAAGGGCTCTTAAATAAATCTGACCAAGAAGGGCAGCCCAGGTGGCTCAGCGGTTTAGCGCCACCTTTGGCCCGGGGCATGATCCTGGCGTCCCGGGATCGAGTCCTACATCAGGCTCCCTGCATGGAACCTGTTTCTCCCTCTGCCTGTGTCTCTGCCTCTCTCTCTCTCTCTCTCTCTCTCTCTCTCTGATTAATAAATAAATAAAATCTTAAAAAAAATCTGATCAAGAAAATTGTCTTATGTGCTACAGAGCTACTTACTACATTTTTACAGTGCCTGGCATACAGCTGATGATCAATAAATGATGGCTTCCCTCTTCCTCTATCCCAACCACTACTTCAAGTACAATCATGCTGCTTGATGAAAATAAGGATGATCAGAAGAAAATGTTAAAGTGGTAGGGAGGGGATCCCTGGGTGGCGCAGCGGTTTGGCGCCTGCCTTTGGCCCAGGGCGCGATCCTGGAGACCTGGGATCGAATCCCACATCGGGCTCCCACTGCATGGAGCCTGCTTCTCCCTCTGCCTGTGTCTCTGCCTCTCTGTCTCTCTCTGTGTGACTATCATGAATAAATAAATAAAATCTTAAAAATAAAAAATAAAAAATAAAATAAAGTGGTAGGGAGCCTGGTGCCTCAGTGGTTTAGGCCTCTGACTTTGGCTCAGGTCATGATCTCAGGGTCCTGCGACTGAGCTCCCTGTTCAGCAAAGAGTTTGCTTCTCCCTCTCCCTTTCCCTCTGCCCCTCCCCTCACTCCAGCTCACATGCTGGCACTCTCTCTCTCCTTCTCTTTAAATAAATAAATAAATAAATAAATAAATAAATAAATAAATCTTTTAAAAAGAAAAAATGTTAAAGTGGTAAGTAGAGGTTGATTTTAACTACAAAGAATAGTTTCCTATGGGGAGGAAGACTAAAACATTAGGAGCTAGAGCCAAATGAAAATCAATTGCCAATTACAAGAGTATCTCATTTATAAAAATCTGTTCTGACACGGTCTTCAGAAACATGAATTCTGGGCAAGCCAACAGGTGAGTGCTCACATCTCCCCTTCATTGCTAGTGAGCTGCAGAATGGTGCTTGAGGACTCACCTTCTATTTGCTCAGTTCATAGGTCTGGCCATATGGGATTCCCTAGAGCCATGATATCATTATTCGTAGCAAAACACTAATGTGTCCTACAGCATCTAGCATATTTTTTATATTTTGTTAGAAAACAACATACAGTCATCTGAGGAAGATTTGTTCCTTCTGAGGCTGTTTGTTCCCATCCTTCATCTACCACAGTAAGACAGTATTAACAAGATGCAGACACGGGCCTTCATATGGTGACATTTCACACTAACCACATACAGAAGGTCCCGGACTTAACAATGTTTTGACTTAATGATTTTTCAACTTTACAATGGTGTGAAAGTAATACACATTCAGTAGAAACCATACTTACAATTTTGGATTTGGATCTTTTCCCAGGCTAGCTATATGTGGTATGACACTCTCGTGATGCTGGGCAGCAGCAGCACCACAGCTTCCAGTCAGCTATGCAATCATGAGGGTCAACAACCCACACACTGACAACCATTCTGTACCTATAGTCATTCTGGTTTTCACTATCAACACGATATTCAATGAACTACATGAGATAGTAACATTTTCTTATAAAATAGGCTTTATGTTAGATGATTTTGCACAACGGTAGGCTAATATAAGCAGGTTTAAGGTATACTGGGCTAAGTAAGCCATGTTAAGTGAGTTAGACCTTTTTTTTTTTTTTTAAGATTTTAGGTAATCTCTACACCCAACATGGGGCTCAAACTCACAACCCTGAAATCAAGAGTCACATGCTCTACCAACATTCTACTGACAGCCAAGAACCCCAGGTTAGGTGTTTGTTTTTTGTTTGTTTGTTTGTTTTTAAGATTTTATTTATTCATTCAAGAGAGACACAGAGAGAGGCAGAGACATAGGCTAAAGGAGAAGCAGACTCCCCATGGGGAACCTGATGTGGAAATCGTGGAAATCGATCCCAGGACCCCGGGATCGAGATCTGAGCTGAAGGCAGACACTCAACCGCTGAGCCACCCACGTGCCCCAGGTTAGGTGTTTTAAATGCATCTTGGAACAACTTATGATGGGTTTATTGGGACATAACCCCATTATAAGTCGAGGAAGATCTAGCAATTCTCTTTCATTATCTAATTAATGTAAATATTTAAATTGCTGTTCATGCAAATATCATGTCCCAAAGAGTCTCTCTCTGCAAAGCTCTTTCAAGAAGAAATGAACACAAATGAGTGTCACTTTATTTGGTAAAACTAAAGTATACACTTGGTTTTCTTACTCCTGCTCGGTAAACAGTTGCAATATTTAACTTGCTGATGGAATGGGCTTTTCCCGGGGTAATTTTCCCTTTAACGTTGCCGTATCATCTGTAACAGTAGGCAATAAGGTTAATGCTATAATCAGCTATTACCTCGGTACATACGACTTTAGCTGCTGTTCAAATATAGCAACAGAGTATAGGACAACCAAGCAAGAAAAGTACAGGTTTGAAAATTAGTGAATCAACCTCTGGACAACTTATTTTAAAATAAATATGTTTTTAAATGTTTAACATTGATGCTCTTTTTAAAATAAAATTCTTTTAAAAATGAATGAAAAATGCCAATCTCAAAAAATCACATTTATGTAACATTCCCAAAATGACAAAATTAGAGTTGGAGCACAGATTAGTGGTTGCCAGGAGTTAGGGACTATATGGGTAACATGAATGACTAAAACCATTAGAGGACAGCATCAGGAGATTTTTGTGGTGCTGGAATAGCTCTGTATCTTGTTTGTGGTAGTGGTTATACAAATCTACATGAGATAAAATTACACAGAACTACACACATACTCTATACCAATGTCACTTTCCCAGTTTTGGTATTGAATTGTAGTTGGGAAAGATGTAACTTATGGGAGAAACTGGGGGAAGAGTAACCAGGTCCTCTCTGAACTGTCTTTGCAACCTGTGAATCTTTAATTATTTCAAAATAAAAAGTCAAAAATAACTAAAAGTATGTTAGATTATAAACAGACTTCAAAGAATAATTTATGCAACCTATAAGATTAAATAAAACCCAAGCCTGTGCAATTATTTTTTTATCATCTGATTTTCCATTTGGTATACAAACTACAGATAATCTTAATAGAGGCAAGAGTAGAAATGAAGTAGGTTTTTTAATTGGTTTCGCTGTCAGGATGGTTACTGTTCATGACAATGTGAGTAACATCAAGCACTTGGGCAGCAAATATCTGGACTTTTTACAAAGGGCAAGTAGTACACAATGTAAAAAAAATACAAATATATTTTAAGGCTTATCTTAAAATCCATTAAAGACATTAAAAAAATAAAAAGCAAAAAAAAAATCATGGAACGGCATACTTGAAACTTAAAAATAAAAAACATATTT
The DNA here is from genome assembly GCF_018345385.1 of Vulpes lagopus. Classification (NCBI taxonomy): domain Eukaryota; kingdom Metazoa; phylum Chordata; class Mammalia; order Carnivora; family Canidae; genus Vulpes; species Vulpes lagopus. The sequence continues at coordinate 30,874,686 of NC_054830.1, read as the reverse complement.
TGTGATTTCTGTATGCTAATGAAGATAATCTGCAAAATACATTAGACTCAAAGTGATTACCAAACAAGAGATTTTTTTTTTTTAATGTACACATGGGAATAGTTTCTACAATTCAGATTATCTCTGGCTAAATTCATATAAATTGCTGTAATACACCAATAATAAATAAAAGACAAAAAGAATTCCAGAAGCCGGGAGATGCAAATGAAACAAAGCCAGTACAAGTTATTCTCACTAGGGTTTTAGACAGAAATCTTTTTATCACTGATTAAATGTAACATTCTGGGACTACATCAAAAACATGACTCTCTGATTCCATGTATCTCACACCTAAGCTGGCTCCACACTGGCTCATCATAACTCGGAATCTAAAGAGAGGCTGGCAGCACTTCATAAATACCTTCCTGTTCGCTCCTTTCTACAGTGATGCAATTTGACCTACATTTCCAGTGCCCATTGAAACTTCATAGGAGGGGGAAGAGGAGAGTTTTTCATTTCTCCTACCCTCTGATTAACTAGGACAGCAAATGCCACTCAGGGGACTGCTACCGGGCAGAAGCAAAGGGGAAAAAAAGTCATGCCGGTAGAAAATTCCACAGGAGAACATTTAAAAATCCTGCATTCTCTGATTCTGCAAATAAACTGTCATGGCTTTACAAGATGACAGCAAAGAAGAGTTGTCCCACTTTACACCATAATCAGCCTAGAACACCAAGGGCTTTTATTTACTTTAGGCTCCCAGCATGATGAAAATTAAACTTGAACTACAGACTCTTGTCCTTGCCACCATCTTTTTGTAAAAATAAGCTTTCAATTTTAGAATGATGCTAAGTTTACAGAGAGTTGTAAAGACTCTACATTGTTCCTATATACCCTACACCCCGTTTCCCCTATTGTTAACCTCTCCCGTTGGTGTGCTACATTTGTCACAACTAATGAACCAATATTGACACATTATTAAGTCCATACTTTATTCAGATTTCCTTAGTTTTTTGCCTAATGTTCTTTTTCTGTTCCAGAATCCCATCCAGGATATCACGTTACATTTAGTTGTCATATCTCTTTACTCCTTTTTAGACTGACAATTTCTCATACCTTTTTGATGACCCTGACAGCAGTTTTGAGGAGTACTAGTTAAATATTTATAGAAAATCTCGATTTTCCAAAGGTTTTCTCAAGATTCTAATGGGATTATTAGTTTTGAGGAGGAAGATCACAGAGGTAAAGTGCCATTCTCATTACATCATATCAAGTGTACACTTATCATTGTTCATGCTAACTTGATCATCTGGCTGGGGTAGTGTTTGTCAAGTTTCTCCACTGAAAAGTTTCACACGCCCTTTCCATACTATTCTCTTTGGAAGGATGTCATTAAGCACAGCCCACATTTAAGGGATGGATAGTTATGTTTCACCTCCTTTTGGAGGATTATTGACACTAATCATTGGAATTCTTCTACATGGAAGATTTATCTATTCTTTCCTATTTGCTTACCCATTCATTTATTTACATCTGTATGGACACACATATTTTCCTTTTATATTAATGTTTTATTATATTTTTACATATTTATATTACCATTATTACATATTATATGTATATTGATTGTATCTTTTATTTATCTTTATTTTATATTTTATATCTTGAGTTACAATTTTTTTTTAAAGATTTTATTTATTTATTCATTCATAGAGACACAGAGAGAGAGGGGCAGAGGAACAGGCAGAGGGAGAAAGGCTCCATGCAGGGAGCCGGATGTGGGACTCCATCTAAGGTCCCCAGGATCACACCCCAGGCTGCAGGTGGCACCAAACCGCTGCGCCACGCTGCACCACCGGGGTTCCCCTTGAGTTACAATTTTAAATGATATTATTTGTTTAAATTGTCCCACCTTTGACCCACTAGGAGCTCTTTCAGGCTCCTGTGTTCACTTGACATACCCCATTATTGTGTGTTTTGTGTTTTGTTTTAACACTTTGGTGCTTTCTGGGATTAGAAGATGCTCCAGGCTCAACTTGCTTATTCCCTGCCCCCGCCATAGAATTAAGTCATGTCTGGTTCATTTTACTGGAGAATGGAACTAGAAACCAAGGTCTGGGGATCCCTGAGTGGCTCAGAGGTTGAGTGCCTGTCTTCAGCCCAGGGTGTGATCCTGGGGCCCGGGATCAAGTCCCATGTCAGGCTCCCCGTATGGAGCCTGTTTCTCCCTCTGCCCATGTCTCTGCCACTCTCTCTTTCTCTCTGTCTCTCATGAATAAATAAATAAAATCTTAAAAAAAAAAAAGAAAGAAAGAAAGAAACCAAGGTCTGGGCATTGGGTCTTACCAGAGTCTTTGAATGTTTTATACTTTAAAATTTCTACACATAAACTACTTCTGTAACAAATTAATATAATTACTTCTTTATGTATCTTCATTATGTACTCTAACATAATAAATCATAGAGAATACTTAGTAATCAAACTACCATCTGACTGGCCACGTTTCAGTTTTGATATGTCCAATAAATGCCTCACCATAATGAAGTTCCCCCTCCCCCACAAAAATAAGATTTTTTTTCTGTTGTTATGGGGGAGGGAGAAGAAGTCTAGATTTATTTTTTTTTAAAGATTTTATTTATTTATTCACGACAGATACAGAGAGAGAGAGAGAGAGAGGGGCAGAGGCACAGGCTCCATGCAGGGAGCCTGACGTGGGACTCCCTAGTCTTCAGGATCAGGCCCTGAGCTGAAGGCGGCACTAAACCACTGAACCACCCAGGCTGCCCAGAAATCTACATTTAAATGCAGCATGCTTGCTGCTCTACGCAAGAAGGTCTCCTCTCCTTCCTCCTTCATTACCATTACATGGTTTGCCAACCCTGAATTACCTGAACTAAAGGAAAATACAAATACAGTTGGATCTGGCTTTGAAATACATTAGTGATGAGTTATGACAGCAACTACACCTTCCTATTTATGGTTTGTTTATTTTAACATTACACATAGCTTTTCTTCGTTGAAACTAAACTAATTGGGGATGCCTGGGTGGCTCAGTGGTTTAGCGCCTGCCTTTGGCCCAGGATGTGGTGGTCCTGGAGTCCGGGGATTGAGTCCCACATCAGGCTCCCTGCATGGAGCCTGCTTCTCCCTCTGCCTGTGTTTCTGCTTCTGTCTCATGAATAAATAAAGTCTTAAAAAAAAAAAAAAAACTAAACTCATTAACCCAACACAAGGACAGAGCCAGGAGCTTCTTAAGCAGTGGGGGCACCTAGAGGGAAGTAAATATATTTCTGTAGATAACAACTCTACAGACAGGAGTCAATCCCCTGCAACACACACAGGAAAATTCATCACCTCAGACTCTAACCGTTAGTCTGTGTAAACATGCTCTGCTAATAAAATCTTTAGTGACCTCAGATTTGTTTTTTGGGGTTCTTTTTTAGTAGAAAACAGGCTGGGGCCAGCCCCTAATACTGCTTTTCTCTGTCATCCTTTTCTCACTCATTCTGATTAAGATTTATAGTCCATAAATATTTCCTTGAGCCTCTACTATGTACTAGGCAGCACACTATGCCTGGTGCTTTCAATTAATCCAATAGACTAGAAAAACAATTAAGAGCCCTAGTTCCCATTTTTACCTCCAGCAGAGCTGCTGAAATTGCTGGAAAGTAAGTCAGCCTTTTACAATGCTAAAGGAACAAAATGGTTTGGAGAAGCACATGGTTTAATGCCTACATCTACAGCTGTCTGGTAGCAACACCTTAGAAAGATCCTAACTTCCTTATCTGTAAATTAGACACAATCAAACTACTTCCCAGGGATAATGCACGGAAAGCACAGCCCTAGCACATACCATGGGTTCTATAAGTATCAGCTCAGGTTCACATTTCATCATAAACACATCTAGGAAACACTAGGACTGCTCCAGTAAAATGGCTCATTGTCTTCTTTTCATTGTTATTTTATTATCTTTGTAAACACTGAAATCACGATCTTTAAAAAAAAAAAAAGTCAGTTCCTCCTGTGTCCCAGTCAACCTGTCTTTGATAAACAATGCACATTCACTCAAGAAACATGGGCCAGAAATTGACAAGAAATAGATATTAATAACAGTAACAGCTAACATTGCCTAAAAGCTTATTTTGTGCCAGGTACTGTTGCACAATAAGCCTATGAGGTAGACATTTTAATTAACCCTAATTTCCAAATGAAAAGCTGAGGCTATAGAGGTGAAAGTAAAGTGACTTGTATGAGGCTGCTACCCATCTAGGCCAGGCAATCTACCCTCACAGAAAGACAATAACAATAGAATTATACCAAACAACTGAACATAAACATCCATTCCTTACCCCATGCTGCTAATTCCTTTTTCATAACACTACTGTGCTGGGTTGTACAGTGGAATGAAAGAACTAAAATGCTTACTTTGTTCCAGAGATGCAAAATGAGAGAAAAGCTATGAATACCCTGGCCCCTAATGGGGACTCCAAATTGGGACTTCTTACTTTCAAAATATTTTCAATAAATAAAAAACTCATTGATGTTTCCCTACAGCATTTTACAGCACATAGCAACTCCCTGGCCTAGCCTGCAAGGCTCATCACTCTCTACCCCAGTTCTTGCGTTGGGGCATTTGTACTACTTTTGGCTTCAGGGCCCAGCTAACTTCTTCAGGATAGTTTAGAAGTCACTTGACCCTGGGGACGGGTGGAGAGGGTCAAGAAGTCACCCCTTCACCTAAATGGGAGTTAATCCCACACTTCAATTCCCGAAAAGTGGTTTAAACCTGCTTCTTCATGAATGTCAATATCTTCAGAATAGGCATCCATACTACTACCTACATCAAAGACCTTCTCCCCTACAAGTTTTACCCCCAGGAATCTTCTGTCCCTCCTTTTCCCCCTAGGAAAAGGTATGGAGAAAAGCAATCAGTTTTTGGAATTAAACAGATCATTATTTAAATCCTGTTTCTTTTTTTTTTTAATATTTTATTTATTTATTCATGAGAGACACAGAGAGAGAGACAGAGACAGAGACATAGGCAGAGGGAGAAGCAGGTCTCATGCAGGAAGCCTGATGTGGGACTCGATCCCAGAGTCCTGGGATTATGCCTTGAGCCAAAGGCAGACACTCAACCACTGAGCCACCCAAGCGTCCCTAAATCCTGTTTTCTATTTACAAACTGTGTGACTTCAAGCAAGTCATCTCACCTCTATAATGAAGTTCAGTTGAGGAGATAACAGATAAAGCATAGTGACTAACTCGTACTAACTGTCATTATTATGCCCATTCTACAGGTAAGAAATTAAACTCTAATTAGCGTGATACCAAAAGCCACAGAGCTGGTGAGTGATAGGAGTCAGGGCTAAAAGCCAGTTCTTTTTCCTTCTTTCTATAATTCTTTATTGAGCACTATTACTAAACACCATGCTTGGCACTGAAGACATAGCTCTCATAGAACTTATGAAGGCACCCATCAAAAGTTTACACTAATAAGTTTTAAAGTATTTGAGGAAGAAGAGGAAAGTACCTGTCTATATATGGGTTTTAGAATAAATAAAAAGATCCCTGGATTTTGTCTGGAAGGTCAGGGAAGGATCCTGTGAAGAGGCAGCATTTAAACTGGGACCAGTGGGATGCCTGGGTGGCTCAGCGGTTGGGCATCTGCCTTCGGGTCAGGGTGTGATCCCGGGAGTCCCAGGATGGAGTCCTGCATCGTGCTCCCTGCGTAGAGCCTGCTTCTCCTCCCTCTGCCTATGTCTCTGCCTCTCTCTGTCTCTTGTGAATAAATAAATAAAATCTTTTAAAAAATAAAAATAAAATAAATAAACTGGAACCAGGAGGCAAAAAAGGTGTTCTGAAATGAAGTGGAGCAGGCATCCCAGGCAAAGAGAATCTCAAGAGAAGACTCTAATAATGGTTTGACTGAAGAACTAAAGGCCAGGCCACCTGAGGAGGCTGGAGGTACAGGTGGGGCCAGATCAGAGGACCACAGAGGGACATGATAGATAAGGGTTTGAATGCCAGGCATCCTTAGAGCAAAGGGGAGACGGGCTGCTCTGGATGAAATAAATAAGGCTCATTCTGAACCCAGTTCCTTGAGCTTGGGGCCCTTTGGTATCTTTTTATCATCTGTATTTCTAAAACATGGCAAGTGTAAACTTTTGATAAATATTTGTGAGCTATAGGAATCTCTAGTAAAGACACATTGACTAAACCACTTCTCCCTCTTATTAATCCTACAGCTGATGCTTCTATTAAAGGAACTATCAATGATTATTATAGTTGGGTGTGGACCTCTTCATTGGTCTTAAGTTTTGGGAAGCAAAGTATCTTATTTACCGTTTAATCTCTAAAATCCAAGTGCTCAATAAAGTCATGGGTTGAAACAGATCCTCTTTTAATAGCTTAAAATCTCTTCTTATATTTCATGATTGGCTGAGTAAGAATCTTCATGCCAATTTATCCACCTTAAATAAATCTGAAGGGATAATATGCAAGGAGTTAAAAAAAAAAAAAGTTCCACTTTCCTTTTGCAGCCTAACTTTTTAAAAATATATATTTCATTTTTAAGTAATCTTACACCCAATAGGTCTTAAAATCACAACCCCAAGATCAAGAGTTGCTTGCTTTACTGACTGAACCTGCCAGGGCACTCCTGCAGTTTAATTTTAACAACAAAAAACAATTTCACAATGTGTAATTAAAAGTATACTTTTTGTATTTTAGGATAAATATTTTCTACAGTTCACATGCATATTTTTTTTAAAATCTTAGTTTAATTTTAATCAAAAACAAAATGCCCCCAACAGAAGGTCTTTGGTGATTTTCCAATTCTTCTGAGAATTATTCAGATTATTTCTTTGACTATTTCATTACTCTGATAAGGTTAGAGTAACTGCATGGACTACTTATATTAAAAGATAAAACTGAGTCATAATCAATAGTTCACATGCCTTAAGGTTTATTTTGGGGTTTCAGGAGATGAGAATGAGTTTGAGTTAACAAGATGAAGTGCAACTATGAATAGGCTACTATGGTGTGCTAGTAACTCTCCATTTGATAGCCCTCTCCCCATCGCAAGAGCAAATTTCCACCACTCTGGCCCTGCTCTGTGCCCCCAAAGACTTGACCTCTATGGGTAGCATCACCGCATCAATGCAAGCAGGCCTCCAGATAGGTCTGGCCAAAGAATGGGACTGGAAGAAGATCAAAGAGGGAAGAAAGTGGGGAGGGGAGTATTGCTTCCTTACTCCCTCTCTGCTCCAGGCTACAAATTCGGACAGTGGCTGAATCCATCCAAGGCCATAGTTCCTGCCAGACAGCCCCCCAATCCACCCCCAGGTGTGGCTCCAACTTTCTTGCTGGACTCCAGTAAAGCTATTTCTTCTCTTTGCTCCTTTGGACCTAATAGTGATAACAGATTTCCACTGCGGTTGGTTTTGTGGATGACAGGAACCACATGTCACCCTTAACTCTGGCCTTCCTTGGAAAATAATCCTTTCATTAGTCTCCAGAACCATCTGAATGGGCCTGGTTTCCTGCCAGACTTAAGAATTGAAACCATAGACTTGTAAAACCAGCAATCTCCCTCTTTTGCATCTAGCAGTTATCATCACAATGGTTATTCATCTGCCAAAGCAATTCCTTCATACCAAGCACGGCATGTAAGCTGTTAAGATCCTCAGGCAGAAATGACACCTTTTAAACTGGTCAGTGCAGGAGAACACAGGAGGGCGCTCCTGAAAGACAGCTGGCAGGATGGAGAGGCTGACACAATTCTCTAGGCAGGAGTCTGTTACATGTCAAGAATAAAACATTTACAAAGAGATGCTACTTCCTCCTACTTCTCCCTGGGTTTCCTTTCGCTGAGGGCTTGGGATCAAAGTCAGCATTGTATTTTCACACAGAACACCAAGAAGCTGTATCACTGCCTGGGTAAGTTGTCCTGCATGTCACTTCATTTTGCTAGTTTCTCAGACCCAGGGATCTGCTTACCACTAGGCCAAGCACACAGAAAGAGAGCCAACCATCTTGTATTACTATAGCCACCTGTCCATGATCTTTCCTTCTTTCTGTTTCATCCCAGGAGAAATCCTTCTTCTATGCTAGGGCAAAAATGAGCAGGATGAGAAAATTCTGCCTTGTTCAGCCTTGCCTGTCTCTTTAACAGATCTGACCAGATTAGCACTTTTCTTTTCCACAGGAGAGGACTGGCATATGCTTATACCATAATCTGCTCTGAGCTCCTTCGGATTTTTCTCTTATCAAGTCGACTGGATTTGAGGTTAGATGTTAACTGAAATCACCTGGGTGTGTCTAACCACTTCACCTTGTTTTCACTTAGTGCAAGTAACCTGAATGCGACTGTATTTCTGAATATTGGGACAGTTTTTTGAGTAAGAGCTGATTTAAAGAATTCTTCTAGGGATGCCTGGGTGGCTCAGCAGTTGAGGGTCTGCCTTTAGCTCAGGGCATGATCCCGGATTCCTGGGATAGAGTCCCACATTGGGCTTCTTGCAGGGAGCCTGCTTCTCCCTCTGCCTGTGTCTCTGCCTCTCTTTCTGTGTCTCTCATGAATAAATAAATAAATAAAATCTTTAAAAATAAATAAATAAAAATAAAGAATTCTTCTAGGAGGCTGAAAAGAACTGATGTGGCTTATTCAACAAGCTACTCCACCAAGAACTCCAAAAGTCTCCTACTGCAACCAGTAGCCATTTAGAGTTAACAGAGTTGTTAAAATAAAAGACCTAAGGCAGACAGACTGCAGTCCGCAAAAAAAATGCTCTGCCTCACTTCACCCAAGGCTAGCCAAAGGGCCCACTAGCTCTCTTCTCCCAGCCTGGGGTTGGTGAGGAGGAGCTCCTCACTTCAGCCTTTGGCAACACCTGTGAGACAAGGAGATTAACCAAACTTGATTCACTCTGCATATCCATTTTTACCACTCATTACCCTTTCTTGTAGGCATTCATTCCAAAGGATACCTGGGGGGATTCTATAACTAGTAGAGTGGATCTATATCAAATATTAATAGTAGTTTCCTTGGGTAGTAGAAGTATGAGTAACTGTTACCTCCTTCTGTATATTTGTGAAATTTTCCAATTTTTTTATCAACACCTATTTTTTTCTGTTTACTGTTCTAAGAGGAGATTAACAAATCAAACACTTGATTTTTGCAATCAGAAAAAAGTTACTACACAAAAACCTTGCAAGCATTCAGAAACTTCAGTTTTGCATAAGAACCAAATTTATATAATTCTTTTTTTTTTACAGAATTCATTTTTTAACCTTTTTTGTTTTTATTATGCACTCCATTAATACACTGCATAACCTTCCAGCAGGGGTACATGTACATAACTGAGTTATTTTTCATCAATTAGGAAAATGCTTTTCTCCAAACCCTTTGACACATAGTTAACGATTAACTCCAGAGACACGCCTATCTCTTTGGATCAGACTCCACTGATACGGAAAAGGATAAATAGGGAACAACCCTTTTCTTCTTGCCCCCTTTACCGAACCTGTGGATGTGCACCGTGGCTATGCGGAGGATGACAAAGTACACAGCCATGACACCAATTCCGGGCAGAACATTTCGCATCACATTATGGTTACCAGGACCAAACTTTTCCTTCCTGGCCCCCTTTAGGTGACCCAGCCATGGCCCCTTCCTGGTAGGCTCCCTTTTTTTAATGGAATTCTTAAATCAAAATATTTTTTAGCTCCTGTGTATTTTAAGATTTTCAATACTACATTTTATAACTTCCTTTAAAATTAAGAAACCATCCAAAATGTGAAAAACAAGAATGCTAAATTAGACTTAATGTAATTTTTCTCTAGTACACATCACAACCTTAATTTAGATCATTTAGACTCTTCAAGGTCAAAGTTCACTATTTTCATACTCTTTTCATACTCTTCATACTGAAGTAGTAATACAGTTTTTTTTTTTTTAAAGGATCTGTTTCTTTTTGTAAGAACACCACAGAGACAATATCTTATGCAGTTATGTGGTTAAGAGACTACCGATAAAAAAAAACAGACTGGTGTTTCTTCCACTATAAATGCTAGCCAATAAAAACTTTCCAGTCTACAGTTGATTAATACTTGACACCAGATCTATGGAAAGAAAAGCTAATCGTTGCTGGCTATTAGCTAAAGCAACAGACACACTAAGAAAATGCCTAGTATCATATCATGACTGCTGTTAACTATGACAACTGATTTTTCAGTTTAGCTCCACTACAGTTCTAAACAGAAAAATGCAATACTATCTTTTCTAGGAGCTACTGTTCTCATAATCTATAATAGTTAAACAGGTGTTACTCACTGTCCTGTAGTGTTGAAATATATTCACAGGGAATTTTAAAAACCATAAACATTTTTACTAGCTTCAGGAAGCTAGTAAATTTGAACAAGTGATTCTTTTTCAACTGTCCTAATGTAATGGTGAATGGTCTCTTTTCTAACTTCGATATCCAAATGATTTATAGTTATAACTACTAGAACAATAACAATCAAGAGGATGGGTAGTGGAGGGAGTAGCGAATGGATTCTTAAATATCTCCTTTTAGAGCATCTGAGAGGAGCTATGTTCCCAAACACTAAAAATGTCTTTGTGTTCAGAACATAAAAACTTAAAAACAGGAAAAAAAAAAAAAAGAAACCCTTAAAAACAGTGTGAACAAAATGTAAACAGATACGCATTTTTCTTTTTTTCTAAGATTTGAGAAAGAGAGAGAGAGGAGCAAAGGGAGAGGAACCAGATGACTCTGCGCCCAGCACAGAGCTAGATCCCAGGACCCCAGATCCTGACCTGAGGCGAAATCAAGAGTCGGCCATTTACTGGACTCAGCCACCCAGGCAGCCCAAATATGCATTTTTCAATGAAGAACTTTGCTAGTACTCTTTTCAGGATTAAGTTCAAGGATTCTAAAAATTCAAAATGCCTGCAAAATGAGACCATGAGACAAACTAGAAATGCAAGAGAAAAAAAGACAGTTTTTTTACTCGCATTAAATGTTAACATGTTTAAAAGCTTTAGAAATCAGCACCTGAAACAAATTAGAAAAAGATAACTTAAAAACTAGTGTTAAATGTTAGGACAATGTTCTAAAAGCTACAGAAAAGTCCTGAGATGTCTCTATTTACAAAAAGTTCTGGCCAAATTAAGAACCACCATATTAACACTATGATCACTTCATGGTTCAGACTACAGTGAAACTTTACAAGCAAGGGGGAAGGGCCTCACATACAACCCTATTGTTAAGAGCCCTGTCTACAGACCCTAATTAAACAAAAGTGTCAAGTACTCCTCTCAAAATCCCTTGTAGTGGTGGGCCTGAACAGCAGAAAGCAGAACAGACCATTTAAAAGAGTCCAGGGTTTGGGAAGACAAGTGACTACACCACAAGGTGGTAATTACACCGTGGGGAAGTAAAAAAAAAAAAAGCCAGACTGAAGGGCTCCAAGAGGTACTTCAAAACCAGCTAATCATGGCAAGAAGAGGTGGGACAAATTGGCTTCTCAACTGGCTATCCATGGGGACATAAAAAGACCCTGGGCCTCCAAAGCAAGAATAAACAAAGGTGACTACTAATGGCCAAGATGACACTAGATACATCCATTACATACCAATGTCCCCACGGTAATAAAGGCCAAACATATATTCACCCATCTCCAATTCAGCCCAGAAACCTGAGAAAGCAGAAGAGAGGCTTCTCCAGTTGGCAAACCAGTGTTCTTGAACTGTCCACAGCAAAGACCTGGTAGTCAGAACACCTAGGTTTTCCTGCCAACAGTCCCTATCTTGCAGGGGAAACCGCTTAATCTTTTGTAGACCATATGCTCAGCTGAAAAATAGGGAAAATATGCTTTTCTCTGACTTCAAAAGATTATAAAACAGGACTATATATGTGAAAATGCTCTGAATAAAATCACACTATTTTTACAACATTTTAACCCTAGAAACATGGTTTAACTCATAAGCTAAACGCTACATAAGGGCAGGTTGCTCCTTTCCCTCATGAACTTTAGGATCTAAAATGTTTAAGTATTAGCAAGGCTACAATGAAAGCCACTAGATACCTGGAGAAGACAGAAAAACAGAAGCAGGGAAGTGTGGGGACATTGAGCACAGGGGGCAATAACTGTATTTATCTCACTTTGTCCTAAGGGAATCATTATGCACTAGGTAAGACTATTCCTAAAAGGAACGCTGCTACCAATAAATGGTTAAATTACAGTTCATGTGATTTTCCTTTAAAACTCAGGGAAATGGGGCACTGGGTGGCTCAGTCTCTGGGTATCCAACTCTTGATTTTGGCTCAAGTCATGGTACCAGAGTCATGAGATGGAGCCCCACTTACGGCTCACAATAGGCATGGAGCCTGCTTGAGATTCTCTCTCTCTCTCCCTGTTCCCAGCCCCTCCTCCTCCTTCCTTCTCTCATAAATAAATAAATAAATAAAACTTAAAAAAAAATAAAAATCAGGGAAATGAAGGAAAAGATTACCTTGTAAAAAAACGGATAAATATGTTATTGCCATTAGAATGGTAAGTACTTATTATTAGTGGAAATGGAAATAGGTGGCAAAGTCACAAAAATCCTTCTCAAACTGGGGTTTAAGAACCTTTAGAGGCATGTGGGATTGGAAGGGAAAGGGGTGAACCAGAGGTCATCAGGGTGTTGTAAATAGTAAATGTGATCGATAATGCACAGAGCAGCTTGCAAAAATGTTCAGATAGTGGACATCTGTTGGTTTTATCAGCTCTGCATTCACTCCCCTGCTGGGGAACACACTGCCTCCCCTCCAGTAGGTATTCTCTTGGTGAAGCAGTAAACAAGGTACCTTCCAGGACCCAAGCTGACCCTAAGATACACTCTCAGTAGATAGTGGAGTTACAAAGAGTTGGAAAGGTTAGTAAGGCCAGGACCCTGTGAACCCTCTCCATTGAACCCTGGTTCTTCAGCTCTATTGTCAATTCGGGGAGCTACACCATATCCTTACAGTAACCTCCTTTCTTGCTTAGTGTAGGCCAATTTTGTTTCTACTACTTACAACTAAGATCTTTAGCTGATTAGTTATTATCTTTGGTCTAGGAGAATCCATTTTCTCAAAGATTTGGGAAGTAAAATTTGACAAGTAATTTTAAAACATTAGTTTTCTGGTAAAACAAAGGGAAGTATCATGGAGTAGAATACAGACTTCATATAAAATTTTAAGATGTTCTATTTTTCTTTTGAGATTTCTGAAGATATGCTTCCTTCCCCTCCCTCCCCACTCAAGTTTCTTTAGCAATGGATTTAAGAAGCACTGGTATAGGGATATATTTTCTTTAACTTTTAGGATCTGCCCCTAACTAGGTAAAAGATCTAGGGCAAGTTACATAACCTCCCTAAGGCTCACTTATCACAACTTTAAAATGGGAGTAATAATAGTACCCACCTCATAGAGCTGTTATCCAAAGAGCGCAGGGAAGCACTTAACCTTGTTTGCAATCATGGCAAATAAGGGTTAATATACAATAGCCAGAATCACACTGTTCGAAAAGATGGACACCAGAATACCACTGCCTCTCCTCACTGCTGTCAGCAAGCCTTATGATACGTACTCTGCAGTACCTCTCATCAAAAGGTGGTGCCTACTTTCAACCCTTAAATCCAGACCGGGCTTATGGCTGGCCCTGATCAACAGAATGTGGCAGAGTGACCCTGTGTGACTTCTGAGCCTAGACCTCAAGAAGCCCTGCAGCTCTCACCTTGAAACACAAAGTCTCCATATGAGGATATCTAGTCTAGCTGCTGGAAAAAGAGATGGTGTGGTGGTCAGATGAGCTGTCCCAGCTAGATCCCTAGACCAACTAGCTCACTGGAGATTTCAGATGACAATAGCCACATTAATGACCTCAGGCCAAACAAGAGCAATGGAAGAACTGCTCTGCCCTAATTGTGTGCAAATAAAGGGTCATTATTATAAGCCACAGAGTTTTGGAGAAGGTTCTTCTTATTCTGCAATATGTAATTGATAGTATACTTCATCAATTATCATAGTATTTCTACATATTTAATTCCATGCATTTCTTAAAATTTCCTACAAACAAACCCAAAGCCCCAGTGTTTGCAAGTAAGTATGTCACAGCCAGATGTGGTTATACTTCTCATTCTTCATGGCCAGTTCGATGTTTCTAATTTCATAGAAACATTAAAATGTAGCCCAGAACATGGGGGTTTAGGGTAGAAAGTAAAACAAAAACTAAACCAAAATAACCTAAGTGAAAATAAAGTTGAAAATTTTCTAAAATTATCACAGGTGCACCACAAGGATGCAGGTGCACACATAGTTGAGCTAAAACTGAAGTTACTAAGAGAAAACAAGTGAAACACAACTGCTATGTTTCATTCAAATAGTAGAAATCAAAACAGATTCTCCCTTTTAACAGTTTTTACACCTAGTCTTTTTTTCCATATACTTTAAAGATGACGAGAAAAGAGGAAGGAAATGCTTGCTTTAGGTCACCATCCATTCAACAAATATTTACAAAGTACCAACCCCCTGGGCAGCCCAGGTGGCTCAGCGGTTTAGCACCACCTTCGGCCCAGGGCATGATCCTGGAGACCAGGGATCCAGTCCCATGTTGGGCTCCCTGCATGGAGCCTACTTCTCCTTCTGCCTGTGTCTCTGCCGCTCTCTCTCTGTTCTCTCTCATGAATAAATAAATAAAATCTTTAATAAAAAAAAAAAGTGCCAACTCCACAAATGCCAATGAGTTGTCAGCCCCTGAATACTTTTTTCGACAGTGTACACAGAGATAACACTCTAAAGGGAGCATGACTGATGATGACTAGGTTAACCTAGACCACACTCTTGGTCAAGGTACCTAGTCTCTCTCATTAGAGGGTTTAGACCGGTCAGTGTGGCAAACAAGGCTCTGCCCTCATGCAAGCCTCTGGAAGGAGGGAAATATTAGCAGCTAATGTTATTATCACCAATATTATCATTGTCATTATTATTATTATATACCCTTACTCATCCCATCACTTCTTCCTCCTTAGTTATAGCAAAGCATCTGGAACTCTGTTAAGCACTCACCTCGTTTAATCTTCATGACAACTTAGCAAGGTATTGCCTACATTTTCATTCATTCAGCTGTACACCCAATAAGGCTTGAACTCATGACTCCGAGGTCAAGAGTGGCATGCATGTTCTACGGACAAGGCCAGCTAAGGCACCCCAGTATTGTGCACATTCTACAGATGAGGAGACTGAGGCCCTAAATGGATAAAAGTAACAAAGACAGTAAGTAAAGGAGCTCAAGCTTTTAAACATTACCTTTTACTCCTCCCATACATGTGAACTCCTTATGATTTTAGAGGAATTTCAATGGGGAAAAATCTTTCACAGCAAGAAATGAGGCACAACATACTATCATGTAAATGTCTGTGTTTCAGTGAGTTTCTTCTGAAAACTATTATTTAGTCGTGTATGGATTTTTTTCCTTTCCTCTTAGAAAAGTCTGGAAAAAAAAAAAAGAAAAGAAAAAGAAAAGTCTGGAAAATATTCTTGCTTATTAGCAAAACAGAAAACACTTTAAGGTATATGAGAAAGCATATTTCACCTCAGATACAACAGACTATGAAGGGAAATAGTCATGATAATTCAATTGGCCATAAATAGGATATATTTTAATTACTGTATTTATTCTTCAATAGCTTTTTTTTTCAATAGCTTATTTTTTCCTGATTATAAAAGAAGCACATGCTACAGGAAAAGAAAAATTGAAAAATACATTTTTTAAAAAAATCACCCACAACTTTATTACCTACAGATAACAAGTTCCTGTTACTTGGTATATACCCTTTCAGATATTTTCCTTTAGGTTTCTATACACAGGACTTTTGATTAAAAAATCATTAAAAAAATAAAAAATAAAAAATAAAAAAATCATTTAAAAACTCACACATTGGGACGCCTCGGTGGCTCAGCGGTTGAACGTCCACCTTTGGCTCAGTGCATGATCCCGAGGTCCTGGGATCGAGTCCCACATCAGGCTCCCTGTGAGGAGCCTGCTTCTCCCTCTGCCTATGTCTCTGCCTCTCTCTCTGTATCTCTCATGAATAAATAAAATATTTAAAAATAAATAAATAAATACTCACAAATTATATATATTCTCATGCCACCCTCTTTTTTCTAAATATCATTCCATGTCAATGAATGTTGACCTGCATCATTTTTTTAAAGATTTTTTTAAGTAATCTCTACTCCCAATGCAAGGTTCGAACTCACAACCCCGAGATCAAAAGTCACATGTTCTACCAACTGAGCCAATCAGGTAATCCCTGCATCATCCTTTCTAAAGACTGCACAGTGTTTCCCTGCATGGGCAGGTCCTGATGGACTTAATCCTTTATTATAGGCACTTGCATTACTTTCTTGTTTCCTATTATCAGAAAATGGGGCAGTGAGCAGTCTGGTACACACATCTATGCACATTTGACCAATTATTTGCCATTTTATGACTTTGGATGCATATTGCCCAAATTGTCATCTAGGAAATAGGTACCAAATTTAGCTTAAGAAAAAAAAAAAGGAAACTATTAACATTTAAGTATAATAACATGTTTTACTACTGTCTACATAAAGTATTTTAAAAACTACATCTTATCTCTAAGTATCTAAAATACTGATGCGTAACTCTGCTATTATGTGTACATATAGATGGGGGAATATTCTAAAATACCCAATAACTTCAGCATAATGTAGTTTTGAAGTTAAATTAAAAAACAAAAAACAAAAAACAAACTTGCTGCAAAACAAGCAAATTAGTAAAGAATGTTAACAGGCAGGAAGGGAGGCAAAAATAAACCAATCAGCTACAGCAATTGCCAGGTCACCAAATCTGCATCCCATACAATGACCAAGGGAGAAGGGTCAGGAGAGAGAGAAAAGGTAAAACTACAAGCAGCAGCCCTCAGAACTTCAGGGATGGCCAGATGAAATCACACACAGACATACACACCTACATGCGCTGTACACATCAATCCTGGAACTAATCTCCAGGGGTTAGGGCACAAGAGGACTCTTTGTGTGTTTTATTTAACAAAACATCATGCAGAAATTGGGGGGGTGGGGGGGTGGGCGGAGTCTGAATACAGATTTCCTTAAGGTAAGAATGTCTTGATAGCAGCTTGAGAGCCTAGCATCAGTTACATCCCTTCCAGGATAAGGAAACTACAGGAACTTGAAGCATGAGACAGCTCCAAAAGCAGAGATTCCTTTCAAAACCATCACACAGGACAGGGTTCAAATATTAAGCCTTAAGGAAAACAAGGTGAAAACATTTTTAGCAATAAATAAAATTTCCTGGTGATATAACAATGCATGTGCTAAGAAGGGAAGGCCGCTCACCATAACTAGGAACAACTAACCTGATGGGAGTTTCATCCTATTGGAGGAAGACAGGGGCCTTGGAAAATGCTGCCATACCAAAAGTATGGAATGCTTGAGGTGGCAAATGGCAACACATGTGCGGTGGTGGTGGTGATGGTGATGATGGTGGTGGTGATGGTGGTGGTGGTGGTGGTGGTGGTGGTGGTGGCAGCGGTGGCTTGGTGATGCCACAGACCCCTAGAACTTAGGAGTCTAACATTTTTTCTGAGTCAAATTCTCCTGCTGGCTGTACACAACACATTAGTAGAAGCTATACCTATAACTTTGGCTGTCTAATTCTGGCGTCTTAGAAATGCCTCCACAATTGGGTACCTGCATTGGTTTTCATTTAAATTACAAGTGAAGAGTAAGAGTTAAGAGGAGTCTTACACAGAGACAACTATGCTGTTGGTGGGCTGCTACTGTCTCTTTATGCCCAGCACCAATGTCTCCAGCTTTACCAAGCGTACCACTATCTTCCTTCAACTTTCCCCCTGGATATCTACAAGATAAGGATGCTTAATCTTAACTCATTTTTGAAAACCTAATTTTTTAAAAAGTTTCAATTTGTTAACATTTTCATTATTGAGAAATAATATATATCATTACAATGTACCATATTTATACATGTTCATTCTTACGTGTATTAGTGGTTACTGCATCTAGCTTCCAAGGCCTTCATATAGGCCCAATGAGGGGTTCAGAGTTTTTTTTTTTTTTACACAGGGAACTTCATTCCTGCCTCTTTTATGCTTCTACTGCAGTAGGCTTTATCCACGTGAGGAACTGGAGGGTCAAGTAGGTTAAGCAGCTACAGCAATTGAAAAACCCAGATTTGAACTTAAGTCTGCTTTGATGAGAAACCTTTTCCTATCATGCTCTGCTGCTTGGCCAAGGCAAAAATACATTTTCTTAGAATGATTACCTCTCAGTCACATTTGAGATTTGCTGGAGAGCAGTAAGAGAGGGGAGCTGAGTGACCCATTTGCTCCAAGGGCTGGTTGTCAAGATAAAATCTCTGCTTATTGACCATCAATCTATCTGTTCTAAATTTTTAAATAAAATTTAAAAACAGCCACAATGAACCCAGGACTAGCATGTCAAGCCCTTTATGTGTGTGCATGGTTTATCAACTAATAGGCAATACTTTATTATGGAAACAAAATGGAAGTATTTTTGCACCTCTAAGACCATATGTTTAGACTAAAGACAAGTTTAAACAGCAAGTAATGGGCACAAAGATCTCTATTTTCTTTTTTTTTTCCTTGTAAGAATTATTCTAACTCCCATTTTATTTAATAAAAACATACAACTGTAACGTTTTGGGGCTCTGGATCTCTTTTTATAACCACAACCACAGACCTTCTCCCTAGAAAGACACACATACACAAAAAGGTTTGGTCACAATTATAGGGAGTTCAGGAACCTTTGAAGCCCATTCATGGACCCCTAGAGGTCCAAAGACCCCAGGACAACCTTTGCTCTAAAAACATACTGCAGGGGCAGCCCTGGTGGCTCCAGGGTTTAGCACCGCCTTAGCACCGCCTTCAGCCCAGGTCCTGATCCTGGGGTCCCGGGACTGAGTCTCATGTCAGGCTCCCTGCATGGAGTCTGCTTCTCCCTCTGCCTGTGTCTCTGTCTCTGTCTCTCTCTCTCCCTCCCTCTCTCTGTATCTCTCGTGAATAAATAAAATCTAAAAAAAAAAACAAAAAACAAACTTTTAAAAACATACTGCAAAAATGTCTACATCGTTTCACAGGCCCAGGGTAAAGACCTTAGAGCCAGCTCTCTCATCATCCATTTCAGAAGGCTAATGTTAAACACTTAAACTTCCATAACTAAACCACCATACTCTCCAAGAAACCAGCAATCTAATGACTTGAGTAAAATCACCAAATCTAAGGTCATGTAAGTTCAAAGTTCAAATCATTTTTGTTATAGTTTAGAACCTGCTACTTCTTTCTGTCCATAAAGGTTTCCCAATAAAAGAAACATTAGTATGGCCCAGAGCTTGAGTCCTTCCTGTTTTTTTTTTTTAATTTATGAGAGAGAGAGAGAGAGAGAGAGAGAGGCGCAGAGACACAGGCAAAGGGAGAAGCAGGCTCCACGCAGGGAGCCGGACCAGGACTCCATCCCAGGTCTTCAGGATCAGGCCCTGGGCCGAAGGCGGCACTAAACTGCTGAGCCACCCAGGCTGCCCGGGTCCTTCCTGTTTTAACATTCATGAATGCTTTAAGATATAATTATATGAAAAACGACTACTTTTAAAATTCACTAAAACATGTCCTTTTATGATAGGAAGAAAAGTCAATCAGGAGAATTCTTAAATGTTCAACATACAGATCTATATCAGTGCAGTTGCAAGTTAAATTATGTGGTTGGAGAGCAGATTTTTAAAATCTCACAAAGGCTCATATTTTGAGGTGTTTCAAACTACTTGGATCAAGAGCTTTCAGAGATGTTTATTTTTTAGGTATACTTCAAACTTTAAAGTCTTTCAAATCTCTCTTGGTCTTACTACTTTACAAAATTTCTAGCACTGTCCACCGTATTTTTAAGTCACAAAATGAACATATAAAAGTGTCTGGCCAGGACTCCATCTATGAACATGAGACTGGATGTCTTATGAACATTTAACAGTTACAAGGGATGGTGATATTCTGCTATAAACAACACTAAAGATTATTTTAAATCACTAGATACTATTTCAAAATCATTATAGGATAAGATGAAGTTAATGCGAAGCTTACACAGAACACGATTTCACCACTCGACCAATTATCTTTTTCTTTTTTTTTTAAAGAATTTTATTTTATTTATGATAGTCACAGAGAGAGAGAGAGAGAAGCAGAGACACAGGCAGAGGGAGACGCAGGCTCCATGCACCGGGAGCCCGACGTGGGATTCCATCCCGGGTCTCCAGGATCTCGCCCGGGGCCAAAGGCAGGCGCTAAACCGCTGCGCCACCCAGGGATCCCTCGACCAATTATCTTTTAAACGGTAACCATCCCCACCAAAACGCAGTTGGGATATATAGATAATCAACTGGCACTCTCAATTTACAGTGTGTAGTACCAAAGATTCAAAGTAAGTCTTAAGAGTATCTTCTCTCCTTCTAAAACCAAGATGAACAGAGCCTGATGCCAACACACACACACACACACACACACACACACAGTTTCAGCCAGTCTTATTTTAAGGCCAGGGGGGCTTCACACCCTTGAGGAGGGCAAATTATACTTCAGAATCTTCAAACTAATTTGTTTGTTTGTTTGGGGGGGGGGTGGTGGTAGTGGTGTTATTTTTTCGCTTGTTTTTGCCTTTCTGCCAAAAGTCAAAGGTGCTAACTGTTGAGAACATCACCCAAGAACAGGGCTGGAGTTTCGACTCCATACACGTGAATAAAAATCTCGCAGATGCTGATCTCTGGGTAGAGGTTCAACACGTTTCACTGCCATATACACTGGCATTTACGACTTCTTCCTCTTTGAAAGGACAGGGCCGGAGAGAAAACTGGGAGAATGAACCCAAGTTTCCCAAGGAACCGGAAAAAAAAAAAAAAAAAAAAAAAAAAACTCGTCCAACTCACTTAACTGCTTCAGCCCGGATGTGAAGAGGTGGGGGGGAGCCTGGGGGGGGGGGTCAGGAAAGCTGGGCAGTAACTCTAGGCTCCACAATCAGCCAAACGCGCGGCTTGGAACTCAGGCTTCCTGCAGCTTATGCAGCTCACTCCATCCACCCCGCTGGAGATCCCATCCGCGGTGCCGGCTCGCCTCGCCTCGCCTCGCCTCGCCTCGCCTCGCCTCGCCTCTCCCCACCTCGGTGTCGCCGTTTACGAGAAACTCATCCAAGTTGAAGCAAAGTGACTTTTGGGAAGAGATGCCGCCGTGACCTGCGCGCTGCTCCGGAAATGTGTCAACTCGGCACACCGGGCAACGCTACTCCAGGAGCACCCCCACCCCACCCCCACCCCCACCCCACCCCCACACACACACACACCGCACTTCCAACTTCCCCTTAGGACGGGGGCAATCAGAGACTTTTTTTTTTTTTTTGGAAAGTCAAAGAGGAAAAAAAAATATAATAATAATAATAATAATAATAATAGAGCAGCCCGGCCGGGCCGCGGACGCGCCCTCCGCGCCCCGGGGGCAGCCGCTCCGCCAAGTGGTCCTGCAGGTCTGCAAGTTTCTCGGGGCCCCGGTCGCCGAGCGCCCGGAGGGGAGGGGGGAGGGGAGGGGGGCTCCCGCGACCTGGGAGCCGGGGCCTCGGGCTCGCCGGCCGCCCCCGCGCGAGTGCCCGCGTTCGAGCCCCGCCCCGGCGCGCGTGGGCGCCAAGTCCGCAGGGCCCCCTCCCCCCCCGCGCCCCGCCGTGACCCTCGTGCGCGGCGCCCCCTCCCCCCCGCCGCGGCCGCCACCCTTCCCCGGGCCGGGCGAGCTCACCTGGCGGCAGGCGGCGGCCTCCGGGGCGGCCTCTGGGCGTGGGCCGGGCGGGGGGGCCGGGGCTGCAGCCGGGGCCGCCGCCGCCCGCCGGCCTCGCCCCCACACGCGCCGGCCGCGGCCGCCCCCGGGCAGTGCGGGAGCGCGGGGAGCGCGGGAGCGCGGGTCCCGCGGCGGCGGCGGCTCAGGCGGCGGCTCAGGCGGCGGAGCGGGCGGAGCGGGCGGCCGCGGGCGCCGCCGCCTCCTCCTCCATGGCTGTTTACCCGGCTGCATTGTGGGAGTTTGACCTCCGCCGCCGCCAACCGCCGCCTCAGCCTGCGCCGCCGCCGCCGCCGCCGCCGCCGCGCACGCCATGGGAGCCGTGACTGACGGTGAGGCCTCCCCCGCCGCTCCCGACCCGCGGGCCTCCCGCGCCCGGCGCCCGCGGACGCCCGGGCCGCTGCTGGGAGGCCGCGCGGGGCTCGGGGAGGCTGTGCTGGGGGCGCGCGTGGGGCCCTCCCCGGACCCAGCCCCCCCCCCCGGGGCCCGCGGGCGCCCGGCCTGGTGCTCGGGGCGCGGGGAGGCTGTGCCGGGGCGCACGTGGGGCCCGGGAGCCGCGGGCGGGCACTCGGGGTGGGCGGAGTGGCGGAGGCGAGGAAGCGGGGAGACGCTCCGGCCGCCCGCCGGGGCCTCGGGGCCTCGGGGCCGGTGGGGAGAGAGAGGGCAGTGGGGAGGCGCCAGCGCACGGGCTGACCCTGGAGGAGCCTTCTGCCCCAGCCGCCGTGTGGATGCGACGGCCCCGGCGTGGAGGTAGGGCCGGGGCCGGGGGCGGGGGCCGGACCCTCGGGGGACGCGGGGAGGAGTGAGGCCCCCTGGGGGACGGGAGCCCACAGGTTTGCTGGTGCGTGTATCTGTGTGCGGGACGCTGGTTTGCGGGCAGGACCTGCAGGACCGAGACTGGGTCTGCGGGGGGGGAGGGCGGAGACCCAGGGCCCGAGGTCAGAGGGAGACTAGGGCGCCGCCTCGGAGGAGGTGGGCAGCTGGAGGCGGCGCCTAAGGAGGCCTCAGTGAAGGAGGAAGGACGCTGTTTAACGTCTGGGAAGGCCACGGCTGGGGGCGCTGTGTTTACTGAGGAGCCAGCGGCCGGTTAGGGTAGATGCTGCTGAGAGGTTGGGGGTAGTACGCGGGGTCTGCGCTTTAAGGAGCCTGCAATGGTGCAATGGCAAGTGGAGCGGCGGGCCTAAGTCCGTGGTAAGAGGTGGTGGGGTGCGAGGCTCTTGAGGGTCCAGCACCTTCGTGGGGAATTTCAGCCTGGCCTCATTCCGGTTTTATTTATCCTATCTAGGCTAGGCCTTGCTTGGGATCAGGATCCAGTACCCATAGACAAGACCTACCCCCCCATCCCCATCCCCATCCCCATCCCCATCTCCATCCCCATCCCCATCTCCATCCCCATCCCCATCCCCATCCCCATCTCCATCCGCATCCCCATCTCCATCCCCCCCCAGATTCCAGTCTGGTGGAAAGACACCTTGGATAATCAGTTTCAAAGGGTGGCAAATGTTAACTGCACGGGGGAGGTACAAGGCTGGGAACTGTAGGCGTATGTCACAAAGCTTGCTTACCCGTTCTCGAAGATCGGCTTCCCTAAGACGGTTACTTTTTAATCTCATTTTCATTTTTTTTTTATTTTTTTAAAGATTTTATTTATTTATTCATGATAGTCACACACACAGAGAGAGAGAGAGAGAGAGAGAGAGGCAGAGGGAGAAGCAGGCTCCATGCAGGGAGCCCGACGTGGGATTCGATCCCGGGTCTCCAGGATCGCGCCCTGGGCCAAAGGCAGGCGCCAAACTGCTGCGCCACCCAGGGATCCCCTTAATCTCATTTTTAAAGAATAAATAGTTGTAGTTGGACCCCGGTGTTCCAGGCGGGGAACCACTTGTGCAAAGGCCCCAAAGTGTTGAAAGAACTCAAAGATGATACATACCGGCTAGAAATTAAGAAGTTATAGCCAGAGATTTCTGAGGCAACGGGAAACAGTTTTTAACATTGGTGTGGTGTGGTCAGAATTGCATTTAAAGAAAAGAAAAGAGGGATCCCTGGGTGGTGCAGCGGTTTGGCGCCTGCCTTAGGCCCAGGGCGCGATCCTGGAGACCCGGGATCGAATCTCTCGTCGGGCTCCTGGTGCATGGAGCCTGCTTCTCCCTCTGCCTGTGTCGCTGCCTCTCTCTCTTTCTCTCTCTGTGACTATCATAAATTAAAAAAAAAAAAAAAAAAAAAAAACCCGCTGCACTCCACTGGGTGAAGAATGAAAGGGAAGAGAGGAGTTAAGTTCTAACATTTATGCTCATCATGTGTCAAGGAGTGTTGTAATTGTTAACTCCATTTTACAGATGCAAGGATGCTAGGATGCAAGGAGGTTAAGCAACTTGCCCGAGTTCTTGCAATGAATAAAGTTTAGAGCCTGAGCTCAAAACCAGGCAGTCTGGCTCCAGAGTTCATGGTCGTCACTATGGTGCATCTGGTTGCTCAGCTACTGCTGCACTAGTCCTAGTAAGAGATGATGGGAGTGGATGTGAGGGGAAGGGCTGGTGGTTAGTCCAGGCTTCTGTCTAGTGACTGTGTGATTGTGCTACCTCTCTATGTATTCATTAAGGTAGGTCAACACAGGAAATGGGAAAGGAGTTTTAGTAACTGTATTAACTTCAGTCAAATGCCCCCCACACACACACACACATCTTTAGAGGCCACAGGAGACCCCACTCTCCCCCTTATAAGCTGTCTGACCTTGTATAGGTTAATTAACCTCTTTGAGCCTCAGTTTCATTCTTTATAAATGGGGATAAGAACAAAATCTGGGGCACCTAGGTGGCTCAGTCGGTTAAGGGTCTGCCTTCAGCTTGGGTCATGATCCCAGGGTCCTGGGGCCAAGCCCCACATGGCTTCTTGCTCAGTGAGGAGCCTGCTTCTCTCTCTTCTCACTCTGCCCGCTTGTGCGCACTCTCTCTCTGTCAAATAAAAAAATAAAATCTACCTCAGGGTTTTTTAGAGGTTTAAATGCAATAAAAGTTGTAGTGGTTTGCGCTGAGTCCAACATACAGTAATGTTCAACAAGCACTGTTATTTTTAAGATTTTATTTATGAGAGACATGGGCAGAGGGACAGGCAGGCTCCATGCAGGGAGCCCGATGTGGGACTCAATCCCGAGACCCCAGGATCATGACCAGAGCCGAAGGCAGGCACTTAACTGCTGAGTACCCAGGCGTCCCAACAAACACCATTCAATGTAAGAATTGGTCTATTTCTCTCTCCTTCATTTTCCTTTGATGAGGCCTTTTTCATCTCTGTATTTGCACAGATTGATTGCCCTTTTCTGCCTGGTAACTGCCATTTGTTCTTCAAGGCCCACTTCAAATATTCATCTCTTCCCTTTTCTAAAACAAGTTAGCCTTTCACCTATTAACCATATTATTTTATATATATTGCTGTTGTAGCCCTTAATACTTAATCCACTTAAACGACATATTCTAGAAAATATTTAAGGCAGCTCACCATAATGTGAAAACAAAAAATAATCCATGAGGAAATAGGGCAAAAAGAGCATTGAGAGGAGGGAAGACAAGAGGAAGTTAGAAGTAGGGTAATCCTCAGAATGCAGTGGGTTAAATCTGGCGCATTAAGACAGCCAGAAGTAACTCTTGTACTAATTCGTACCAACAGGCAGGACCTGGTCCACTTGTGATCCTGTGTACATGAGAGAAGGCAACATTAGATACACAGGACAAACACGTTCTGATTTTTTTTTTTAAGATTTTATTTATTTATTCATGAGAGAGAGAGAGAGAGAGAGAGGCAGAGACATAGGCAGAGAGAGAAACAGGCTCCATGCAGGGAGCCTGATGTGGGACTCGATCCTGGGTCTCCAGGATCACACCCTGGGCTGAAGGCAGATGCTCAACCACTGAGCCACCCAGGTGTCCCCACTTTCTGATTTAAACACTGAAGTTAAAGTTGATATATAGGGTACGCATAAAGAAAAGCTAGTTTCGTATCCTTAACCTCTTGATGATCATAGGGCTGTTTCTTAGCACATCCCTGGCTAGGTCAAAGAAGGCTCAAGAAGAGCATCCGAAAGCCAGTAGTAGGTCAGGTGGTTTAACTGAACACTTCTGTTGCTCTGCCTTATTTCAGAATAAGGTTTTTTTGCTAATTGGTTTTAAGAATACTTAGGTCATAGAAGAATGGACAAAGTGTAACTTAGTAACTTGTGCAGGTAAACATGGTTTTCATCAACTGGGATTTTGGTAAATAAGCAGAAGTGGGACGCCTGGGTGGCTCAGCGGTTGAGCATCTACCTTTGGCTCAGGGCGTGATCCTAGAGTCCTGGGATCTAGTTCCGCGTCGGGCTCCCTGCATGGAGCCTGCTTTTCCCTCTATGTCTCTGCCTCTCTCTGTGTGTCTCTCATGAACAAATAAATTAAAAAAAAAAAAAGAAAAGCAGAAGTGAGTAGTGGGTATGATTGATCAACAATGTATTGCATACCTTCTGGGTCCAATTCGAGGTGCTGTCTACAGCAATAAACTACCGAGGAAGACCCGGCTTCTGCTTGGAGGACAGAAGCAATAGCATGCAATCAAATAATAGTTAATTTCTGATAAAAGAACCTAATTAAGCTCTGGAATTACCTAAATTCTGAGAACAAACTGGATGGAATATGAAAGACCACAATGGAAGAGGGCTGCCAACAGTCAAGTATGATGACCTTTCTGAAAAATGACCTTTAGAGTAAGGCCTGAAGGCATCAACCCTGCGAAGAGTCCAGGAAAGGATTCTGGACAGGTTACAACTAGTGCAAGGGCCTGAGGCAAAAATAAGCTCTGCCCTGTAAAGAAGATAAGGAATAAGATAAGGGGTGGTATCCTGGTGGGTCAGGATGAGTGTGATACCAAAGGAGAAGTAAACAGGAGCTTGCCCAGAGCCACCTAAACCATGGAAAGGAGGTTTGATTGTCTTCTGTGGGTACTTAGATATGATTGGAAGCTTTTAAGCAGAAAAATTAGTAATCCCATACTTCTTTTTGATCATTCTAGGTTGCTGTATAGGGAATGGGTTTTAGGAAGGTAAGAATGGAAGCAGGGAGGCCAGTGAGAAGTGTTTTGAGAGTCAAGGTGGGTTTTTTTTTTTTAAATGAACAGAGAACCTCAATAGACTTTTTTTTTAAGATTTTATTTATTTATTCATAGAGACAGAGAGAGAGAGAGGCAGAGACACAGGCAGAGGAGAAGCAGGCATCATACAGAGAGAGCCTGATGGGACTTGATCCAGGGTCTCCAGGGTCACGCCTTGGGCTGCACTAAACCGCTGCGCCACCAGGGCTGCCCGGTGGGTTTGGATTAGGATGATGGCAGCAAAGACAGGAGTGACTGAATAGCTCAGTCATCCTGCAAAGTTCTTGAAGGAGTACCACTACCTGTCTTGAGCTAAAAGGACAGCTGATGTCCTATTTCAAGTTTGAGGTACCTGGCAGGATGCTGTCCCCTCGTAATCCTTGCCTACCAGTTTGCCTGTCTAGTCGGACTAGGATTCTTGGAGAAGTTCTGTACAAAGACACTTTGGTTAATTTGAGGAACTGCCCACCTCAGAGGGAGGGAGAGAGAGACATGATATTGTCATCTATGGATCCTGAACTGTAGATATTCTCACCAGCACTGCCATCTTATAGATGGAAAAATAAAAGGTCCTGGGAAGTGAGTGACTTACTGTCACATAGCTAGTTCTTGGCAAAGCCATTCTGTCTCCTCCCAGTTGCCACCCCAGCATTATGTTGTCACTGTTAAACTGTTTACAGTTTGCATTTTGTATGTGTTAATTTAAAGGTTTTTTTAAAAATTATTTATTCATGAGAGAAAGAGAGGCAGAAACACAGGCAGAGGGAGAAGCAGGCTGTATGCAGGGAGTCCAAAGTGGCACTAGATCTTGGGACTCCGGGATCACGACCTGAACCAAAGGCAGACACTCAGCCACTGAGCCTCCCAGGCATCCCAATTTAAAGGGTGTTAAATGGTGTTAGACCCTGATAAAAACCATTTCAGAAGCATTTTTTTTTTTTGAGAGAGAGAGAATCTTAAGCAGGCTCCACACCCAACTCCAGCCACCACAAGGCTTAATCTTATGACCCTGAGATCGACCTGAGCCGAAATCAAGAGTCAGATGCTAAACTGACCGAGCCACTCAGAAGCACCTTCTGCAGTACCGAGAATACTATGTACATACATCAGTGTGCCAGAGCACAGATGGGAGATGAGAAGGAGGTAGCTGGGAGCAGAGTATGACTGTACATTCCATTGAATACAGCTTGTTGGTTTTGACAGTATTTTTTTTTTAATTGAAGTAAAATTAGTATATAACATTAGGTTCAGGTGTATAACATAGTTTGATATCTGTATGCACTACAGAAGTGATTGTCATGGTAAGTCTAATTACCATCCATCACCATACAATTGACCTTCCCTCATTTCGCCCACCCTCCAATAACCCTGTCCCTCTAAAGACACCTGTTTTTGTTTTGGTTTTTTTGGATTGTTTGTTCATTTGTTTTTTTGATGCCACTTATAAGTGAAATCATATGGTATTTGTTTTTCTCTGACTTGTTTCATTTAGTATAATACCCGCAGGGTCCATCCATAGTTTTACAAATGACAAGATTTCCTTTTGTATAGCTGAGTAATATTCTATTGTATATATGTTTTGAGCTTTTGATTAGAAAGTATAAGGCTTGAATATATGCTTGTTAGAACTTAAGATAGGGATCCCTGGGTGGCGCAGCGGTTTGGCGCCTGCCTTTGGCCCAGGGCGCGATCCTGGAGACCCGGGATCGAATCCCACGTCAGGCTCCCGGTGCATGGAGCCTGCTTCTCCCTCTGCCTGTATCTCTGCCTCTCTCTCTCTCTCTGTGACTATCATAAATAAAATAAAATAAAATAAAAAATTAAAAAAAAAAACTTAAGATAATTGTTTTTAACATGCCTATGAACAATGTGACAGAATAATGGAACTGGACTATGGATTTCTAATAATGTGATTGTGTATCTTGCCCTATGGCAGAGCTGACACTACTCATCTGCAAAAGGAAGATAATAATACATACTTTCTAGGGTTTCTTCAATGGTGAGGTGTGATGATATAGGTAAAGCACTTCAGAATTGACTATTCAATCTCTTGTCCAAACTAGGACACTCTTCAAAGTGAAAGGAACAAATAAGATGTATGGTCCTCAGATAGGAATGTATAAATGCTGTATAAGTGCCTGCTGCTGCTGTTACTCCTATTTCCATTGCTGATCCAATGTTAATTGGACATTTGTGGTCACGGAGTTTGTTTGGCTTTTTCTTTTTTTCACTAGTGCCAATGGATTTGACCACTTGGTTCTGTTGGCTGTGATCCCAGCACAGGGGTTACTGATGCAGGGCAACTATTAAGTAATGTTTCTTTAGCCAAGATAAATGGTTTCTCAAAGCAAGATTGGAGTTTCAACCTTGACTTTATTAGCTCCACACTCTAAACATTTAAGTAAGTCTAGAGAAAAACAGAAGGACCTGAACACTATTTTTCTTTTTTTAAAAAAATGTATTTCATTTTTGTTTAAGTAATTGACTTGGACATTACCATGTATTTAGCCCTAAGTATTTCATGAGAGATCAATATTTACATGGAGAAAGCAAACCATATTATTTACTGTTCTTTCCACTGCAGTTTTGTGACTTAATATTGTTGGCCTTCAAAATTGTTTTAGTGATTTTAAGCTTCTTGAAAGGAGGGGCTACATGTTATTTTACCATAAGTAATCTAAAGCAATGAGCCATAAGTAATTCAGCTTAATAACCCATGAGCAGTGGTGATTTAATGATAAATCTAAAAGGAATCTGCATGCACACTGTTTTTACATGGCCCTAGTCTCTCCTCTTGTCATAAGTCAAGGCAGTTTTTTTTCTTAACACATCATAGATTTATTAAAGAACATAGAATAGAGCTTACAATGTAGAAGAAACGGAGAAAAGTAACTAAGAATGACCAATCAGCTCACTTTACAGATAACCAGTATTGGTGTTTTTTTAAAAGAAAAGTAATGTGTGTCAGACAATTCAAGAGAAGACGCACCAAGTGACAAGTGAAAACCCTCCCCTCTTCACCTTCTATGGCTAATCCTTCTTCAGAAGTAATCACTATAAACTGGTCTTCAGTGTATCTTTTCAGAATGATTTTTAAGTGCCTGTAAAGGGTAAAGAACACCTTCTCTGGTGCCAAGCTTGTTAGTTTGAGTCTCAGCTCTACTCCTTACTTCCAGGGACATTTAATTTGAGCAACTAACTTTCAGTTCCTTCACAGCTAAAATAGGGGTAACAATATCTATAGGGCTATTGCACAGGTTAAGTGTGTTTATATGTAAAAAAACACTTAGCATATTGCAAGCATTATGTATATATTAGTTGGTTGGCCACTAATTATATATACTTTAAAGTTTTATGCAAACATTTACACACTCTTCTATGTGTTATACTTCTGTAATCATTATATCTTGAGCTCTTTATACCTCATTCTTTTGTATAAATGTGTAGTGTTCTATTATATTTTTAAAATTCTCAGGTTACCTGGGTAGCTCAGTCAGTTAAACGTCCGCCTTCAGCTCAGGTCATGCTCTTAGCGTCCTGGGATCAAGACCCATATCAGGGGCAGCCCTGGTGGCCCAGCGGTTTAGCGCCGCCTTCGGCCTGGGGTGTGATCCTGAAGGCCTGGGATCGAGTCCCACGTCGGGCTCCCTACATGGAGCCTGGTTCTTCCTCTGCCTGTGTCTCTGTCTCTCTCTCTCTCTGTGTCTGTCATGAATAAATAAAATCTTAAAAAAAAAAAAAAAAAAGTATCAGGCTCCCTGCTCAGGAGGGAGACAGCTTCTCCCTCCCCACCCCATCCCCGGCCACACCCCCGTCGTGAAGGATGCTCTCTCTCTTTTTCTCATATCTTTAGGAAAAATTAATTCTCCACTAAACATTTAGTTATGTCCAGTTTTTTACTCTTACAATTAGTATTCCAATGGGGATATTTGTATAGATGTCTTCACATACCTGTGGGAGTAATTTCTAGAAGACAGGTTAAAGAATATATGTACTTTTATTTTTTTTTATTTTTTTGTACTTTTATTTTTGATGCATAGTGCTACGTTGCTCTTAGTAGCCAGCTGTTTCAAATTCATCCTGTCTCAAAGTGTTAAATAATTTGTTGTCCTTTCCCATACTTTTCAGTTTGGATCCATAGTGTTTAGGAACACCAAGAAAAAAAACAATGGTGCATTTCCATGCTAACAGAATTACTTGCTAAACTGCTTTTAGAAAGGAAATGCTAATCTTCACTGGTAGGTCACAGGATTCCTCTTTCCTAAACGCAGGTGAGATTGCTATGCTGTGAGGTCTTGCAGTTTCGGGAGGCCGGCTTGAGGGTAGCTTAGCCTGAGCAGTAGGTTACATTAACCTTGAAGTTCTTGCTACTGGTTGTCAAGCTTTGACCTATCCCTTAAAAAGGAAGTTTTGAAAGTTGGCCTACCATTATCTTCCAAATTGTTTTCCTTTTTCCTCTTTTGAATATTTCCTCCAAGATGTTCTGAAAACTTGTTTTGTAATCAAGGTCTTAATAGCTCCTGTGAGGGAATAGCAATGATGGGTTTTGAAAGGAATGTTAGTCGAGGTTTATGAGAGATTGTCCTTTCCGTGGTAAAATGAGAACACAGCTAAAATGGCAGTGTCATCTGAGACCAGAGGCTTGGAGAAGGAGACTTGGTCTAGTGACTGTAAAGCAGTCATTTCTTCCTGCCTCTCTGTTTATGGAAAGTTGGGGTATTAAAAATCTAACTCCTTGAAAGGACTTTTTGAGGCTTATTTAGTGCCTTAGTAATCACATTTTTTTTTCTAGGTATAGGTCAGCATATAAGACAAAGATCTAAAATGTATCCCAAATTAATGAGCAAATGTTTGCTTAATGAGCATACATGTTTCATAACTGATTTTAAATTGATTCTGAATAGCAGGCAGACATTTGATGGGTATAATTACAGTACAACTGTAACTGAATCCAGTAAGAATTCTTCCTACAAGCCTAAAATCAGGTGGAAAAGCAGTATTCTTGGGGCAGATGTTAGGCATTTAGGGTTAAAAGCTTTTCCAGCTAGCACTGATCCTCATAGTAGGTAAAGAAAGCAATCATGATGACTAAGGAATAATATTGATAACATCATTAAAAGAGTTTCTAAGCCATGCTTACTGTTTTTATAGGGTGGGCCAAGGCCTGCCAGAATTAATAATATTAATATTTAAGTTGCTTATAGAGAGCTTAAAGAATGATGATAATTTATGAAGTCATATGTTGTAGGTGTGTTTGGTCTAGTGCTAATTGGTGAGGTACCTTTAAAAATGATAAAGCTCATGTCATCTGCATTAGGAACCATCAGCAGCCGTTCTTTACATTTAAAAAGGTTAGGCTGGGCAGCCCGGGTGGCTCAGTGGTTTAGCGCTGCCTTCAGCCCAGGGTGTGATCCTGGGGACCTGGGATCGAGTCCCACGTCCGGCTTCCTGCAAGGAGCCTGCTTCTCTCTCTCTCTCTCTCTCTCTCTGTTTCTCATGAATAAATAAATAAAATTTTTATTTTTTATTTTTTATTTTTTTTTATAAATAAAATTTTTAAAAAAATAAAAAGGATAGTCTGTTTTCAAGCTGCCATCTTTACCTTTTGTTTTACTTTGTTGCTGCTGGAGCAGTGCTCTGTATTTTATTTGGTTATTTCAGAGTTTTTTATTACCAGAGAATCGTTGAGGCAACAACTCTCTATACTGTGTTACAACATGGCACTGTGACTTTACAATATGAAGCTTGAGACAGAATCAAGTTTGGGAGATATCTTACATAGGCAAAACTGAATACCAAAGTACATAATATAGATCTACACGGTTATACAGATGTATTTATATATCTTTAAATATACCTTTCATGGTGTTCACTCATTTTTCAACGTTTTCAGGATGATACAAGTTGTGGATTAAATTTAACATAAATATACGGATAGCTGTTTTTGTTTTGTTTTGTTTTGTTTTCCCATCAAAAAGGCCTTGTGCTCCTTTGTATAGTTTCATTCCCATAAAGTTTCACAGCATTCCTTCATAGTAAATATGTTATTCCCATTTTACAGATGAAGTGAAATTTGGTGTCGTCCCCCCCCCCCCCAAAACACACACACAAAGTAAAGCCTATATGGACTAACCAGAACATTGGCCCCACTTTTTGACCTTGGCCCAGGGGTTTGGCTATGAAGAAAGGAAATGCCCTTGGAGGGAAGAGGGATAGGGCTGAATTGGGAGAAGGACCTGGGACAGGGAATCTGGTGCTACCAGAATTGGATCTACCACAATCCTACACATGGCACCTTGGCATCAGCCCCTGCCTTTTCCTAACCTAGTCTCTGTTCGTCCTAACCTGCCCCAGGACTTGTGATTCTAATTTCTTACTTTCATGCCATTTTAGCTCCTACTGCATGTGCTTTGGAAGCCTTCTAATAGATTCCCTGCCTTTAGGCTTTTCCCAGCTGCAGTCCATTTTGTACATTGCCATCAGCTTAATCCTCCTAGAAAATCCTGCTCCTAAATCTTAAGCAACTCTTAGCTGCCTACCGGCAAGGTCCAAGTCCACTAGTATGGCATTCACTAGTGCAGACTCCCACTTTCTTACCTCTGTCTTTTTGTCCTTAGGTCCCAAGATCTGTCCAACCTTTTTAATGTTCTAATATTCACATGTTCCACATCCAGACTTTCATTTTCCACCTCTACTAGAGCTCACAGCTTTCTTCTCCCTGCCTAGGATAGGGACAGGGAAGGAACTTTAGCTTGCTTTTTAATTTTTTTCCTCTTATTAAAATATTTATTTATTTAAAGATATTTTTAAGATTTATTTATTTGCAGAGGGAGGGGCAGAGGGAGAGTCTTAAGTAGACTCCATGTTGAGCACAGAGCCCCACTCAGGCCCTGCGATCACAACCAGAGCCAAAATCAAGATTTGGAGGCTCGACTGACTGTGCAACCCAGGTTCCCCAAAGATTTTATTTTTTTTTAATAATCTCTATACCCAGTGTGGGGCTCTAACTGACAACCCCAAGATCAAGAGTTGCATGCTGGGATCCCTGGGTGGCTCGGCGGTTTGGCGCCTGCCTTCCGCCCAGGGTGTGATCCTGGAGACCCGGGTTCGAGTCCCACGTCAGGCTCCCTGCGTGGAGCCTGCTTCTCCCTCTGCCTTGTCTCTGCCTCTCTCTCTCTCTGTCTCTCATGAATGAATAAAAATCTTTAAAAAAAAAAAAAAAAAGAGTTGCATGCTCTACCGACTGAGCCAGCCAGGTGCCCCCCCCCTTTAAATAGCTTTATGAGGAATAATTTTATACAAAGAACTGCATATTTAATATGTACAATTTGATACATCTGCACATATGCAGACACCTGTGATACCATCATCATAATCATAACTTTCTTTTATAAACAACGGCTAACAGATTGTGAGTGCTCATATGGTTCAAAAGTCAAATAATACAAAAAGATATGTCCCCATCTCCCAGCCTGCTCTCTATTCCACTTACACTGACCCTCTCCCTTGATAACCCCTTTTATTTCTTGTATCTCATTTCAGGGTATTTGTATGAATATAAGCATATATTCTCATTTCCCCCCTCATTTAAAATCCATGTGTGAAAGAAACATGCTATACATACTATTCTTCACCTTGCTCTTTTATCAAGTTATCTTAAGTGATCTCTCTGTATAAGCACATAAACATTTCCTCACTTTTTGTTTTTTCTTTATGGCTTCATAGTATTCCATGATATTCTTGTACCAAAATTTATATAGTGCCTGGTCCATGGACATAGTCATATTGCATACAGGCAAGCATATCTAGAATTGTTGGACCAAAGGGTATATGTTCTTTGAAGTTTAGGTAGATGTTGTTAAAATACTTTTTAGATTTCTTGATTGATAATTTTTGTAAAGATGTTATTCTATTTTTATTTGAGAGAGAGAGGGGGAAAAAAAACGTGAGGAGAGAGGGAGCAGAAGGAGAGGGACAAGCAGACTCTGTGCAGAGTCCAACATAGGGCTCAATCACATGACCCTGAGATCAGGACCTGAGCAGAAAACCAGGAGTCAGATGCTTAACCAACTAGCCACCCAGGCACCCCATTGATTGATGATTTTTAAGTATGAAATGAGCGCCCAAATTGCACTTGCCCTGATTCCCCCAAGCCAAAAGTTGCTGTCCTCCTAATCTCTTTTGGTGCATTTCTGCATCACTCACTCAACAATGCTAGCCTCCTCTGCATGTGTGTTCATATACATGTTATTTCTCTACCCAGAGCAAAAGAGGTCAGGTCTTTATCTCACATCCTCAGAACCACTCCAGTACCCTATGGACACATCTGCTCATGGATCAAGTATTCATGTCTTTTGTACAAGAAGAGAAATCTCTGCTTCGGACCTGAAAATAAAATAGTTGCCTGCTGGTCCTTGTTAGTATTTTATTGAAACAAAGCTCTGGGCAGCCCAGGTGGCTCAGTGGTTTAGCACTGCCTTCAGCCCACTGCCTTCAGCGTGATCCTGGAGACCCGGGATCAAGTCCCATGTCGGGCTCCTTGCATGGAGCCTGCTTCTCTCTCTCTCTGCCTCTCTCTCTGTGTCTCTCATGAATAAATAAATAAAATCTTTGAAAAAAGAAAGAAAGAAAGAAAGCTCTGTGGAGGGCAAATGGTCCCAGGCAGGCACCACACGTCTAATTTAAAAATATTTATTGACCACCAGAAGTGTAAAGACCCATGTGAAAGGTTGGAGAGGAAACAGAATGATTAAGACACAGGACTGGTCCTCATGAACCTTTTCCCCAAGGTTATTTGGCCTGTACAGTGTTCTAAACACTTTTCAAAAACTTTTATAATTGGGATATTGCATATATAAAAGTACACAGATCTTTTTTTTTTTTTAATATTTTATTTATTTACTCATGAGAGACAGAGAGGCAGAGACACAGGCAGAGGGAGAAGCAGGCTCCATGCAGGGAGCCTGACGTGGGACTCAATCCCGGGACTCCAGGATCACACCCTGGGCCGAAGGCAGGCGCTAAACCACCGAGCCACCCAGGGATTCCCAAAGTACATAGATCTTAAATATGCAGCTGGAATGATCACAAAATGTGCTTGAAACATTTTTAGTTAGTCACCAAAACTTAAAAAGCTCTTGAAAAACCAGCAGTGGTAGTAGTTTCCCCCTTAGGGTATTTATTCTCCAATTGTGCTGTTCCCTATTATCCCTGGTCCTCAATAAAGTAGGATGCCCAGGTATTCGGGAGGAAGATGGGGTTTGTTCAGGGGTGGGGTATGGGAGAGCAGAGATAAGAAAACGAGAAATTGAACAAAAGAAAGGAATTGAACAGTGTCAAACATCAGACTGCTCACCTGCTGGAGGTTTACTTTTAGCAAAGTTAAAGCATATGTGTAATAAAAAAAATTCATTTTCTGCATTTTAATCTCTTTGAGAACTGTTTTGTCTCAGGCTCCTCAAATAACATTGTTGGTGGTCAAAAACTGAAAGTATTAGTTTGTATTTTAAAAGTGTAAAATTAAAATACCTGATGAATCGATAACTTGAGCTGCCTGTCAAAGCCATGACTCTGAGAACAAAACCCAATTCTAAAAATGTTTATCTGATGTCACAGAACAGATTTTAAAACTGCAGCCACCTGCCTTCCAAAAGTTTATCTCCACTGCACCTGCACTCAAAAATACTTCTGCCTACGCACAGGAACTATTGTTTAAAGATTTTGCTGTTGATTCATCATGCAGGCTCTCCAGGAATTATTCACACTTTAAAATTCATTTAAAAAATAATAATGCATGCACGTGGTGAAAAGCAAACACAATTTGGTGAAACAATACAGAAAATTAAATTTTTTCTCATCCTCTCTGTAGTCCCTCTCACCAGAAGAAACCACTATCACCAGTTTTTTGTGTTCCTTCCAAAGATATTCTGAGTACACACATACATGTGTGATGTGCACACGTGCATCCACGCACGTACACAAAGCCGCCTCCTTTTCTATACAAATGGCAGCAAACTGTGTGCTTCTCTGCACCTGTTTTGTTTTCATTTCACTTCATGTACCAAAGGAGATTTTTTGGCAGCAGTGTATACATCTACACTATTGGCTGCATATATATATATATTACATTATATGAAGTTTTCATAACTTAACCAGTCTCTTATTGGTAGATGTTTAGGTTTGCAGTCTTCCTACTACAAACAGCACTAAGAACATCCCTTTACATTTATCTTTCTGGTTGGGTACACATGTTATCTATGGGACGAATTCCTAGAATTGGAGCTCTGGGGTCAAAAAAAAGATATGTGCCTTTTAAATATTGTTTGTTATAGCCCATTTGCCCCACAAAGAGTTTACATCTTTGTGTTTACAATACCCACCAGTTTACATCCCATCAATGTAAGTGCGGTTTTTCTCAGTATCCTTGTGAATGCTTTTTATTGGGTATTTTGATCTTTGCCAAACTGATAGATGAAAATTATGTTTGGGGTACCTACGTGGCTCAGTTGGTTAAGCCTCCAACTCTTGGTTTTGGTTCAAGTCATGTGAGCTAGCTGCTTAGTGGAGGAGTTGGCTTGGGGATTCTCTCCTGCCCCTTTCCCGGCATGCTTTAGCTCTCTCTCTCTCTCTCTCTCTCTCTCTCTCTCTCTCTCTCTCTAACGTAAATAAATAAATCTTTTTTAAAAATTATGTTTTCTTGGGTTTCAATATGCCCTTTCTCTTGTCATGATCCAGCATTATTTTGTCCAGCAAGAACACTAGCTCAGGTCTGCCAGACAGGCAGATTGGAGCTCCACTTATTACTCATTGTTATTATATGCCCTTTGATTTCTTTTTCTTTTTCTTTCCCTTGGAGCAAAGTGAGACAAACATGTTTAAAAAAAAAAAGTCTTCATGGGGAAAGAAACATCACAGATGTAATAACTAAATTACTCTTTTTTTCCTACAAATCCATTCCCATTTCTCTGACCCATCTCTCATTATTTTCACCCAATCTGCCACTACCTCTTTCACATCTTTTCTTTCTGTGCCTTTTACCACTACCTCACACTAGTCAGAGACAGGAACAGTTCAGCCTTCCTTCTGTGTGAACAGGTTTTTCCAAAAGCTCTCCAAGAACCATAGTCTTCCTTCCTTGATGTTACCTGAAAACTATTTCTACTCAGCACCCCAGCAGAAGATTTCCAGTTCTGTGAGCACAGGTGATAACCCTGATCCCTAGTACACTGCCTGGCACACAATAGACACTCAATAACTGTCTTTATAGTGACATAAAAAAAAACATATACATAAATTGTAATAAAACCTACATAACCTAAAATTTGCCATCTTAACCATCTTAAGTGAACAGTGTAGTGGCATGAAGTATATTTGCATCTCAGTGGTTTTCTTTTAGATAAATGAATAAGTTGTGATATTGGTTATTTGTCCCTGAAAGTTAACAAGGGCCAGATCATCATTTTAATTCACATTGTTCTTCCCTCCAGACGAAGTCATACGGAAGCGTCTCTTAATTGATGGAGATGGTGCCGGAGATGATCGAAGAATCAATCTGCTAGTGAAAAGTTTCATTAAATGGTGCAACTCCGGGTCCCAGGAAGAGGGGTATTTCATCTCACTGTTGTTTCAATACCAATGTCCTGATGAGAGTTTAAACCAATAGACGGGCCTGTCAATATTTCAGATTTTCACTCACCTTCAATGTCCAGTGGAGGCAACTCTGGGTTCATCCAAGTATAGATTTTTCTAGCCTTTATTTCTCTTCAGAGGCCTGCT